>NC_057720.1:1622352-1628854 GCF_004010195.1 Chiloscyllium plagiosum
ACAGCACCCATAAGGGACACTGAAGGGGAAAATGACGGGGGTTTTTTTACCCCATCTGCAAAATCCACTCTGGAATAAACTGTGCAACTTCAATAAAGAAATGCCTGTGTCTTTAGGAACAACATCCATCTGAAGGCACTTTGAGACAATAAAGCACTTTGGACTCTAGTCACTGCTGTAATGTAGAAACCAGATAAGGTAAGCCCCCTCTAAACAGCAATCTGATTATAATATGGAACTGCAGATGTTGAAGATCTGAAACAAAACCAGAAACTGCTGTGGAAACTCATCAGGTCTGGCAGCATCTGTGGAGAGAAAGCAGAGTTAGCATTTGAGATCCAGTGACCCTTCTTCAGAACTGATAATGATGGTGACTTTTCGTGATGTTGATTGAGGTTAATCAATCGGGGTGGGAAGGCAATATTCCAGATGTTCTTTAAAATAGTGACAAGGGATCTCTACCGCATCCACTGAGACAAGGATGTGGATTGAGAATCTCATTCAAAATACCCTCCTTATGACAGTACTGCACTCCTCAATGTCCTCTGGAGTGTCAATCTTGATGATTGTGCTCAAGTTCTGGAGTCGCTCTAATCCCACAAGTTTCTGACTTAGAGGTTAACATGCCATTCACTGAGCCATGCCAGACTGCATTTGGTCAGTAAAGTGGGATTGCAGACAATAGGCTGAAAGATGGGGCAGTTTCACTTTAGTCATCTACAGGACACCCAGCTGACTTTTACAGAGGTCAGGCAGCCAAATAGGTACCGCCCAAGTATCCAGCCCTTTAAAGAATGATCAGCCCCCAAGACATTCTGCCTAAACAGTGCCCCTGGAGTATTGGCCACTGATGGTACTGCACCTGAATGAAGAAGCTAGCATGCACACTTCATCGCTAGAGGTGAGAGCTGGCATCTGGTGATTGGTGTTTGGTGGGGGCAATGGTCAGGGGGCATTCTGCTCCCTAAGGTCTCCACTTTGGGCCATAGAGTGCCCAATAAGGAGGGCCACGCCTCCCAAGATTTGGTGAAAGTGAGTCATGTTTTACTAATTTGGTGGAAGCAGGTTTCAGGGTCAACCAGGGATGGGAAATAAACCCTTCCGCAGGCAGTGACACCCAAAACTGTGAATGTATCTTTAAAAATAATTTCTTGAAGAAAGAACAAGCAAGATGAATAAAGGGGAAGCTATAGTGGAGTCATGTCAAAGCTCACTACAAAAGGTAAATGCCGGTGGAGTAGGGAGTAACGTATTAGTCTGAACAACAGATTACTTCACTAATGGGAAGCAGACAGAACAGATCAATGTTTATTTCATGTTGGTAGCCCATAACTAGTGGAGAGACACAGCATTGTCCTCAATTTTTACAATTTATATTTTTGACTTGGTGAAGAAGCTGAATGTATAATTACTGAATTTGCTGATGAGGCAAAGATAGGTAGGAAATTAAGTTGTGAAGAGGCAATAAAGAGACCAAGTTCAGTGATTGGGCAAAACATTGGTAGATGCGTATGATGTGAGAAAAGGTGATCTTCTCTACTTTAGCAGGAAGAATAGAGAAGCAGCATAGTATTTATAAACTAAAAACATAAAGTGTTGGAGAAACTCAGCCAGTTTGGCAGTATTCATAGAGAGAGAAACAGACTTAACATTTGAGTCCGCAATGACTACACTTTACAAATTCAGATTCTGTCCAAATTTAATCAGTCCAAGTGCAATTCATTTCTTTTCTTTATAACACATAAATAAAAATCTCTGAAATAGAAGCAGACACTTGACTTAAACTTTTAGACTGGAACTGCAGTCAACTTCTTCCTGAAGTTATTTTACACCTGAGTTTTAATGTACTTGAGCTTAACTGTTCGGGGTTTTATTGCAACACTTTTGTTCTGGAAATAACACCAACTCTTCAATCTCGAGTAACCTTATTCACAATATATCCTCTCCTTCTCAGGGGCACAGGTCTGCATAGCCATCCTATTCCAATGACTTCATAGGATTGTTCTCCTCAAAGTAAAAACTGACACTAGGAAACCTTCCTCTCTAAGCTCTGGCTGTTTCCCTTCAGCTTAAAAATAAAACAAGTTTTAAAAATCTCTAACAAACCTGGAGGTCCCATTATTGACCTTGTTGAGTCACAAAACAATCTGAAATCAACAGAAGTCCATTAGTGGTGCTCAAAACCCTTTCATTCTAAAGCTAGAGTGCATAAACTATATATTTTTTAAATCACCAAAAATACTTACGAATTAATAGTTGATTTTAGACACACAGAAAACCCAATGGTTACAAACTCAAATTCAGAAATCAAGATTATATAAATCCACAGTTGACATTATGTTTTGATTTCCTTAGATTCTAAACAGTTGTGGCTTTCAGTTTTGAATATACACAGTGACTGAACATCCATAGCCCTCAGGAACAGGAAATTCCATAGGTCTCCTCATCTCAGTCCTGAATGACTGACCTGTTATCCTGAGATTACATTGCCTTGTTTGAGATTTACCAGCCAGGAATACAGTTTCTCAGCATCTTTCTTGTCAAGCCTTAGAACAATTGATGTATTTCAGTAAGAGTATTCTTATCCTTCTAAACTTTATAGAATGTGTGCCAATTTTACTCAATCTCTCCTTCTAGGAGAACACTAACGAGCCTGCAGTCAATATAATGAACATTTGTTGCACATCCTTTTAGTTCAGCATACACATTCCTTTGGATGCAGACACAGAGCCTGAATAATATTGTATATTTAGTCTCATCCAAGTCCTGTAAAATTGTCGCAAGACCTCCTTACAATAAAAGCCACAATATCACTAATCCTCCTAATCGCTGTCTGTACTCATATCCACATCTTAACTATTGTATAAGTATACAGACATAAGTGTACAAGTACATCCAAATCCTCCCAAATGCCACCATTTAATAATCTCTCAGAAATTAAAACGATATTCTAGCTTTCCTTTCTTCCTAGCAGAGAGTCTCACAGTTGTGCATTTGCCACCTTCCTGACCAACTCATTAATTAATTTCTATCCATTTGCATTAACTTTGCATCCTTCTCACCTCCTAACTTTCTCAATAAAGCTGGATGTATTCTTGCTATTTATCCCTCAGTTCATTCCAAAAATGATGCTTTTTAAAATATTTTTCCAAAGCAATTGCAACAAAAATTCCTGGTTCCTACAATTGCAAACTTCACTCATGCTTAAAGGATTTCAAGCTGAGACATCTCCAAAATCAAAATAGAGATTTTGAGGATTATTTGAAGAATATGAAGGGTTTTGAACCAATATGAGAAATTGCTTCCACTATAAGGCAATTGGCCAAAGAACCAGAGGGTGTATGAGGAAAAGGTTTTTTTAATGCAACGATTTAGGAAGGCAAATAAAAATGTTAGCATTGATTTCAAGAGGACTAGAATAAAAGAACAGAATATGCTGCTGAGGCTGTACAAGGCTCTGGTTAGATACATTTGGAATATTGTGAACAGTTTTGGGCCCAGTTTCTAAGGAAGGATGTGCTGCCTTGCAGGAGACCAGAGAAGGTTCACAAGAATGATCCCAATGAAGGGCTTGTCATATGCACTGTCAGAGAGTCAGTACTGAGGGAGTGCCGCACTGTCAGAGGGTCAGTACTGAGGGAGTGCCACATTGTCAGAGGGTCAGTACTGAGGGAATACTGTACTTCGGAGGGTCAGTACTGAGGGAATGCAGCACTCTTTGAGAGTAATGGGTTGGTTGGATGAGCCTAGGTTATGGCTCCCTTTCTCTGAAGTAGAATTTGAGCCCATGTGACCATAAGACCATAATACATAGGAGCAGAAATTAGGCCATTCAGCCTATTGAGCCTGCTCCAGCATTCAATCATGGCTGATAAGTTTCTCAACCTCATTCTCCAACTTTCTTCCCATAACCTATGATCCCCTTGATACTCAAGAACCTATCTATCTCAGTCTTAAAAATACTCAATGACACGGCCTCCACAGCCTTTTGTGGCAATGAATTCCACAGATTCCCCACTCTCTGGCTGACGAGGTTTCTCCTCATCTCCATTCTAAAGGCTCTTCCCTTTATTCTAAGGCTGTGCCCTCAGGTCCTAGTCTCTCCTCCAATAAAAACATCTTCCCAATGTCTACTCTGTCCAGGCAGTTCAGTATACTGTAGATTCCAATTGGATCCCCCATCATCCTTCTAACTCCCATTGAGTATAGACCCAGAATCCTCAAATGTTCGTCATATATTAAGCTTTTCATTCCTGGGACCATTCTCGTGAACCTCCTCTGAATCTATTCCAGTGCCAGTACATCCTTCCTGAGATATGGGGCCCAAAATTGCACACAATACTCCAAATGTGGTCTTACCAGAGCCTTCTAGAGCTTCAGAGGTACATCCCTGCTTTTATATTCTAGTCCTCTCAAGATGAATGACAACATTGTATTTGGAAGCACTAGCTTTCGGAGTATAAGATCTCCACAGCTACCTGATGAAGGAGCAGTGCTCCGAAAGCTAGTGCTTCCAAATAAACCTGTTGGACTATAACTGGTGTTGTGTGATTTTTAACTTTGCCCACCCCAGTCCAACATCTGCATCTCCAAATCATAATGTTGTATTTGCCTTCCTCACTACTGATTTAAACCACAAGTCTACTGTCACATAAACCTGGACTAGAATTCCTAAATCACTTTGCACTTAAGATTTCTGAATTTTCTCCCCGTTTAGAAAATAGTCCATGCCTCTATTCTTCCTACCAAAATGATTAACCTCACACTTTCCCATGTTGTATTTCATCTGACACTTTTTTGCCCACTCTCCTAACCTGTCTAAATCTTTCTGCAGCCTCCCCACCTCCTCATCCTAGAGTTCTGAAGGAGATAGCTGAAGAGATAGTGGAGATCATTCAGGATACCAGAGGACTGGAAAATCCCTAATGTCACCCCCTGTTTAAAAAGCGAGGAAGGCAAATGATGGGAAATTATAGGCTAATTAGCCTGACCTTGGTCATTGGTAAGATTATGGAATCCATTGTGAAGGATGAGATATCAAAATACTTGGAAGCGCGGATGGGATTCCACTGCACACCTGAGCATCCTCCAGGGACATTTTGCAAGATGTCACCATCTATTTCCCTACAGTCTATATCTTCCATATCCTTTTCCACAGTAAATACTGATGCAAAATACTCATTTAGTATCTCCCCCATTTTCTGTGGCTCCACACAAAGGCCAACTTGCTGATCTTTGAGGGGCCCTATTCTCTTCCTAGTTACCCTTTTGTCCTTAATATAGTTGTAAAAACCCTTTGAATACACAAATAGACAACAGGGCTGAAGAGTGTGGTGTTGGAAAAGCACAGCTGGTCAGGCAGCATCCAAGGAGTGGAGAGTCAACGTTTCGTTTGGGCATTAGCCCTTCTTCAGGAATCATTCCTGAAGAAGGGCTAATGCCCGAAACGTCGATTCTCCTGTTCCCTAGATGCTGCCTGACCTGCTGCGCTTTTCCAGCAACACATTTCCATCTCTGATCTCCAGCATCTGCAGACCTCACTTTCTCCTTAAGGATTCACTCAATCTACCCTGTCTATACCTTACATATGCTTCCTTCTTTTTCATAACTAAACACTCAATTTCTTTAGTCATCCAGAATTCCCCTACCTACCAGCCTTTCCTTTCACCATAACAGGAATACACTTTCTCTGGATTCTCGTTATCTCATTCCTGAAGGCTTCCCAATATCCAGCTGTCCCTTTACCCGTGAACATCTGCCCCCAATCAGCTTTCGAAAGTTCTTGCCTAATACCGTCAAAATTGGCCTTTCTCCAATTTAGAACTTCAAGTTTTAAATCTGGTCTATCCTTTTCCATCATTATTTTAAATTTAACAGAATTATGGTCGCTGGCTCCAAAGTGCTCCCCCAGTGACACCTCAGTCACCTGCCCTGCCTTATTTCCCAAGATTAAGTCAAATTTTGCACCTTCTCTAGTCGGTACATCCACATACTGAATCAAAAGATTGTCTTGTGCACACTTAACAAATTCCTCTCCATCTAAACCCTTAACACTATGGCCTCCCAGTCTATGTTTGGAAAGTTAAAATCCCCTACCATAACCACCCTATTATTCTTACAGATAGCTGAGATCTCCTTACAAGTTTGTTTCTCAATTTCCCTCTGACTATTAGGGGGTCCATAATACAATCCCAATAAGGTTATCATCCCTTTCTTATTTCTCATGTCCACCCAAATAACTTCCCTGGATGTATTTCCGGGAATATCCTCCCTCAGTACAGCTATAATGCTGTCTCTTATCAAAAATGCCACTTCTCCCTTCTCTCTTGCCTCCCTTTCTATCCTTCCTCTAGCATTTGTATCCTGGAACATTAAGCTGCCAATCCTGCCCATCCCTGAGCCATGTTTCTGTAATTGCTATAATATCTCAGTCCCATGTTCCTAACCATGCCCTAAGTTCATCTGCCTTCCCTGTTAGGCCCCTTGCATTGAAATAAATGCA
>NC_057720.1:1629131-1658660 GCF_004010195.1 Chiloscyllium plagiosum
CAGTTCTAGCAAATTTCCCTGCCAGTATATTAGTCCCCTTCCAATTTAGGTGCAATCCGTCCTTCTTGTACAGTCCACTTCTACCCCAAAAGAGATTCCAATGATCCAAAAATGTAAATCCTTCCCCTATACACCAGCTCCTCAGCCATGCATTCATCTGCTCTATCCTCCTATTCTGCCCTCACTAGCTTGTAGCACCAGGAGTAATCTAAATATTACTACTCTCGAGGACTTCCTTTTTAAATTTCTGCCTAACTCTCTGTAATCTCCCTTAAGAATCTCAACCTTTTTCCTTCCTATGTCATTGGTTCCAATGTGGACAATGACCTTTTGCTGGCCCGTCTCCCCCATGAGAACATTCTGCACCCATTCTGAGATCTCCTTGATCCTGGCACCAGGGAAGCAACACATCATTCTGCTTTTTCCTGCTGGCCACAGAAACGTCTGTCTGTACCTCGAACTAGAAAATCCCCTAACACAATTGATCTCCTGGAACCCGACATACTCCTTGTTGCAGTAGAGCCAGTCTCAATACCAGAAACTTGCCTGTTCGTGCTACATTCCCCAGAGAATCTATCACCTCCTACATTTTCCAAAAATGGGAATAGCCACAAAAGACTCCTGCACTAGCTGCCTACCTCTCTTACCTTTCCTGGAGTTAACCCATCTTTGTGACTGTATCTGAGACTTTCCCCCCTTCCTATAACTGCCATCCATCACATACTGTTGCCCTTACAAATTCCTCATTGCTTCTAACTGTCTCTCCAACTGATCCATTTGATCTGATAAGATTCGCAGCCAACAGCATTTATGGAAGATATAATCCGCAGTAACCCTTAAACTCTCTTTAAACTCCCACATCTGACAAGAAGTACATATCACTGCAAAGGCCATTTTTGCTCCTTCACAATCTACAGACCCAGAAAATAACAGTCTTATTCCTCCACAAACACTGCCCCAGGTTAAATTAATAGTTTTGGCTTATATTTTAAGCTGAATCCCAAGATATATATCTCCAAAAACTTATAATCAAGAAAGAACCTACTCTACTCACTACTGCAGATTCTCTGTAGGTCTCTAAACAACAATTAGCTTATCTGTTTCTGTGCTGTGAACTTTGCCCAACAGTTCCTCCAAGATCAGTTGTGAATTTCACGGTTTGATAATTTTCCCAGACGCACTCCGATGTCCAGTGATACACAAATTCAAACATCAAAGGCAGTAACTGTGCAGGTTCTCTCTTTCTCTCGTTCTCCTGCAATGACCTCACCATGTGCTTCCTTTGTCTGTTCTTCTCCCTTTTAAAACTGCTGTTGTTTTGACTTTTTTTCCCAAGTTCCAAAACAATGCAACAGCATATAAAACAGTAATTGCTGCTCCTGGAATTCGAGGAAATCACCTCCAGCACCTAAAATACCTCAAAAAAGGAACGGCTATTACAGCCAGAAATTTTTCCCATCCTCCATCTTGGATTCTCTGCAGGTCTTTGATTAGATTAGATTCCCTACAATGTTGAATCAGGCCCTTTGGCTCAACAAGTCCACACTGACCCTCCAAAGAGCAACCCACCCAGGCCCATTCTCCTACATTTACCCCTGACTAATGCACCTAACACTACAGGCTTTAGCATGGCCATTCACCTAACCTACACATCTTTGGACTGTGGGAGGAAACCGGAGCAAACCCACGCAGACACAGGGAGAATGTGCAAACTCCACACAGACAGTTGCCCGAAGCGGGAATTGAACCCAGGTCCCTAGTACTGTGAGGCAGTAGTGCTAACCACTGAGCCCCTCCTCGTGGGTCTGCTCCTGGGCCTGGCCAAACTGGCCATAAACAGGTCCAGACAGCGGGCCGTGGAGAGAGTTATTAGGGTCAACTGCCTGCCCCTCTTCCACGGTAATGTCAGAGCCTGGGTGTCTCTGGAGAAGGAGCACGTGGTGTCCACCAACACCCTGGAGCTATTTAGGGAGAGGTGGGCGCCATAGGGAGTGGAGTGCATTATTTCCCCCTCCAACTCTATTTTGATTTAGTCCCTGCAGGAAACCGGAGCAAACCCACGCAGATACAGGGAGAATGTGCAAACTCCACACAGACAGTTGCCCGAAGTGGGAATTGAACCCGGGTCCCTAGTACTGTGAGGCAGTAGTGCTAACCACTGAGCCCCTCCTCGTGGGTCTGCTCCTGGGCCTGGCCAAACTGGCCATAAACAGGTCCAGGCAGCGGGCCGTGGAGGGAGTTATTAGGGTCAACTGCCTGCCCCTCTTCCGCGGTTATGTCAGAGCCTGGGTGTCTCTGGAGAAGGAGCACGTGGTGTCCACCAACACCCTGGAGTTATTTAGGGAGAGGTGGGCGCCATAGGGAGTGGAGTGCATTATTTCCCCCTCCAACTCTATTTTGATTTAGTCCCTACCCTCCCCTTCACTGTTTTGATCACACAGCATTGCCCTTTGATGTGAAGGGCACTGCTTGCCACTGGTCACTTGGGTGCTTTCTTTTCTTCCTGGTGGTGGAAATTGAATAAAGATTTGTGCAGCTTGTGATTTTCATTGTGTCTCACACCTGCACACAGACAAAATGGGTGTGTAAGCACGACTGCAGTTAGGCGAGAGAGAAAAAAAACAGGAGCATCCAGAGGTTCTGGTAACAAAGAAGAAATTAAAAAACAAAATCACTATTTCAGTTTGGTTTCAACTACACTGGGTGTTCCTTCCTCTGCCTCTGGGTCCACACTCATTGGAGTTTAGAAGGATGAGATAGAGGATCTAATTGACAAGTAGTGAATACTGAGAGGCCTGGATGGAGTGATCATAGAGAAGATATTTCCACTCGTAGGAGAGACTAGGAACTGAGGGCATACCCTTGGAGTGAAGGGATGACCCTTTAGAACTGAGGTGAGGAGGAATGTCTTCAGCCGGAGGGTGGTGACTCTGTGGAACTCATTACCCCAGAGGGCTGTGGAAGCAAAGTACACTGAAGACAGAGATAGATAGGTTCTTGATTGGTAAGAGAATCAAGGGTTACAGGGAGAAGGCAAAGGTTGAGAAACATATCAGCCATGATAGAATGGTATAGCAGATTTGAAGGGACTAAGTCTTATTGTCTTATGGTGTGAGCAGGAACGCCCTGCCAGAGCAAATAATAGAAATAGAATCAATAGTACCATTCAAAACAGAATGTAACAAATATTTGAAGGGAAGGCATTTGCTTTGGTATGTAGTAAGTGCATTGCGGGCATAATTCTGTTGTTATTTTGGAGAACTGACACAAAGGCAATGGGCAGAATGTCCTTCTTATATGCTGCATGAGAGTGTCTCCTTTAAAAGGTATTACTGAACCAGATGGATTTTTGCAACATTCAGTCGGCTTGTGATCCTGGTTAGCATTTCATTCCAGATTTCTTAAATAATTGAATTGAAATTCCCCAGTTGCCATGGTGGGAATTGAACTAACATCTACCGGAGCATTAGTATGGCCTCTGGATTACTCTCCAGTAACATTACCACTATACTACCATCCGCATATTGCCCTTAATATATTAAACTATCCCAAGACGGTTCACAGACGTGTAAATAGAACAAAGATTGCTACCAAATGTTATGATCTCAGCTGATGTTATTATTGGAAAAGTCAGATCTCAGGCTGAATTCTGGCTTGACAGGTTGTATTTTGTTTTGGTTTTAGTTCACAAGTTGGTCTTTCACTGAAGAAAACAAGCACAAAATGCTGCAAATTTGCTTTTACCAATGAAATAGAAGAAAATAAAACTATTTGCATATAACACAATCTGACAGATTTTAACACACATTGTAAAATACAATCCCAGGTATTTCCAATGCCATCACATTACAGTACTCAAAGACCAGACAGAATTCTCTTTTATATCACAACTAGGTATGACTTGACTGCTTCTTTCAGTGGAAGGCATGGTTACTGTGGGACAAAGGAAGTGAGGGATAGACACACGATCAGAGGAAGGAGTGCAGAGATCTCAGTAAATTGGGGAGAGGCATTACATCGGGAGGGGTCAGGCCATGAAGGGACTTGAACACAAGCTTGGAAATTTTGAAGTGAGATGCTGCTAAGTTGGAGGCTAAGATATCTTCTGTTCTTGCTCCACAACCTTTCAATGTCATCTTTTTCATATGTTCTGTTTGAAATGCAATTAAAGTTTCCACCTCAGTAGCTACTTTAGGTGAAAGAATTCCATGATCCAAAGCCCCTTGATTTGAAAATAGTTGTTTTTGCAGCACCACACCAATATTCATTGTGTGATAATCCATGAAGGTTTGGACTGCCTGATTCATGAGCCAGCAGTATATGTTTGTTCGTGTCGATTCAATTCCTGAAAAATGAGATCTGTTTCTTTTTGGAGATTATCATTATATCTCAGCCTTAAATGACCCATGTACCCTCCTCCCAGTTCTTTTAATGTTGAAGAGAAAAGGATGAATCAACATTTAGTTAAAAAACAAAACAGGATCCATTAGCTTTCAGGAAATGAAAACCGAACAACATATGTTTTGAACATTATTTCCATGACAAACCAATGTTATGAATTCTGTTTCCCGTTTGATACTGACTATCATTAAGTTGGGTAATTGCATTCCTTCCACTGCTGTCATCAGCCCTCTTCAAGCTTCCTTGCGATTGCATGAGTTGTACCTGGACAAGCTAGAAGGGAGACACGCAAAGTCAGTACTTGCTTTTCCGATTTCCATGTCACAGGATATACTTCCCTGTTCCGTTAAACGTGTTTATTGGTGTGTTTTGTAAACATAATGGGCAGCAAAGAAAGAGGCAGGATGCGTCTCATAAGCACGAAATATTCTCTGCAGCCTGAACTTGAGAACATAAGAACTAGGAGCAGGAGTAGGTCATCTGGTCCCATCCAGCCTGCTCCACCACTCAATAAGATCATGGCTGATATTTTTGTGGCCTCAGCTCCACTTACCCACCCTCTCACCGTAACCTGTACTTCCCCCACAATTCAAAACTCTACCTTTGCCTTAAAAACATTCAATGAGGCAGCCTCAACTGCTTCCCTGGGCATGGAATTCCACAGATTCATAATTCTGGGTAAAAAAGTTCCTCCTCAACTTATTCCTGAATCTGCTCCTCCTTATTTTGATACTATATCTCCTAGTTTGAGTTTCACCAACCAGTGGAAACAACCTCCATGCTTCTATCTTATCTATTCTCTTCATAATCTTATATGTTTTCATAATAACCCCTCATTCTTCTAAATTCTAAGTTCTACTAAATCTATGATAATGAGTGTGTGCTTGTGTGTGTAGTGCTGTCAAATTAGGCTGTGTGCAAACAGAAACCCGTCACTTCACACACTGAGCATGAGAGCTTTAAAGTTCTGTTCGATTGATTGTGTTGTTTGTAACTCTCGGGTGGCACTACTGTTTGCAACAAGACACGGTGGTCTTTTGTTACATATAATTGTTTTCTGACAGTTGAATATGAGGTAATGACAGAGCAGTTTGTCTCAGTACTGTTCATCGTCAGGTTTCTTTGTTTACATTCTATTTTTAGAGAAAAATGACCATAAGATATAGGAACAGGAGTAGGCCATTCAGCCACTAAAGCCTGCTCCACCATTCAATAAGATCATGATTGATCCGACTTTAATGTCTATTTTCTGCCAATCCTTGATTCCTGACTGATGAAGAATCTATCCATCTCAGCCTGAAATATAGACAAGCACTCTGCCTCCACAGCTCTCTGTAGTAAGTAGTTCCAAATATTCACAATCCTCTGAGGGAAGAAATTCCTCCTCTTCTCAGTCTTAAATTGGCACCTCTTTATTCTGAAATTGCCCTCTGGTACTAGACTCTCCCATGACAGGAAATATCATCTCAGCAATTACTCTGTCAAGTTATTTAAGAATCCTTTATGGTTCACTGAGATCACCTCCCATTCTTCTAAACTCTAATGAGTTTTGCCTCACTGGGTGAAATCCTCAACTTGAGATTGGAGGGTTGTGTTCACAGCCCTCTTAATGGGACCAGAGTACAATTCAGTGCACTGTCAGAGGGTTAGTGCTGAGGGAGTGCCACACAGTCAGAGGGTCAGTACTGAGGGAGTGCCACACTGTCAGAGGGTCAGTGCTAAGAGACTGCTACACTGTCAGAGGGTCAGTGCTGAGGGAGTGTCACACTGTCAGAGAGTCAGTGCTGAGGGAGTGCTGCACTGTCAGAGAGTCAGTGCTGAGGGAGTGCTGCACTGTCAAAGGGTCAGTACTGAGACAGTGCCACACTGTCAGAAGTTCAGTTCTGAGGGAGTGCCGCACTGTCGAAGTGTCAGTACTGAGGGAATGCCACACTGTCAGAGGGTCAGTGCTGAGGGAATGCCACACAGTCAGAGGGTCATTACTGAGAGAGTGCCACACTGTCAGAGGGTCAATGCTAAGGGAGTGCTACACTGTCAGAGGGTCATTGCTGAAGGAGTGTCGTACTGTCAGAGAATCAGTGCTGAGGGAGTGCCGCACTGTCAGAAGTTCAGTTCTGAGGGAGTGCTGCACTGTCGCAGTGTCAGTACTGAGGGAATGCCACACTGTCAGAGGGTCAGTACTGAGGGAGTTCTATACCATCAAAAGGTCAGTACTGAGGCAATGTCACATTATCAGATGGTCAGTACTGAGGGAGTGCTGCACTGTCAGAGGGTCAGTACTGCGTGAGTGCCGCACTGTCAGAGGGTCAGTACTGAGGGAATGGCACACTGTCGGAGTGTGATTAGTGAGGGAGTGCTACACTGTCAGAGGGTCAGTACTGAGGGAGTGCTCTACTCTTAGAGAGTAATGTGCTGATTGGGTGAGCCTAGGTTATGGCTTCCTTTCTCTGAAGTAGAATTTGAACCCAAATTATTTGACTCAGGATAGGAATCTTCCACCTAAGTCTGGTTTATACCTTACACATCTTTGACTGTGTAGAGACTGGTATGATACAGACTGAAATTGCATTGAGAGGATGACATGAAAATGTTGCTGTGACAGAGAGGCTTCACTGCTCCTCCTGAAAAGGTGAAGCGAGGCTGCAGACAAAGCAGCTGAGATTGAGGAGATTGTATGGATGTGGCATGCAGACTCTGCATTCCAGCATAGGTTGTTACTGACTACCTGGCTCCAACAGTATCTGGCAATGTGTTGACACTAGCACATTGCTCACTGCATTCAACATCACACCAACAAAGAACGGGCAACAATTAACTGTGTCTGACAAATTGTTTATGGCCCCCAGCAATGTTATCTTTGCCAAATATCAGGAGGAACTTACTCTGTCAAAAGATGTTTAGCTTGAGAATGGAATGAGGACTGGAGACACATTCTCTCAGAGAAACAGAGCAACAAAGTAAAGTACTGGAAACAGGTGCAGAAGTTAAAAACACTAAGAACAGCTCTCATTTTTAAAGGACGTTTTTAAACATAAATGTTCATCTTTTTAACCCAGTGCGTCACCATGACAGTTCACATTAATCTTGCTCCCAGGTGTTAACAATTTATATGTTGCTGCATGCAAATTCTCTATGCTCATTTGCCCTGCAATTTTATCAAACTTTGCTGTACATGAATTAATGGATAGTGTACTTCTACATTGATTTCAGATCAAACACATTTCACCAAAGTGACAGCATGAAAACAGACTATTCAGCCCTGCTAGTCCATGTCAGTTGTTTGTGCTCCTTTGGACGTTGCTGCTTCATAAGATTGTTGGGAAACAAAATATTTCAACTAAAGGAATTGAGATTTATTGTCCATCCCCAACTGTCCTGAGAAGTCGTGGTGGTGAGCTGCGTTCTGAAACCATTGCAGTGCTTGCTAAATTATCTAGGAGAAAGTGAGGACTGCAGATATTGGAGATCAGAGTCGAGAGTGTAGTGCTGGAAAAGCACAGCAGGTCAGGCAGCATCCGAGGAGCAGGAGAATCAATGTTTTGGGCATAAGCCCTTCATCAGGAATCCTGATGAAGGGCTTATGCCCAAAACACCGAATCTCCTGCTCCTTGGATGCTGCCTGACCTGCTGTGCTTTTCCAGCACTACACTCTTGACCCTTGCTAAATTATCAGACTGCTAATCCATGTTTCAGCAACGCATGAATTTTCACAAGTTAAATAGAGTGAAGACGGAAGCCATTGCTTTTCTTCCTGAGTTACGGGCTGCATCCCTCTCCCTGGCAACAATTGGAGATGAAGCCAGGATGTCACAATCTTAGTGTCAGGTACAATCCTAAGGTTGGTGAGGCCAGGTCCTAACAACATTGCCTGGCACCACTGTCTCAATTCATCTGCTGCTGAATCCCTCATTCATACTTTTGATACCTCTAGCTGCATTGAAAAACACTCGTTCACTGATCTTGTATATTCTAACCTTCTAAAACCTGAGGATTAAAACTCACCACCCATACCTGAATTTGTACAGATGTCCTGTTCCTATATCATCCTTGTACTCTCTGAAGCACATCACTTCCTGATCTTGCAATGCTTTGATTGTAAATTTCCCATCCTTGTTACCAAATCCTCCATAGCTTCCTCCTTTTCTATATCTGTTTCACACCTACATTTCTCGCCTCCTGTAAATCCCTAACTGTTTTCAATCCAACATTGACAGCTATACCTACAATTACCTGGTCTCCAACTTCTGCAATTCGCCTCCTTGACCCCAGTTTCCTTCTTTATGACACTGCTTGAAAATGTACTTTTTAGGCCAAGCTTTTGATCACTTGACTTGATACTCGTTCAGTTTCAGTGCTATACTCTGTTTTCTAATGAAGTGCCCTGGGATGTTTCATAAGGATATAGGTACTTTCCTAATCTAAGTTGTTGTTCATGTTGATGCTTTTGACTAAGTGCTGCTGTGAGGTCTGAGCAAAGTGTATGAGGGATTCCATGCAGACACGATGGGCCAAATGGCCTCCTTCTACACCATAACAATTATGTGCTACCGCGACACAACAGCATCCTGACAAACACTGATGAAAAGCATTTCTGAAGATGTTTTATCAACCTACTTTAGCTCTTCCAGGGTTCATTATAGAGTTATACAACACAGAAACAGACTCTTTTATCCAACTTGTCCATGCTGATCAAATATCCTAAATCAATCTAGTCCCATTTGTCAGCATTTGGCCCATATCCCTCTAAATCCTTTCTATTCATATATCAATCCAGATGCCTTTTAAATGTTGCAATTGTACCAGCCTCCACCAATTCCTCTGGCAGCACATTCCATACACACACCACCTTCTTCATGAAAAAGTTGGCCCTTAGGTCCCTTTTAAATCTTTCCCCTCTCACCTTAAATCTATGCCAGCAAGTTTTAGACTCCCCTTAAAAGACCTTGGTTATTCACCATGCCCTCATGATTTTATAAACCTTTATAAGGTCAACTGTCAGGTTCTGGCACTCCCGGGAAAATGTCCCAGCCTATCCAGCCCCTCCCTATAACTCAAACCCTCCAGTAACAGTAATATCCTTGTTTATCTTTTCTGCACCCTTTCCAGTTTAATAACATCCTTCCAATAACACGTTGATCAAAATTGTACACAATACTCCAGAAGTGGCCTTACCAATCTACTGTAACATGACATGCCAACACTTGTACTCAATGCTCCGACCAATGTAAGGCAAGTCTGCCAAATGCTTCCTTCACCACCCTGTCTACCTGTGATGCCACTTTCAAGAAAGTGTGTACCTGCACCCCTGGGTCTCTCTGTTCAACAACATTACCCAGGGCCCTATCATTAACTGTGTAAATCCCACCCTGGTTTGTGTGACCAAAATGCAACACCTTGCATTTACCGCAATTAAATTCTATCTGCCATTCCTCAGCCCATTGGCCCAGCTAATCAAGATCTCGTTATGCTCTTAGATAACTTTGTTTCATTGTCCAATATACCACCAGTTTTGGTGTCATCTATACTAACCATGCTTCGTATATGCTCATTTAAATCTTTTATGTAAATGACAAACAACAGTGGACCCAAAACTGATCTTTGTGGCACACTGCTGGTCACAGGCCTCCAGTCTGAACAACAATCACCACTCTGAGTCTCCTAACATCAAGCCAATTTTGTATCCAGTTGGCTAGCTCTCCCTCCATCCCATGTATTCCAACCTTACTAATCAGTCTACCATGCATAACCTTGTTGAAGGTCTTCATGTAGACAACATCTACCATTTTGCCTTCATCTATCTTCTTGGTCACCTCTTCAAAAGACTCAATCAAGTTTGTGAGAATTGGTAATGTATTCCCCCCAGTCATTAATATCAATACTGTCACCCTTCAAGAAGAGTTTTTTGAAATTCATTTATAGGATGTGGGCATTACATCATTGTCCTGGAGAAATTGGTGGTGAGCTGCCTTCTTGAACCAATGCAATCCACGTGCTGTGGGTTGACCCACAATCTCATTAGGAAGAAACTTCCAGGATTTTGATCCAGTGACAGTGAAAGAATGGCAATGTATTTCCAAGTTATTATGGTGAGTGGCTTGGAGGGAAACTTGGAAGTGGTGGTGCCTTGCCCTTGTCCTTCTAGCCGTGAGTGGTCATGGGTTTGGAAGGTGTTCACTAAAGGCCTTTGATGAATTTCTGTAGTGCATCTTGTAGATAGCACACAACACTGCCAGAGTGTCAGTGGTGGAGGGAGTGGATATTTGTGGATATCAGAGTGTGTTATAATTGCTTTCTCAGTCCTCCCTTAGAGAATTCATTGAACAAGACCTGGCAGAATAAATGGATTTCAGCCACACAGATGTTGTCCAGTTTATTGATTTTGCAGATTTCTCTGAATGATTATAGAACTGCATTCAAGAATGACAATCACACTTGTTTCACACTAACTATTCAGATTTCAACAAATGTTTAACAATTGAAAATAAATGTCTGATATTGTCCTATCACAGAATATTTACATTTAGTTTAATGGAGACTGGTCCTTAGCTTTTGCAGGTAAGAAAACAAGTTGAAAATGTTGTTTAAAAAACGTCTTCAGCTTCGTTAATAGAGGCATACAATATGAAAATAGGGAAATTGTCCAAAACCACAATAAATCACTCATTAAATACCAGCAGGAATATTGTGTCCAATTTTGGACCATACATTTTGGAAAGGATGTTGAGGGTTTGGAGAGGGTGCAGAGGAGATTTACTAGAATGGGCGCAGGGATGACGATCCTCAGTGAATGTGGAGAAACTGGAAACATTGGGATTGTTCTAAGCTTGGAGAACAAAGCTGTGAGCAGAACACATTTTTGACAAAACCCCAATTGTTCGATTAGGAACAAGGTGGAAGTTTATGAGCATCAAAAATGATAAGGAGAATGCAACATTGTGCTCATGTGATTTTCCCTAACCTTAGGATTGTAAAAATGTCAGATCTTTTTGGGATACTGCTTTTATAGAATCATTGAGCTGGACTGTTTGAAGAGGGAAGAGGGCTTATGCCCGAAACATTGATTCTCCTGTTCCTTGGATGCTGCCTGACCTACTGCGCTTTTCCAGCAACACATTTTCAGCTCTGATCTCCAGCATCTGCAGTCCTCACTTTCTCCCCGAGGGAAGAGGGCAGTACACTTGTAAGAATGCAGCCTCACTGCCTATCCACAAATCCCTGAGCTATTCCCCCATTTCACTGAGCACAGTGGAAACAACAGCTAGCCCTCGCTTGGGTTAACTGACGCCCCTAAATGGCCAACTAATGGTCACCTAAGCTTCTCGTCTTGTCCTCACTATTATTTTACGAACAAGGGAAAGGCAATAAGTGCTGGCACAGCCAGTGACACCTACACCTTGTGAATGGATTTTAAAAATCATCCCCTGTCTTCGCTTTGCCATGAACCTATGTAGTGATTACTGTGGATGATCCATCACCATGGAGTAGCTACACAAGAGGCCTGTTCTGAGATACCAAGAAGATCTTTTTCATGACAGCAGTAATTAAAGGGACACCGCTCAGGTAGAATGAGCAGGACTGCATGGAACTGGTCCACAACCATCTGCTCCCTCCAAAAGCTCGAGTGAACTTCATATTTCCACACACAGGCCCAGTGTAACATGAGCATTAACCCTTTCAAAAACATTACTTCATAAACCAGGGCCTATTGCATTCATCCCCATTTTGCCCATTTCTGTAAGTTGCTAAATACCACTTTGTAGGCGAGCTACACTTGATGCAATGATGCTGGCTTTCACGATAAGTCGAGGGTATTGGAAGTGTCTGTGTCATGAAAAAGATCTTCTTGATATCTCAGAACAGGCCTCTTGTGTAGCTACTCCATGGTGATGGATCATCCACAGTAATCACTACATAGGTTCATGGCAAAGCGAAGACAGGGGATGATTTTTAAAATCCATTCACAAGGTGTAGGTGTCACTGGCTGAGCCAGCACTTATTGCCTTTCCCTAGTTACCCCTTGAGAAGGTGGTGGTGAGCTGCCCTGTTGAACCACTGCAGTCCATGTACTGTAGGAAAACCCATAATGACACTAGAGACAGAATTCCAGGATTTTGTCCCAGCGACACTGAAGGAATGGTGATATATTTTCAAGTCAGGTTGGTGAGTGGCTTGGAGGGGAACTTACAATTTGGATGCTTCCATGTATCTGTTGCCCTTGTCTTTCTCAATGGAAGTGGTCATGGTTTTCGAAATTCATCTTTGATGAATTCATCTTTGATGAATTTCTGTCGTGCATCTTGTAGATAGTACATACTCCTGTTACTGAGCATCAGTGGTGGAGATAGTGGATGCTTGTGGATGTGGACAATCAAATGTGCTTCTTTGTCCTGGATGGTGTCAAGCTTCTTGAGTGTTGTTGGAGCTGAACCCATCCAGGTAACTGGGGGGTATTCCATCAAACTCCCGACTTGTGCCTTGTAGATGGTGGAAAAGCCTTGACATGGGTGGTGTCAAGATTCTTACCCAGTAACACAAACTGGTTAGAGGTGGTCAATACAAGGTACCAGGAATGGTCATCTGGGAAACTACGAAAGCTTGTATTGTTTCACCAAAGGAGTGGATTTCCTCATTAAAACAACAGTATATATTACACTTAGAGTAATTATCAGAGCCAGATGTTGGTGAAGTGAGTTGGCCAATGCCAGCAATAATAAACAGAGGATACATATTGAAATCTGTCTCAGTTGCCAGGAGGGAAAATAGTCTATTTTTAGAATCTCTTTAACTATAACAAATGTACTCACTCTGCACCTAACATTTACTGGTGGTTGCCAGATGTATTTTTCTCCTGGTCCTTTTTTTTTGTTTTGGCACAGGCAATATTTTCTTTTTGGGAAATCAAAACAAACTTGTTTCACACTCATCACAGTCTGAACATCTACCTGGACAGAAAGAACAAAAGTTTCATATTATCCATCAGAAACTCAAGAACAAACACAAGTTATAGGTCAATCTCCTTAAATCATGCTATTTTCCCGAATACCAATCATTGCCAGTAATACTCTGCATGTTTATTCACCAATGCAACATTTCTGATGGAGAGTATAAGGCGGATCAACTCCGTACAAGGCAACATTTTTTTAAGTGCAAACTAATAAAACTGGCCGTGTCACTTTTACCATTACAGTGAATCACTGTGTCTATGTTAGAGGATCAAGTCCCAGCACAGAATTTCAGTTTATAATCCAAACTCCTGCTGCAGTGCTGAGAGAACAGATCAGTGGTTAAAAAAAAATGGATTGTCAAAGAGTCGGTAAGGAATGAGTGCTACCCTGTTGCAGGGGCAAAACTGAGGGACATCTGCATTGTTATAGAATTGTATTGGTGGAACATTGTAGTCTCGAGGTGCTTTCTTTCAAATGAATGGAAAAACCCCATAGCACTATCATCAGAAAAAAAAACAGCTGGTTGGGTGAGATGGCGCTGGGGGAGTTCCTTCCATGGGTTTGAATAGTGTATATTAGAACATAGAACAAAGAGTATATAACAGTGCAGCACAGTATAGCACATGCCTTTCAGCCCTTGATATTGTGCTGACTTTTATCCTGCTCTAAGGTCAAACATACCCTTCATTTTACTATCATCCTTGTGCCTATCCAAGAGTCACTTAAATGTCCCTAATGTCTCTGCTCTACTACCGCTGCTGGCAATGCATTTCACGTCCACAACTCTCTGTGTAACTGCTGTGTATTGCTTATCCAACACCTGAAGATGTGATCTCACATGTTAACTTCTGTTGGAGCTTGCTCGATCCTAACTGGCAGCCAGGAGCAAGGTGTCTTGCTGCAAGGTTTTGGTCAGCCACACCTAGAATATTATGTTCAGTTTTAGTCTCCTTACCTGAGGAAGGATGTTTCGGCTGTGGAGAGAGTGCACAGCAGATTTACCAGACTGATGGCTGAAATGATGTATGAAGAGGGACTGGATCATTTAGGAGTTTAGAAGAATAAGAGGAGGATCTCATAAAAACCTATAAACTTTACATAGAATCCCTACACTGTGGGAACAGGCCTTTCAGCCCAACAAATCCACCGAACAGTAACCCACCTAGACCCATTCCCCAGATTTACCCTGACTAATGCACCTAACCTGAACATTCTGGGCAATTTAGCTTGACCAATTCACCTAACTTACACATCTTTGGAATGGGGGAGGAAACCCACACAGACACAGAGAGAATGTGCAAACACCACACAGACAGTCGACTGAGGCTAAAATCAAACCCAGGTCCCTGGCGCTGTGAGGCAGCAATGCTAACCACTGAGGCACAATGCTGCCCCAGGCCTAGATAGGGTAAATGCAGGAATGATGTTCCCAATGACCAGACAGTCCAGAATCAGGGTTCACTGTACAAGGATATGGGGTAGGCCATTTAGGACTGAGAAGAGGAGAGGTTTCTTCACTCAGAGAGCAGCGAGCTTGTGGAATTCTCTGCTAAAGAAACCAGAATGGTTTCAGGGAGTTAGATATAATTCTTAGGGTGAAAAGGACCAAAGGATAGGGAAGAAAGTGGAATCAGGGGACAGAGTTGGAAGATTAGCTATAATCATACTAAATGGCAGAGCAGGCTCAAAGGGCCGAATGGTCTATTCCTGTTCCTGTATTCTATACTAGGCTTCCTATTTAGCCTAATTAATACCAAAAATAAATACTTCATTTGTTTTAAAAGGTTTTGAGATATCCTTAGTCATGAGAAGTTCTATTGAAATGCATGTGATGTTGTTTGAGGTGCAAATATTGGCCAGAAAGTAGAGAGAGCTTACTTGTTCTTCTATTTATTAGACCTGGGATCTTGTGTCCTCCTGAGAGGACATCTCATCTGAAAGAGAGTATGAGGTGCACTGTGCAGGAGACTTTTAATTCAAAGGAAAAATACTCAAGAAGAACAGATTCCAGTTTGTAGAAACAATTACCACCTGAGATGGCAGTGGAAATGGGGGAGGATCATTGAATATCTTTGGAACAGAGTTGGATAGATTCTTGTTAAGGAAGGGGTTCAAAGGTGATTTTGGGTAGATGAGAATGTCGACTTTAAGACAGGACACATTATGAATGGGGAGTGGGCTTGAAGGGCTGTGTAGCCGACCTCTACTCCTATTTTGAATGTACGTTTGCATATTCAAAGTGTAAGTTTAGTACAAATTCAGCCGTCTACTTTTGAACAAGGAGAGCCACATTCAAAGTAGAGCAAGCTCACAGACAGGGCTAGAGTCCTGGAGTATCGATTCTCAGAGGTGAGCCCCCCTGTGGGTATGCTCTACATTCCACAACGTGACACAGAAACACTTCAAATGCTTATTTTTCTTGAAGTTACACCACACGTTCTTTTGTTTGTTCTATGAATACCCACAGCACATCCATTATTCAATGATGAGTTGAGGGATTTTTGCGGTTGGGGTAATCAGGAATAAATTTGGATGAATTTGATATTTGGCATGATGGAATGTTTTGCCTTTGTGCAATCGATACCAAAGTATCTTCAGATGCTTCTGAGCAAGATCAGAGAGCTGTGCAAAGTGTCCAACAAGCTGATCCTGAAAGGTACTACAGATGGGGAGCATATGGAAGTGCTACTTGTAAAGGAGATGTGCACAATTTATATTTAAAATCTGTGATATATGTACGGGTGCTGCATATGTGTGAGATGTGGCCTCTTTCTAATGTCAACAATGTGCTGTCATAGATTGGCTCCTTCATCATAAGCATCTTGCTTACTCAGCTTCATCATCTGTGTGTAACAGTTGGCACTGAAATGTGCACAAAGTGTACAGAGCCAGATGTGAACCAATTCTCAACTTGCATCCCATGTGTCCTACAGATATTCTATCCCTGCACCAACTCCTCACAATGATTGTGACTCTGAACTCCACAATTTCCATAGGCACCTCCATCTCACTCTATCTTCCTCCTGCCTCCTAGCTTCAAAGCATGCACAGAGGCTAAAGTAAAAAATGATATGGACGAAATGGGCAGGGTCACGACAGGATACAAAATAAGCTGAGGGATAGAAAACAGAATTGTGGTGAATTGCTGCTTGTTGGATAAAAGTAGGTGTTTACCCTTGAGGTGTCCCTTGTCAGTCAAAAACCTGTCTCATTCAGACTTGACTATGATCAATAACTCGGCCTCTACTGCCCTTGGGGAAGAGAATTCCAAAAACTAATAATACTCTGATGGAAGAACACCACTTCACCCCACTCACGTCATCTCAGTATTAAGTGGGAGAGCCAGAAAGTACTGGAGAAACTCAGCAAGTCTTTCAGCATGCATAGAGAGAGAAATTAGGCTCACATTCTCAGTCCAGTATGACTCTAATTCAGAATCAGTTCTGTTTCTGCTGAGTTCCTCAAACACTGTTTGATTTTATTTCCAATATCAGCAGGGTTTTTTTTGCTTTTAGTTAAACAGGTGATCCGGGTTAGTTGATTGATCAATTGATTGGGCAGATATAATGGGACATTCCCGATGAAGGGCTTATGCATGAAATGTCGATTTCCCTGCTCCTCAGATGCTGCCTGACCTGCTGTGCTTTTGCAGCACCACACTCTCGACCCCAGATATAAAGGGATGACAGGTGAGAATTACCAGACTGACCAGTTAATAAACTCAACTCACAAAATGGTACCATGGTTTCTGTCCAGCCAGCTGACTTATTTCTGTTACCCAGAGGCTGCTGTAAGGAAACCAAAGTGACATACTCAGATGGGGAGGCATCAAATTTGATGGCAGAAAGAATGCTGGCATGCCCACAAAATCAAACTCCTTTCAGTGTGTAATAACTAAAAAGACTCTTTTGCCCCCTCCAACAATGCAGTGCTTCCACAGAACCACATGTTATTTTCCACCTCACCACAGTGTCCCATTTCCTGAAAAGATTCCCATTGCATTGATGATTTGCCACTCATACGTCGTCAAGACAACCAAAAAAATATTATTTTGGAAAGACAGTTTGTAATGGAAGGGGCATGAAAAGAGAAAAGGACAAAAAGAAAGATAAACTATGCATCAGTCTGACGCACACATTTTGATTCATCTTGCAAGAGGCATATGTCCAGGATAATACTTTATCTCTGCATTGCAACATCTAAACTGACCAATCTTGTGTGTATGAATGCGTATGATTACTTTGCCAATCCTTCAATCACTCAAGAAGGCTCTTTTAAGAATGCTACTGCAAACAGATGTTGTTTATGCATCCAATTCATGCACATGGCAAAGGGCCAACGATGGATGACAATAAGGATGAAGTAATTTTAATCATACTTGTGTCCTTTGTAACTGGCCAAACCTTTTAACACAATGCTGACTAAAGATAGTTTTAGATGTGCTGTGATCCAATTCCTTGTGTGCTGAATCCAGATTTTGTGTTAAAACCAGAGCATAATTAACCATTCCGACTTTCGTAGATGAGCAGAGATAAAGTCAGTGTACAAAAATGATTAAAAGCTAACGGACACGTAAGCAAATAAAAAAGCATAATTTTGTTTTTATTCTTTTGTGGGATGAGGGCATCATTGGCTGGGCCAGCATTTATTCCCATCCAGAGTTGTCCCTGAAAAGACGGTGGTGAGCTGCCTTCTTGAACTGATGTAGTCCATGTTCTGTGGGTTGACCCACAATGACCTAAGGGAGGGAATTCCAGAATTTTGACAAAGCAACAATGAAGGAATGGTGATCTATGTTTAAATCAGGATGGTGAGTAACTTGGATGGGAATTCGCAAGTGGTCATGTTCTCATGAATCTACAGCACTCATACTTCGGGATGAAAGTAGTCATGGGTTTGGAAGGTGATGTCTAAGGATCTTTGGTGAATTTCTGCAGTGCATCTTGTACACACTGCTGCTACTGAGCATTGGTGGTGAAGGGAGTGGATGCTTGTGGAGGTAGTGTCAATCAAGCGGGCTGCCGTGTCCACAAATGTATCAAGCTTCTTGAGTGTTGTTAGACCGGCACTAATCCAGACAAGTGGGGAGTATTCCATCACACTCCTGACTTGTAGAGGGTGGACAGGCATTGGGGAGTCAGGAGGTGAGTTACTCGCTGCAATATTCCTAGTCTCTGACCTGCTCTTATAGTCACTGTATTTATATAGTGAGTCCAGTGAGTTTTTGATTAATGGTAACCCCACAGTGGGGGTTTCTGTGATGCTAACACCATTGAATATTATGGAGTGGTGGTTAGATTCTCTCTTATTGACGATGACCATCGCTTGGCATTTGTGTGGTGTGAATGATACTTGCCACTTGTTAGTCTAAACCTATTATTGTCCAGATTTTGTTGCACTTGAATCATGGACTGCGTCAATATCTGAAGAGTGGCAAGTGGCGCTGAACATTATGCAATAATTGGCAAGTATCTTCATTTCTGATCTTATGATGGAGGTAAGGTCGTTGATGAAGTGACTGAAGATGGTTCGGTTTAGGACGTTAGCCTGAGGAAATCCTGGTGAGATATTCTAGAGCTGAGATGGCTGACCTTGAACAACCACAACCATCTTCTTATTGCCAGATGTGGCTCCAACCATTGGAGACAATCTAAAACAATTGAATTTCTTTTCACAACCTCAGCACGTTCCAAAGCACACTATAGTTAATTTACTTTGATTTATTTTTGAAATGTAGTCACTGTTGTAACGGAACATCGAACATAGAACAGTACAGCAGAGGAACGGGCCCTTCGGCCCACAACATTGTGCCAAATGTGACACTAAATTAAACTAATCCCTCCTGCCTCCCTTTTGTCTGTATCTCTCATTTTCTTGCACAGTCATGTGCTAATCTAAAAGTCATTTAAACACACCTATCATCTCTATGTCCACTACCACCCCAGCACATTCCAGACTCTGAACACTCTCTATGTAAAAAACTTGGACCTCAGATTTACTTTGGACTTTTCTCCTCTCATCTTAACTGCTTGCCCCTAGTATTAGACATTAACACTGTATAGAAAACATAGCAACCAATTTAGAACATACAACATAGATCATGACAGCGCAGTATGAACCATTTGGCCCTTGATGTTGCACCGACCTATGGAACCAACCTGAAGCCCATCTAATCTAGACTATTCCATTTTCATCCAGATGTCTATCCAATGACCATTTAAATGCCCTTAAAGTTGGCGAGTCTATTACTGTTGCAGACAGGGTGTTCCATGCCCCTACTATTCTCTGAGTAAAGAAACTACCTCTGACATTTGTCCTATATCTTTCACCCCTCAAATTAAAGCTACGACCCCTCATGCTAGCCATCACCATCTGAGGAAAAAGGCTCTCCCTATCCACTCTATCAAACCCCCTGATGATTTTATATGTCTCAATTAAGTCATCTCTCAACCTACATCCTTCTAACAAAAACAGCCTCAAGTCCCTCAGCCTTTCCTCGTAAGACCTTCCCTCCATACCAAGTAACATCCAAGTAAAGGATGGCTCGGTGGCTCAGTGGTTAGCACTGCTGCCTCACCAGGGTCCCAGGTTCAATTCCAGCCTCGGGCGACTGTCTGTGTGGAGTTTGCACATTCTCCCCGTGTCTGTGTGGGTTTCCTCCGGGTGCTCCGGTTTCCTCCCACATTCCAAAGATGTGCAGGCCAGGCGAATTGGCTATGCTAAATTGTCCATAGTTGTTAGGTGCATTAGTCGGTTACTCTTCGGGAGGGTCAGTGTGGACTTGTTGGGCTGAAAGGCCTGTTTCCACACTGTAGGGAATCTAGATCAAAATTGCCTCTGAACCCTTTCCAAAGCTTCCACATCTTTCCTATAATGCGGTGACCAGAACTGTACGCAATACTCCAAGTGCGGCCGCACTAGAGTTTTGTACAGCTGCAGCATGACCTCATGGTTCTGAAACTCAATCTCTCAACCAAGAAAAGCTAACATACCGTATGCCTTCTTAACAATCCTATCAACCTGGGTGGCAACTTTCAGGGATCTATGTACATGGAGTCTGAGATCTCTCTGCTCATCTATACTACCAAGAATCTTACCATTAGCTCAGTGCTCTTTATTCCTGTTGCTCCTTCCAAAGTGAATCACCTCACACTTTTCCACATTAAACTCCATTTGCCAGCTGTCAGCCCAGCTGTGCAGCTTATCTATGTCCCTCAGCAAACTGCAACATCCTTCGGCACTATCCACAACTCCACCGATCTTAGTGTCATCTGCAAATTTATTAACCCATTCTTCTATGCTCTCATCCAGGTCATTTATAAAAATAACAATCAGCAGTGGACCCAAAACAGATCCTTGCAGTACACCACTAGTAACTGAACTCCAGGATGAACATTTCCCATCAGTCACTATCTTCTGTCTTCTTTCAGCTAGCCAATTTCTGATCCAAACCGCTAAGTCACCCTCAATCCCATGCCTCTGTATTTTGTGCAATAGCCTATTGTGGGGAACCTTATCAAATTCCTTACTGAAATCCATGTGCACCACATCAACCACTTTACCTTCATCCAGCTGTTTAGTCACCTTCTCAAAGAGCTCAATAAGATTTGTAAGGCACAACCTACCCTTCACAAAACCGTGTTGACTATTCCTGATCAACGTATTCCTCTCTCGATGATTATAAATCCTATCACTTATAATCTTTTCTGACACTTTATCCACAACCGAAGTAAGGCTCACTGGTCTGTAATTACCAGGGTTGTCTCTACTCCCCTTCTTGAACAAGGGAACAACATTTGCTATCCTCCAGCCTTCTGGCACTGTTCCTGTAGACAATAATGACATAAAGATTAAAGTCAAAGGCTCTCCGATATCCTCCCTGGCTTCCCAGAGAATCCTAGGATAAATTCCATCCTGCCCAGGGAACTTATCTATTTTCATACTTTTCAGAATTGCTAACACCGCCTCCTTGTGAACTTCAATCCCGTCTAGTTTAGTAGCCTGTATCTCAGTAAACTCCTCAACAACGTTGTCTTTATCCAATGTGAATACTGACAAAAAGTATTCATTTAGCGCTTCTCCTATCTCATTGGACTCCACGCACAACCTCCCACTACTATCCTTGATTCACGTACAGCAAATTCTTGCAAATAAGAATAAATCAATGACAGACTATACAAACAAGAACAAAAGGCCATTCAGCCCTTCTAGTCTGCTCTGCCATTCAATACGATCATGGCTGATCTGATTTTAATTTCAACTCTACATTCCTGCATACTCCCGATAATCCTTCATCCCTGATGGAATCAGGAATCTATCTACCTCTGCCATTTAAAGGTTTTGCATCCACTGTCTTTGGAGGAAGGAAATTCTAAAGATTCACAACCCACTGAATAGACTGGTGCTATTTTCCCTGGAGCATTGGAGGCTAAGGCGTGACCTTATAGAAGTTTATAAAATCATGTTGGGTATGGGTAGGGTGAATAGGCAAGGTCTTTTTCCCTGGGGTGAGTGAGTTTAAACCTAGAGGGCGTAGGTTTAGGGTGAGAGGGGAGAGATTTAAAAGGGATCCAAGGAGAAACTTTTTCACCCAAATGGTGGTGTGTGTATGGAATGGGCTGCCAGAGGAAGTGGTGGAGGCTGGTACAATTACAACATTTAAAAGGGGTCTGGATGGGTATATAAATAGGAAGGGTTTAGAGGCATATGGGCTAAATGTTGGCAAATGGGACTAGATTGATTTAGAATATCTGGTCAGCATGGATGAGTTGGACCAAAGGGTCTGTTTCTCTATGACTGTATATCTCTATGACTGTATCGATTGTGATCAGGGACTGTCTAATCAGAGGCACAGAGAGACATTTCTGTGGCTGACAATGAGATATCAGAATGGTGTGGTCCCTCCCTGGTTCCAGGATTAAGGATATCTCCGAGAGGGTGCAGAATATTCTCAAAGAGGAGAGGGATCAGCAAGAGGTCATTGTACACATTGGAACTAACGACATAGGAAGAGAAACGGACAAAGTTCTACGGAGGGAATATAGGACATTCGACAGGAATTTAAAAAGTAGGTCATTGAGGGTAGTAATATCTGGATTATTTCCAGTGCCACAATTTAATGAAAATAAGAATTGGAGGATAGAGCAGATGAATGCATGCCTGGGGAGCTGGTGTTGGGGAGCAGGATTCACATTTTTGGATCTTTGGAATCTTTTCTGGGGTGGATTGCACCTGAATTGGAAGGGGACTGAAGTACTGGAGGGGAGTGAATGAGTGACTGAGTGAGTGAGTGAGTGAGTGTGAACACCCACGAAGATAGTGAGAAAAGAGATCAGTCTGAGACTAGTGCAGTTGGGAAAAGAGCAAGTCAAACAGTCAGGACAGGTGGGAACAAAGCAAATAACAAAGTAGGACTGATCATTAAACTGCATTTATTTCAATGCATGAGGCCTAACAGATAAGGCAGATGAACTCAGGGCATAGTTGGGAACATGGGACTGGGATATCATACCTAGGAGACAGTGAAGTCTGCAGATGGGAAATCATAGCAATTCCAGAGACATGGCTCAAGGATGATCAAGATTGGCAGCTTAATGGGTTCCAGGGTAGGGATGTTATAGGAAGGATAGAAAGGGGGATAAAAAAGGAAGGGCAATGACAGTTTTGATTAGGGGAAACATTATTGCAGTATTCATGGAGGATATTCCTGGAAGTACATCCAGTAAACCTATTTGGATAGAACTGAGAAATAAGGAAGGGGTGATCACCTTATTGGGATTGTACTATAGACCTCTCCAATAGACAGCAGGAAATTGAGAAGCAAATTTGTAAAGAGATCTCAGTTATCTGTAAGAATAATAGGGTGGTAATGGTAGGGAATTTTAACTTTCCAAATGTAGACGGATTGCTATAGTGTTAAGAACAAAGAGCAAAGAAAATTTACAGCCCAAGAACAGGCCCTTCAGCTCTCCAAGCCTGAGCCGATCCAATTGTACTGTGTAAACCAGTCGCCCAATTCCTAGGCATCTGTATCCCTCTGCTCCCCACCTACTCATGCATCTATCCAGATGCATCTTAAATGAATCTACCGTGCCTGCCTCTACCACCTCTGCTGGCAATGCGCTCCAGGCGCCCACCACCCTCTGTGTGAAGTACTTGCCGCGTGTATCCCACTTAAACTTTCCACCTCTCACCTTGAAAGCATGACCTCTCATTATGGAATCACTGACCCTGGGAAAAAGCTTGTCTCTATCCAACTGTCTATACCCTTCATGGTTTTGTAAACCTCAATCAGGTCCCCCCTCAATCTCTTTTTTTCTAATGAAAATAAACCTAACCTACTCAACCTCTCTTCATAGCTAGCACCTTCCATACCAGGCAACATCCTCGTAAACCTTCTCTGCACCCTCTCCAAAGCGTCCACATCCTTTTGGTAATGTGGCGACCAGAACTGTACACAGTATTCTAAATGCGGCTGAACCAACATCCTGTACAATTTTAACATGACTTGCCAGCTCTTATACTCAACACTTCGTCCAATAAAGGCAAGCATACTATATGCCTTCTTGACCACTCTATCCACCTGTGCAGCAATCTTCAGGGTGCAATGGACCTGCACTCCCAGATCTATCTGCCCATCAACTTTTCCCAAGGCTCTTCCGTTCATTGTATAATTCGCTCTAGAATTAGACTTGCCTAAATGCATCACCTCACATTTGTCTGGATTGAAATCCATCTGCCACTTTTCCGTCCAACTCACCAGTCTATCTATATCCTCCTGCATTCTTTGACAGTCCCTTATGCTTTCTGCTACTCCACCAATCTTTGTGGGGTTGAGGGCTCGATTGGAGAGGAATTCATTAAGTGTGTACAAGAAAACTTTCTGATTCAGAATATGGATGTATCAATTAAAGAAGGAGCAAAACCTGACCTTCTCTTGGGAAATGAGGCAACACCTGAGTTCTGAAAATTGTTTATCCTCTGTTACTAACTCATCCACAAGTCGAAGTCTATTTTATTACTGCAGAAGTTTTAAAAGTGCTTATTCAATGATCCCTGTCCCAATTATTAAAAATAACTGAAATAAGGGTGGCATGGTGGCTCAGTAGTTAGCACTGCTGCCTCATAGCACCACGGACCAAGGTTTCATTCCGCCCTCAGGCATGTGTCTGTGTGGAGTTTGCACATTCTTCCTGTGTCTGTGTGGGTTTTCTCCAGGTGCTCCAGTTTCCTCCCACAGTCCAAAAATGTGCAGGTTTAGTGGATTGGCCAGGCTAAATTGCCCATAGAGTGCAGGCTAAGTGGATTAGGGAATGCAGGGTTACAGAGATGGGATGGGGGTGTGTGGGTTGCTCTTTGGAGGGTCAGTGCAGATTGATGGTCTGAATAGCCAGTATCCACACTGTAGGGATTCTATGATTTCTCATCATTTGCATTTTACTTCAGAGTCTGTACAAGTATCAAGACTGTCCAAGCAGGCGCAGGAATTTGTTTTTTTATTTAAATCATGCAAATCTCTTCAGCAAATCAGGGCAGGTCAGTTGTAATGCAATGAGTCAGACTCCTACCTCGTTTGGTAGTATCGCAAGCAGAACAGGGCTGAATCAACTCTGTACAGAACTCAATGACAAATCAAAGAGATGCAAACAAAAAATACACAGCAATAATTGTGATGTTTCTAATAGAAGAGAAGATTGAATGTGACACAAGATCCTGACACAGGAAGTCAGTGGAAAATATGCAGGATGTGAAAATTGCATGCAACAATTTCTTTTCATACACAAAATATATTTTTGCACAAACCCAAGTAGGGACATTACTGTGCAACAGATTGTATTATCGTACTCTCCTTTCCAGAAGCACCTGACAAATTAGGTAAATGTAATTTATCATATTTACAGTTTAAATTCCATGCAGTGACTGTCTTGTGATATTGCATGTCCTGTGATATTTCTACAACCATCAAAGCAAAGCATCAGATAACACTTGAAAACAGGAAATTACTGCCAAAATCTTTCTGAAAACTCACGAGGTTTGTACATTGATGTTAGTTCTTAGCCTGAGTGTTCAAAAAAGGCAATGGGCAGAAATCTTAACTTTTTGGTATAACACCAACAATAATCTGCATTTATGTCGTGCTTTTGATCTAGTATATCATCCCAAGGTGTTTCACTGCAGTGTTATCTGAGCATAATTTGACATTGAACCACGTAAGACATTAAGACAGGTGTCCAAAAGTTTGATTAAGAGTTCAGTTACAAGGAGAGTAATAAAGGAGGAGAGAGGTGAAGAAGGTGAGAGTTTTACGGAGGGAATTCCACAGCTTAGAACCAAAGCAGCTGAAAGCGAGTAAAAGTATTCAAAGATTTATTTTTCTTTATTCATTCATGGGACATGGGCATCACTTGCTAGCCAGCGTTCATTGCTCATTCCTAGATGCCCTTGAGAAGATGGTGGTGAGCTGCCTTCTTGAACTGCTGCAGTCCATGTGCTGCAGGTGGACCTGCAATGACATTAAGAAGTAGTTTCCAGGATTTTGACTGAGTAACATGGACAGAACTGTGATATATTTCCAAGTCAGGATGTTGAGTGGCTTATAGAACCATAGAATCCATACAGCATGGAAGCAGGCTATTCAGCCCATCGATTTCAAGCTGAAAGTAGTGGAAGGGGTGTCAATCAAGCAGGTTTTTTTTTCTTGGTTGGTGTCGGCATTTGAGTATTGTTAGAGCTGCATGCATCCAAACAAGTGGGGAGTATTCTGTCAGACTCCTGACTTGTGCCTTGTAAAACATTCTTTGGGGAGTTGGGGTGTGTTACTGGCTGCAGTGTTTCTAGCCTCTGACCTGCGCTGGTAGCTACAGTATTCATATGACTAGTCCAGTTCAATTTCTAGTCAAGGGTAACCCCAGATGTTGAATGTGGGAGATTAAGTGATGGTTATGCATTGACTGTCAAAGGGCAATAGTTAGATTGTATCTTATTGGAGATGGGAGATGCATCAGGGGTGGCACGGTGGCACAGTGGTTAGCACTGCTGCCTCACAGCGCCAGAGACCCGGGTTCAATTCCCGCCTCAGGCGACTGACTGTGTGGAGTTTGCACATTCTCCCTGTGTCTGCGTGGGTTTCCTCCGGATGCTCCGGTTTCCTCCCACAGTCCAAAGATGTGCAGGTCAGGTGAATTGGCCTTGCTAAATTGCCCGTAATGTTAGGTGAAGGGGTAAGTGTATGGGTGGGTTGCGCTTCGGCGGGTCGGTGTGGACTTGTTGGGCCGAAGGGCCTGTTTCCACACTGTAGGTAATCTAATCTAAATGGTCATTATCCAGCATTTTTGTGGTGTGAATGTTGCTTAATACTTTTCAGCTCAAGCCTCAATATTGCCCAGATCCGGCTGCATTTGAAAATGGTCTGCATTAATATCTGAGGAGTTGAGAATGATGTTGAATATTGTGCAATAATTCATGAAGAACCCCAATTCTGACTTTAATTTGGAAGGAATATCATTGATGAAGGATTTACAAGAGACCAGCATTGAAGGAGTGGAGTAATCTCAGAGTGTTGCAAGGCCATGGGGAGAAACAGATAGGGTGAATCCATCATGGATGCCCACATCCCATGAGTGAATTAAAACATAAAGAATTTACTTTAAAAATGAAGTAACTCAAAAATGACGGTCGTAATTTTGAAAGTTGAGAAGTTTGGGGTGACCCGGTGGCTCAGTGGTTAGCACTGCTGCCTCACAGCAGCAAGGACCTGGGTTCAATTCCACCCCCTCAGGTGACAATCTGTGTGCACATTCTCCCCGTGTCTGCATGGGTTTCCTCCGGTTTCCTCCCGCAGTCCAAAGATGTACAGGTTAGGTGGATTGGTCATGTTAAGTTATTCATAGTGTCCGTAGATAATTAGCCTTGGGAAATGCAGGATGGGGGTGGGTCTGGGTGGGATGCTCTTCGGAGGGCCTGTGTGGACATGATGGGCCAAATGACTTGCTCACACACTGTCGGGGTTCTGTGAAGTTGCACCAGGATGAAGGGTATACCAAACTTTGTACAATACAACAAATGTAATAATCGTATTTTTAATTTAGTTTTGTGAATAAGTCGATCAATGTTAGCATTTGGAAGTTGAACCTCTTAAAGGCTCTTATCGAGCTCAAATGAGGCGGATTTGGTCTAGAACACCCCCCCTCTCCTCTGCACTGAATACCCTAATTATAATGTTAACAATATCCTCTACTACCCCGGTGCAACATTCTTCTCTTTCCCAAAACCAAGCACTCAGTGTCCTTCCTGAGTGAGGATGTGAAACTGTGCTGATCTAGAGTTATTCTGAGCTCTTTTTTTTAAGTCTCTGTTTCTTATTTATTCACAGGATGATTGTGTTGCTGGCTAGGCCAGCATTTATTGCCCATCCCTAATTGCCCAGGGGACAGTTAAGAGTCAACCACATTGCTATGGGTTTTGGGGTCACATGTAGGTCAGACCCACAGCAATGCGGCGGTTTCTTTCCCGAACGGATATTAGTGAACCAGATGTGTTTTTCCCAACAATCGACAATGGATTTGTGGTCATCATTAGACTCCTAATTCCAGATATTTATTGAATTCAAATTCCACCATCTTCCTTGAGTGGATTTGAATTTGGGTCCCCAGATTGACAGTCTCTGGATTAACAGTCCAGTAATAATACCACTACACCCTTTGATACTATTTAAACATAGCACATTGGACCACTGTGAAAATAAAATAGAAAAATTTGCATTTCTACAATGCCTTTCAAAAACCCAAATGTCTCAATACTTCACATGCACTGAATTGCTTTTGAAATACACTTGAAGAGCAGCAATCATTCCCAATGATGGGAGGAGGAATTTCTTCTATCAGAGGGGAGTGAATTTGGAATTCTTTACCACGGAGGGCTATAGAGACTAGGCCATTTGGGATATTTAAGGCTGAGATAGACGGTTTTTAAAAAAAATCAGAAACTAAATCAAAGGTTTTGGAGAAAAGGCAGGAAAATGGAGTTAGTTGTTATCAGGTCATGATCTCACTGAATGGCAGAGCAGATTTAATGGGCTGAATGGGCTACTTATGCTCCCTTTTTGTGGATTGAGGAGCCCAGTATGTTGCTGGCAAAACTGAAGCATTTGCAACCATCACTGCCTCCTCCTGAGTTTCCCAGAATCAAAAATACCCATCTTAAACCAATTCCATTTACTCTTTATGATATAAAAAAATGGTGGAACGTATTAAATTCAACAAAGGTCTTGAGTCTGACAACAACAAACTGCATTTTAGCGAGTGTGGCAAGCTCCTGCAAAATGCTGTCAATAGGAATCAGGAATAAACACTTCACTGGTTATTGCAGGTCAGTCATCTCAGTCCAAGGATATCTCTACAGGACTTCCTCATCGTAGTGTCCTCAACCCAGCCAACCTCAGCTGCTTCATCAAGGATCATTCCTCTATAGTAAGGTCAGAGGTTAGAATGTTCACTGATGATTGTACAATATTCAGCACCATTTGCAACTCCTCAGATACTGAAGCAATCCATATCCAAATGCAATACAAACTGGACAACATTCAGATTTGCATCCACAAGTAACATTCATGACACACAAGTATCGGGCAATGACCAGTTCCAACCACAGAGAATCAACTATTTCCCTTTACCACCACTCAAACCCACAAATCAGGACCAACCACATGAACAGTACGCTTTAAAGAGCAAGTCAGAAACTTGGATTCTGCAGCTACTTCACCTCCTGACTCTACAAAACATATTCACTAAAGTCCATTTACAAGGCACCAGTTAAGAATGTGATGGAATTCTCTCCACCTACCTGATGGCGACCAGAACATTTTAAGCCTGTTATAGAAAATAGACAATAGACAATAGGTGCAGGAGTAGGCCATTCAGCCCTTCGGGCCTGCACCGCCATTCAATGTAATCATGGCTGATCATTCCTAATCAGTATCCTCTTCCTGCCTTATCTCCATAACCCTTGATTCCACTATCTTTGAGAGCTCTATCCAACTCTTTCTTAAATGAATCCAGAGACTGGGCCTCCACTGCCCTCTGGGGCAGAGCATTCCACACAGCCACCACTCTCTGGGTGAAGAAGTTCTCCTCATCTCCGTCCTAAATAGTCTACCCCGTATTTTTAAGCTGTGTCCTCTAGTTCG
>NC_057720.1:1658833-1674164 GCF_004010195.1 Chiloscyllium plagiosum
GATCCAAGCCCACCTAGCCTACACTAGCCCACTATCCTCCATATGCCTATCCAATGCCCGTTTAAATGCCCATAATGAGGGAGAGTCCACCACTGCTACTGGCAGGGCATTCCATGAACTCACGACTCGCTGGGTAAAGAACCTACCCCTAACATCTGTCCTATACCTACCATCCCTTAATTTAAAGCTATGCCCCCTTGTAATACCCGACTCCATACGCGGGAAAAGGTTCACACTGTCAATCCTATCTAACCCCCTAATCATCTTGTACACCTCAGTCAAGTCACCCCTAAACCTTCTTTTCTCTAATGAAAACAGCCCCAAGTGTCTCAGTCTTTCCTCATACGATCTTCCTTCCATACCAGGCAACATCCTGGTAAACCTCCTCTGCACCCGTTCCAGTGCCTCCACATCCTTCCTATAGTATGGCGATCAAAACTGCACACAATACTCCAGATGCGGCCGCACCAGAGTCTTATACAACTGCAACATGACCTCAGGACTCCGGAACTCAATTCCTCTACCAATAAAAGCCAGTACGCCATATGCCTTCTTCACCGCACTATTTACCGCACTTCTATACTCAATTCCTCTTGTTATGAAGGCCAGCATGCTATTAGCCTTCTTCACGACCTGCTGTACCTGCATGCTTGCCTTCATTGACTGGTGTACAAGGACACCCAAATCTCTCTGTACTGCCCCTTTACCTAAATTGATTCCATTGAGGTAGTAATCTGCCTTCCTGTTCTTGCCACCAAAGTGGATAACCATACATTTATCCACATTAAACTGAGAAAGATGGTCTACAAAAAAGTGTTTTGGATTGGGGTAAGGCAGATTTCATTAAAATAAGGGAGAACCTGATCAAAGTATATTTGGAACAGCTACCTGAGGGTAAATCTACAGCAGAACAATAGGAAGTGTTCAAAGAGTTACTGGAGAGAGTATAGGCCCAGTATGTTCCCCTTAGGGTGAAATGTAGAACCAGGAAGGCCAGAGAATCCCAGATACTGAGGAATATTCAGGATTGGTTAAAAAAAGAAGACAGAAACCTGTATAACAGGTTCACAGGGAGAATAATAACAGAAGCCCCAGAGCAGTATAGGAAGTGCAGGGGCGATTCAAGAAAGCAATTAGGAGAGCAAAGATAGGGCATGAGAAAATGTTAGTGGGCAAGATTAGGGAGAACCACAAGATACTATGAAATATATTAAGGAAAAGAGTAGGGCCAACTAAAGTCCAAGTGGGCAATCTATGCATAAAGCTAGGGGCGGCATGGTGGCACAGTGGTTAGCACTGCCAGAGACCCGGGTTCAATTCCCGCCTCATTCTCCCTGTGTCTGCGTGGGTTTTTCCAGGTGCTCCGGTTTCCTCCCACAGTCCAAAGATGTGCAGGTTAGGTGAATTGGCCATGCTAAATTGCCCATAGTGTTAGGTGAGGGGTAAATGTAGAGGAATGGGTCTGGATGGGTTGCTCTTCGGAGGGTTGGTGTGGACTTGTTGGGCCAAAGGGCCTGTTTCCACACTGTAAGTAATCTAATCTAGAGGACCTTGGTAGAATATTAAATGAGTATTTCACATCTGTCTTTACACGGAAGGAGGAAGATGCAAGAGATGATGGACTGTGAAGTTCTTGAGCAGATTGATATAAGAAGCAAAGACATTTTGGAGGTTTTACTGGATTTAAAAGTGGATAAATCTCAGGTCTGGATAAGTTGCATCCCAGGCTGCTGTGGGAGATGAGGAAGGAAATTACAGGGGCCCTGACCCCAAATTTTTAAATCACTTCTGGCCACAGGGGAGGTACCACAGGACTGGAAGCCAGCTAATGTGGCTCCACGTTACAAGAAGGCTGGTAAAGATAAACCAGGGAACCATAGACTGGCAAGTCTAATATCGTGGTGGGAAACTATTGCAGAGTTTAGTGAAAGAAAAAATTAATCTCCATTTAAAGAGGCAAGGTTTGATGGGGGATAGACAGTATGGCTTTGTCACAGGGAGGTTATACCTCACAAATGTAATGGAATTTTTCAAGGAGGTGACCAAGTGTTTGGATGAGGGTAGGGCAGTTGAGATTTTAGTTTATCTGGATTTCAGCAAGGCCTTTGACAAGGTCCCACTTGAGAAACTGATAAAAAAAGGTAAAAGCTCATGGGATCCAGAGTAACTTGGCAGGATGCATCCAAAGCTGGCTTAGTGAGAGAAGACACAGGGTGGAGGTAGGAAGGTGTTTGTGTGACTGGAGCCTGGAGTACAGTGGTGTCCCACAGGTATCAGTGCTGGGACCCTTATTGTTTGTGAACAATGGAGATGAGAATATGAAGGGGGAATGATAACTAAGTTTTCAGATGATACAGCATTTGGCCAAGTAGTTGAGTGAGGAGGGAGGTGTTAGGTTATAGAAAGTCATAGGTGGATTGATCAGAAGACAAATCAGTACCAGTGGAATTCAACCCTGCCACGTGTGAGGTGACGAATAAGACAAGGGAGTGCTCAATGAATGGCACAACACTAGGAAGCTCAGAGGAACAGACTGATCCTGAGGGTGGCAGGACAGGTTAATACGGGAATTAAGGCATGCAGGATACTTGACTTAATCAGTCCTGGCATAGATTACAAGAGCAGGGAGATTATGTTGGAGCTCTGCATACTTTGGCCACGGCTGCAGTACTTTGTGCAATTCTGATCTCCACATTAAAGGAAAGATGTGACTGCAGTTGAGGGGGTGCAGGGGAGATTCACCAGGATATGGCCTGAGGTGGAGCATTTCAGTGATGAAAAGAGGCTGGGTAAACTCGAGGTGTTTTCTTTGTGGGAGGGAGCTAATAAAAGTGTATAAGATTTTGAGGGGCATGGACAGTGTGAATAGAAAGCAGCTGTTCCCCTTGGTTGGAAGGTCAATAAAAAGGGGCATATTTTAAAGTGAAAGGCAGGGGATTTGAGGAGCAATTTATTTCATCCAGAAGGTGGTCAGTTCTGGAATGCATTGACTTGGGAAGGTAGTTCAGGGAGGAAACCACACAACCTTTAAAAAGCTGGATGAGTACTTGATATGTCATAACATTCAAGGCTAGGGGCCTAGTGCGGGGAAGTGGATCATAGTATATGTTTGGTGGTATAAACATAATGGGCCGATGAGCTTTTTCTGTGCTGCATGATTCTGTGATTAGTGCAGTAAAAAACTGACGTTGTGCTTCAGCTGAAGAATCAAGACTTTTGCCTAAAACATTGAACCATCCAATGAATGGTTAAATTTGTCAGAATTAAACAACTCCCAAATGTCCAGTATGACTTCAGCGAGCCATACAGAAATTCAGGCCTGAAAATTTCCTTCAGAAAAACATTACAACAAAACATTCCAACAAAAACTACTCACCCAATAGGAATGAACATAATGACAAAAAAATTCTTGGAAAAATAAATAGAAATGATTTCACAAGATTATGTAGCTCTCATGACTCGGCTGTGTTATAAATAATTGTATAACCGAAGAATTAAAAGAGAGATGGATAACTAAAGGTCTGATCTCAGTTCTCTACACCTGCCAGAAGGTATGGCCTTTAGATTGTTATCTTTGTCCATATGCCTCACCTATCCTTAAACAGCTGCAATCAATAACTAGATCAGATACTAAACTCTTGCTCTGTATATCAGATGGAGGCAGATACATGAACTGAATAGGATACTTTGCCAAGATATGTTTGCACCACCTGATATAATCTGGGGTTGTCTAGTTATTTGGAGTGGGGGTGTAATTCTTCCTGTTAGGTAACATTCAGTGGAAAACTTTTAAAAATATAATTTTGTATAGTTATCAACATGGTTTTAATCCTTTAGGTTTTTCTAATGGGGATTAGGACCTAGAAAAGGAGCGTGTATACCACCACATAGACATCACTACTCTTGGACAAAGGAGAGGATATTGTCTGCTGATTGTTATCCACTAGTTCCTGTTCAAAAGTATCAACATGTGAAAGGAAGTACTGCATTTCAACAGAGCCTTCCACAACCTCAGGATTTACCAAGATGTCTTCAGAAGTAGTCACTGTTATAATATGGGACGCATAGCAACCAATTTGCACACAGTAAGATCCCATAACCAACAATGGTATAATAATCTGATAATCTATTTCAGTGACCATGGTCGAGGGATGTCTATGTGTTTGTGTGGGCCTACGTGTAGTCGTGTGTGTGTGAGCATGTTTTTTCTTTATTCACTCGTGGAACCTGGGCATCGCTGGCTGAGCCAGCATTTCCTGCCTGTCCCCTAGTTGCCCTTGAGAAGGTGATGATGACCTGCTTTATAGAATTATAAAACCCTTACAGTGTGGAAGCAGGCCATTCAGCCCATCGAGTCTACACTGCCCCTCCGAAGAACATCCCACCCAGACCCACTCCCCTATCCTATCCCTGTAACCCTGCATTTTCCATGGCCAATCCACCTAGCCTGCATATTCCTAGACACTACAGGCAATTCAGCATGGCCAATGCATTTAACCTGCAAATCTATAGACTGTGGAGGGAAACCGGAGTACCTGGAAGAAACTCATACAGACATGGGGAGGATGTGCAAACTCCATGCAGACAGTCACCTGAGGGTGGAATGAAACCTGGTTCTCTGACGCTGTGAAAGCGAGAACTTCACCTGAAAAAGGAGCAGCGCTCTGAAAGGTTGTGATTTTAAATAAACCTGTTAGGACTATAAACTGGTGTCACATGATTTCTGACTTTGTCCACCCCAGTCCAATACCGGCATCTCCACATCCTGGCTTTGAGTCAGTAGGGCTAACCACTGTGCCTTCTTGAACCGCTGCAGCCCATATGCTCTAGATAGACCCACATTTGGGAAGAAATTTCAGGATTTTGACCCAGTGACACCGAAGAAATGTCCTGCTGTTTGTGTACAGGACATACCTGAGAATATTGTTTTGTTTGCCTTCTATAATACATATTGCCTTCTATAGCTCAAGTTCGTTAGATGGGTCAGTGTTTGTTCAATGTGTGCAGGAGAGTTTCCTGACACAATCATCACCTTTCTCCAGATTAAACTTCATTTGCTACTTTTTCACCCACACAACCCAACCATTGACATTGGTATTCCGTCAACATTCTTTTTGCTATCAACTAACCTACAAATCTTTGAGTCATCTGAAAATTTCTCAATCATGCCTCCCCCATTTAAGTCAAAATCATCAATACATATAACAAATAGCAAGAGATCCAACACTAAGCCCTCAGGAATATCACTGGAAACATCTTTCCATTCACTAAAACATCCATTGGCCATAACTCTTTGTTTGCTGTGACTGAGTCAATTTTGGTTTCAGCTTGGCACATTCCCTTGTACTGCATGGGTGTTAATGTCTCTGCTCAGACTGTGATAGGGACCTTGTCAAATGCCTTATAAAAATCCATATAGACATCTACTGCACTAACCTCATTAATCCTTGTTACTTTCTCAAAAAAATTTAATTAAGTTAGTATGACATGACTTTCCATTAACAACACCATGCTGATTATCCCTGACTATTCAGTTCTAAAGAAGAACATAGAACATAGAATTGTACAACACAGTACAGGCCCTTCAGCCCTCAATGTTGTGCCAGCCTTTTAACCTACTCTAAGATCAGACTAACCTACATGCTCTTCATTTTACTATCATCCATGTGTCTATTCAAGAGTCGCTTAAATGTCCCTAATGTATCCGACTCTACTACCTCTGCTGGCAGTGCATTCCACACACCCACCACTCTCTGTGTAAAGGACCTACCTCTGACATCTTCTCTAAACGTTCCTCCAATCACCTTCAATTTATGCCCCCTGGTAATAGCAATTTATGCCTTGGGAAAAATTCTCTGGTTATCCTCTCTACCTATACATCTCATCAACTTGTACACATCTTTCCAGTCATTCTGGACTGGAAATGTTGACCCTGCCTCTCTCTCCACAGATGTTGCCAGATCTATATGGACTTCAGTAAGGCGTTCAACAAGGTTTTCCCCATTAGAGAATATTGAAGTTATATTTTTTTAAAAATTAGAACTGTAGTGTTAGCAAGGTTAGATTTCATGGAATACAGGGAGAACTAGCCACTTGGATACAGAGAACTGGCTCAAAGGTAGAAGACAGAGAGTGGTGGTGGAGAGTTCTTTTCCAGACTGGAGGCCTGTGACAAGTGGAGTGCCACAAGGATTGGTGATGGGTCCACGGCTTTTCAACATTTATACAAATGATTTGGATAAGAACAAAGGAGGTATGGTTAGTAAGTTTGCACATAACACCAAAATTGGAGGTGTAGTGGACAGCAAAGAAGGTTACCTCAGATTACAACGATCTTCTTCAGATGGGCCAATGGGTCGAGGAGTGGCAGATGGAGTTTAATTCAGATAAATGCAAGGTACTGAATTTTGGGAAAGCAAATCTTAGCAGGACTTATACACTTAATGGTAATGTCCTGGGGAGCATTGCTGAACAAAGAGACCTTGGAGTTGCTGAAATGAAGAAGGCATTTGATATGCTTTCCTTTATTGGTCAGAGTATTGAGTACAGGAGTTGGGAGGTCATGTTACGGCTGTGCAGGACCTTGGTTAGGCCACTGTTGGAATATTGCATGCAATTCTGGTCTTCCTCCTACTGGAAGGATGTTGTGAAACTTGAAAGGGTTTAGAAAAAATTTACAAGGATGTTGCCAAAGCTGGAGGGTTTGAGCTACTGGGAGAGGATGAATAGGCTGGGGCTGTTTTCCCTGGAGCGTCAGAGGCTGAGGGTGACCTTATAGAGGTTTATAAATTTATGATGGGCCTGGAAAGAGTAAATAAACAAGGTATTTTCCCTGGGGTGGGGGAGTCCAGAACTAGAGGGCATAGGTTTAGGATGACAGGGGAAAAATTTCAAAAGGACTAAAAGGGCAACTTTTTCACTCAGAGGGTGGTAGTGTATGGAATGAGCTGCCAGAGGAAGTGGTGGAGACTGGTACAATTACAACATTTAAAAGGCATCTGGGTTGGTATAAGAATAGGAAGGGTTTAGAGGGATATGGGCCAAGTACTGGCAAATGGGACTAGATTAGGTTAGGATTCTGGTTGGCATGGACAAGTTAGACCAAAGGGTCTGTTTCCATGCTGTACATCTCTATGACTCTGTGACCTGCTGAGTTTCTTCAAAGTTTTCTGTTTTTTTCTGATTAATTCACACTTCTCCAAGTAACAGTCAATTCTATTTCCCAATGTCTTTCTGTAATGTGTTTTGTGGTAGGAAATTTGTTATCATTACATGACCAGCCTTAAATTTCACTCTAGGCCCAGAGCAATATAGTTGATTGTTAATGCCTTCTAGACAATTACATTTGGGTACAGGCAGTGATATTCACTTTCCAAGAATGAAATTAAAAAAACATTTAGGTAAAAACAATGACTGCAGATGCTGGAAGCCAGATTCTGGATTAGTGGTGCTGGAGGAGCACAGCAATTCAGGCAGCATCCGAGGACAGGCAAAATCGACGTTTCGGGCAAAAGCCCTTCATCAGGAATAAAGGCAGAGAGCCTGAAGCATGGAGAGATAAGCTAGAGGAGGGTGGGGGTGGGGAGAAAGTAGCATAGAGTACAATTGTACTGAGCTGTTTAAAAACATTTTCTGGTATTTTATGTTCACAGGTCAGTATCGACTGGGGATCTTCCCCTGGTTTTGTGATGTAATGGACGATCCTCGATAAAATCCTGCCTGGGGCGGATTGAGTTCCGCGGCTCTCCCATTTTTCCTGATTTTGCTGCTTAATGATTTTACCGTCCTACACAGGTTATTGACCTGCAGAGCCCGAAGGAGACTATGGGTTCACACCAGTGTTGACGGTCAATGTGACACAGAAATGAAATATCGAAAAATATCCATCATTTTACTGTTTGTGATCTCGACCAATTTCATCCTATTGTGGTCAAAGTTAAGTTTTTTTTTTCTGTATGGAACTGGAGGTGTTTTTTGCGGTTTCATTCTATGACTCTGGATTGGATTATGCAGGAATTGGATTTCATACTGCAGCTCCTCAGTTGCTGCTCAAACACTGCGATTTATGCTGTGACACAGACTAAGTTCAGACAGCAGCTGAAAAATGTGCTGACATGACCCTTCAACCAATTTAATCAATTAATCAATTTCACTGATTAAACAATCCATCATATTTGTTTTCATTTCCGTTTGAAGTTTCTGCAACGAAGCAGCCTGCTTCATTGTAAATTTTGTTTTCTTTTGTTCGTGTTTCGTCGGTAGTGGTGAAATAAATTTTGTTTTTGAAAGTCAAGTGATTTGACCAGCTACATCGCTCCTGAAAAGGCAATTCATATCTGCCCTTAAAATAAATAAGAGAACGGTTCTTCTGGGTTAAAATCTTAAATTGTTTTGAGATTATCTGTTTCTGTACATAACAGAGGGTGTTTGCAAAATCACAGGCGATAATAAAACCAGGACTTCGACTGAATATTCATGCATTTGAGGAAGTTTATATGAGCGTCTTAATTATTGAGTTGGACCACTTCCAAAAGCAAAACGTAGGACCAGCATTTGTTAACAATAATGGATAATTCCATCATGGGCACCAATGGTAAAGGTTAAATAACGGGATGAGTTCCTAAAGCAACATTTAGGGTATTAGAAGCCAAGCTTAAAAAGTAGACCCTCGGAGGTACTCATCTCAGTGATGAAGGTCAATGTGACAGAGAACTGAGACATCGAAAAAATCCATCATTTTACTCTTTGTGATTCATGCCAATTTCATCCTGTTGTGGTCAATGTTAACAGCGTTTTCTGTATGGAACCGGTATTTGGGGTTTAATTCTATGAATCTGGATTTATTTCTGCAGGAATTGGGGTTCATGTGGCAGCTCCACAGTTGCTGCACGAACACTGCGATTTATGCTGTGACACAGACTGATTTCAGGATTTTGCCAGTCCTCGGATGCTGCCTGAATTGCTGTGCTCTTCCAGCACCACTAATCCAGAATTAAAAAAACATTTGAAAGGCGTTCATTTTGAGATATTGTCTAATCAACCTGATTCAGGTATGATTTGGAGATGCCGGTGTTGCACTGGGGTGGACAAAGTTAAAAATCACACAGCACCAGGTTATAGTCCAACAAGTTTATTTGGAAGCACTGGCTTTCAGAGCACCGCTCCTTCATGGACAACAACGCCAAAAGACAAATAAGCCTGATTCAGATATGTTACTGCACACCTCTGGAACAGGTGGAACATGAAGCCAGACTTCCTAGTTCAGAGGTAGGGGCACTACCCATGCATCATAGGCATTCCAAAGGGCATGTGATTGGCCAATATTTAAGCACACAGTGTTACTTTTGTATTTCTTCACAATTTTTCTACAAAACACTAAATGTTAGCCTGAGAAGGTACATGATGACTTGTACTCATCTGAAAGAAGGCGCTTTCAATAGTTCAATACTCTCTCAATATGCAACTGGGGTATTCGTCTTGATTTTGTGCTCCAGTCCAGGAATGGGACCTGAATGCAAAACTTTTTGAGTCAAAAGTGAGATTCTTACTAACTGAACTCTGTGAAATGTATTATATAATTGCAGGTTTTTCTTTTTTAACCATCCATTTCACTGTCACTACCTTTGGCTCTTTGTCAATATTTGTCTTACCATGCTCCTGTGAAGAGTTTTTGAACTTTTTTTATTATTTTAAAGAATTCAAGATGATGAAAATTGTTGTTGATGGATACAGTAAGAATGCAGATAAGTGGCTCAATCCTAACTGGATGGTGAAATGACTTTTCCATTTATTTTGTTCATCACATTTGCCAAAACAAATCATCTTTACCCAGCTCAAGGAATGCTCCCGAATAAGTGAAGGACCAAGGAAGGCCTTCAAAGACACCCTGAAGGCTTACCTCAAGAAATACAATTTAGACATCAACACCGAGGAGACCCTCAATCAGAATAAAACTAACTTCAAGGAACCTCCTGAACGAAGGCACAGAATTATTTGAGAATTATTTGACAAGAAGAAGTATGAAAAAGAAACCTGAGAAAGAAATGCCAGCAATCTTGAGGCCAAGGACCAATTCCATCTCCTGGAAATGCCAGCCAAGTGTGTGGTGGGAGATGGGGCTCTAGGATTGGGCTCATCAACCACATAATGACTCTGAGGACTCATGACCAGTGACAGAACCTCCTAAACAGACAATCCTATGCATTAGCGAGTGACTGCTAACAGCATCACTTTCGGGGATTTGATTTCTTCTTTATTGACAATTTAGAGTAGAATTTAATATTTTGACATTAAATTTGTACTATTTAACTGCAATGGATATGACATGCTTCAATAACTCTATTAAATAGTGCTGACGAATTTTACATAAAAGCAAATTTATCCCCACCGCTATCTTAATTTCAGTGGTTTTTAATTTTGAAAATCCACAAAGACAAAACAATTTCATGGCAAACCATCATATATATATTAACCATAGTGCTGACCTGGTCCATAGCTATCTGTCAAAGTAAGCTCATTGTTCACCTAATCATGCAGCCATAACTTTGTATTCCTTGCTCTTTTCAACCACCCTATGATCTTTATGGCTTTGTATGTTATGATCTGCTGTACTGCATGCAAAATAAAATTTTCACTGTACTTAAGTACGTGACAACAATAAATCAAATCAAATCAAGTTTCTGTTCATATTGTGTGGGAAACATTCTGGGATTCGGTTTGAACATAGAACATAGAACATTACAGAGCAGTACAGGCCGTTCGGCCCTCAATGTTGCGCCAACCTGTCATACCAATCTGAAGCCCATCTAACCTACACTATTCCATGTCTGTCCAATGACGACTTAAATGTACTTAAAGTTGGCGAATCTACTACTGTTGCAGGCAAAGCATTCCATACCCTTACTACTCTCTGAGTAAAGAAACTACCTCTGACATCTGTCCTATATCTATCACCCCTCAATTTAAAGCTATGCCCCTTCATGCTCGCCTTCACCATATTTGGAAAAAGGCTCTCCTATCCACCCTATCTAACCCTCTGATTATCTTATATATTTCTATTAAGTCACCTCTCAACCTTCTCTCTAACGAAAACAGCCTCAAGTCCCTCAGCCTTTCCTCATAAGACCTTTGGTCGGGAAAGGTATATAATTATTGGGTAGAATTTTCCAGGTCTGGCCATCACTGAGAAAAAGTAGCTCGGGACCTCAATTCGACAGAAGCAAAAAACCAGTTTCCCAATGGTGGTTCTAAACTATTGAGTTCTCAGGTGTGTCAGGTCATTTTGATTCATTAGAATGTCATGAATACTCATTAACACACCAACTTATTGAAACTATGTTTGTTTGTGCAATCTTTTCATCACAAAACAGAAAATATGTTTGTTCACAAATCTGGAAAATATGAGGCATGTATCTGATGTGGTAGGCTTCTTCCTCCAAGCTCCAAGATGGCAGCAGCAAAGTAGGTAGCATTCAGGCTCCTTAACCCGAGGCTCATTAATCCATCTGCTTTTTACTCCCCCTTTTCTTCCTGTCTTATTTTCATAAGATCTTAAAGTATTTTTTTCTGAGAAGACAACTTACCTTGGAGCAACTGAGAGCCAGAGCAAAGGAGGCTGGAAGCCTGGAGCAGAGGGGGAACAATTGTTGGACTGGGGTCTGGTATAGGCTGTCAGGCAGCTTGCAAAGCCAGTCAGACTGTATGTGGTAACCCCTGTGCTGAGCTACTGCAATGTAATATTTATCTGACTGTTATGTTTATCCTTTTAACTATATATTATTTCCAACACCAGAGGACGTGGTGGAGGTTGGTACAATTGCAACATTTAAGAGGCATTTGGATGGGTATATGAATAGGAAGGGTTTGGAGGGATATGGGCCAGGTGTTGGCAGGTGGGACTAGATTGGGTTGGGATATCTGGTCGGCATGGATGGGTTGGACCGAAGGGTCAGTTTCCATGATGTACATCTCTATGACTCTATGACTCTGTAACATATACTATGAATCACTGTAACATAATGCAACTTTTTTCTTTCTGTTCCGCTTTATGTATGTAAGATTTATACCCAGGTACTTTGTATCTAAGATAGTGCAATGAGAGGCGACATTGTAAACTTTTAATTGTACTTCTATACTTGAGTACATGTGACAATAAAGAATATTCTAACTGAAAATCTACAAACCTCCTCAATTACTTGGCACCTTCATAACCAAACTGTTTCTTTGTTCAAATGCAGACAGTGTTGAGGGTGAAGCCGAGTGACATCAACCCTGTTCAGGGAAGGTAAGTGGGGCTCAACTGAAAAGAGGGGCTCAAATTGTACGGTTGCATATCTATTTCATCCAGGTCTTTGGTGAAAAGCTATCAGATGTGAATGTTCTCCTAGTTCTGATGAAAGCCAGTAAACTGCTGAGTGGACAGATCCTTTTCTATTTTAACCCGGGTATATGTGGGACCCATCACCACTGTTATGCCAGTTATTCTACTTTGGCACCTGCAACAAAGTGACAGACATTGATTGCAAATGAGATACCCAACCTTCTGTTTGACTTGTGGATGTAGGTCTGCTCGTTGAGCTAGAATGTTCATTTTCAGACATTTTGTAACATCATCAGTGAGCCTCTGGATGAAGCACTGGTGGCATGGCCCACTTTCTATTTATGCGTTTAGGATTACTTGGGTGGATGATGTCATTTCCTGTGGTGACATTATTTTCTGTGCTGACGTCATTTCTTGTTGTTTTTCTCAGGGGATGGTAAATGAGATCCAAGTCAATGTGTTTGTTGATAGAGTTCCATGTGACTTGTTACAACACAGAGACAAACAGCCAAACCAAAGCCAACTTTTCTAACTGTATTCACAACACAGTAAAATTAAAACATTCAAACAGGGAATACAAGAGTTTATTGAAGAAGGAAATCAGGAAGGAGAAATGGGGGCGTGAGGTAGCCTTGGCTGAGAAGATTAGAGTGAACCCAAAGACATTCTTTAAGTATATTAATGGACAAAGAATAACTAGAGAGAGAATAGGGCCTCTCAATGACCAAAGTTGACATGTATGTGTAGAACTGCAGGAGATGGGTAAGTTCTCTCTGTGTTTACCATGGAGAAAGACATGAAGATTTTGGAACTTGGGGAAGTTAGTGGTGATATATTGAGCACAGTACCAAATTATAGTAGAGTAGGTGTTGGATGTATTAGAATGTATGAAGGTAGAGTGATAGAGTCATAGTTTGATAGAGATGCACAGCAAGGAAACAGACCCTTCGATCCAACTCATCCATGCTGACCAGATATCCCCAATCCAACCTAGTCCCACCTGCCAGCATGCTGCCCATATCCCTCCAAACCTTTCCTATTCATAAAACCACCCAGATGCCTTTTAAATGTTGCAATTGTACTAGCCTCCACCATTTCCTCTGGCAGCCCCTTCCACACATGCATCACCCATTGCATGAAAAAGTTGCCCTTTAGGTCTCCTTTCCACCCTAAAAACCTTCGCATTAACGTCATCATCCGCCGACATTTCTACCACCTCCAAACGGACCCCACCACCAGGGATATATTTCCCTCTCCACCACTTTCTGCTTTCCGCAAAGACCGTTCCCTCTGTGACTACCTGGTCAGGTCCATGCCCCCCAACAACCCACCATCCTGTCCTGGCACCTTCCCCTGCCACCGCAGGAATTGCAAAACCTGCGCCCACACCTCCTCCCTTACTTCCATCCAAGGCCCCAAAGGATCCTTCCACATCTACCAAAGTTTCACCTGCGCATCCACCAATGTCATTTATTGTATCCGTTACTCGATAATGTGGGGAGACTGGATGCCTTCTTGCAGAGCGCTTCAGGGAACATCTCCATGACACCTGCACCAGTCAACTCCACCGACCCTGTGGCCCAACATTTCAACTCCCCCTCCCACTCTGCCGAGGACATGCAGGTCCTGGGCCACCTCCACCGCCGTTCCCTCACCACCTGACACCTGGAGGAAGAACACCTCATCTTCCGCCTCGGAACACTTCAACCCCAGGGCATCAATGTGCACTTCACCAGTTTCCTCATTTCCCCTCCACCCCACCTTAATCCAGTTCCAACCTTCCAGCTCAGCACTGTCCCCATGACCTGTCCTACCTGTACATCTGAAAATGTGTTGCTGGAAAAGCGCAGCAGGTCAGGCAGCATCCAAGGAACAGGAGAATCGACGTTTCGGGCATAAGCCCTTCTTCAGGAATGAGGAAAGTTTGTCCAGCAGGCTAAGATAAAAGGTAGGGAGGAGGAGGGACTTGGGGGAGGGGCGTCAGAAATGTGATAGGTGGAAAGAGGTCAAGGTGAGGGTGATAGGTCAGACTGGGGTGGGGGCGGAGAGGTCAGGAAGAAGATTGCAGGTTAGGAAGGCGGTGCTGAGTTCCATGGATTTGACTGAGACAAGGTGGGGGGAGGTGAAATGAGGAAATTGGTGAAATCCGAGTTCATCCCTTGTGGTTGGAGGGTTCCTAGGCGGAAGATGAGGCGCTCTTCCTCCAACCGTCGTGTTGTTGTGGTCTGGCGATGGAGGAGTCCAAAGACCTGCATATCCTTGGTGGAGTGGGAGGGGGATGGACTAGATCTCCCTCGTCCATCTTCAGAGTTACTCCCTCGTCCATCTTCAGAGTTACACCCTCAAAAAATTCCAGAAGATTAGTCAAGCATGATTTCCCCTTCATAAATCCATACTGACTCTGACCTATCCTGTTACTACTATCCAGATGTGTCATAATTCCATCCTTTATAATAGACTCCAGCATCTTTCCCACCACTGAGGTTCAGACTAATTGGTCTATAATTTCCTATTTTCTCTCTCCCACCTTTCTTAAAAAGTGGTACAACATTAGCTACCCTCGAATCCGCAGGAACTGATCCCGAATCTATCGAACTTTGGAAAATAATCACCAACACATCCACGATTTCTCGAGCCACCTCCTTCAGTAACCTGGGATGTAGACCATCAGGCCCCAGGGACTTATCAACCTTCAGACCTAACAGTCTCTCCAACACCAAATCCTGGCAAATATAAATTCCTTTAAGTTCAGGTCCTTCAGCCACTGTTACCTCAGGGAGATTGCTTGTGGCTTCCCCAGTGAACACAGATCTGAAGTACCAATTCAATTCTTCTGCCATTTCTTGGTTCCCTGTAATATATTCCCCTGTTTCTGTCTTCAAGGGCCCAAGCTGGTAATTTGTGTTGCAGATGTTTCGTCCCCTGTCTAGGTGACATTCTCAGTGCTTGGAAGCCTCCTGTGAAGCGCTTCTGTGGTGTTTCCTCCGGCATTGAAAGTGGCCTGTCCCTGCC
>NC_057720.1:1676607-1681816 GCF_004010195.1 Chiloscyllium plagiosum
TCTCAGCCCATTGGCCCATCTGGTCCAGATCCTGTTGTAATCTGAGGTAACCCTCTTCACTGTCCACTACACCTCCAATTTCGGTGTCATCTGCAAACTTATTAACTGTACCTCTTATGCTCGCATCCAAATCATTTATGTAAATGACAAAAAGTAGAGAACCCAGCACCGATCCTTGTGGCACTCCACTAGTCACAGGCCTCCAGTCTGAAAAACAACCCTCCACCACCACCCCATGTCTTCTACCTTTGAACCAGTTCTGTATCCAGATGGCTAGTTCTCCCTGTATTCCATGAGATCTAACCTTGCTCATCAGTCTCCCATGGGGAACATTGTCGAACGCCTTACTGAAGTCCATATAGATCACATCTACTGCTCTGCCCTCATCAATCTCCTTTGTTACTTCTTCAAAAAACTCAATCAAGTTTGTGAGACATGATTTCCCACAATCACATGGAATCCAGGGGAAACTCGCAAATTGGATACACAATTGGCTTGATGGTAGGAGGCAAAAGGTAACAGTGGAAGGATTCTTGTTGGACTAGAGCCTAGTGACTAGTGGAATGCCTCAGGAGTCGGTGCTGGGCCCATTGCTGTTTGTTATTTATATCAATGATTTGTACGAGAATGTACAAGGCATGATTAGTAAGTTTGCAGATGACACTAAAATAGACAGTATTGTGGACAGTGAGGAAGGTTCTCAGAGACTGCAGCAGGACCTTGATCAGTTGGGGAAGTGGCCTGAGAAATGGCAAATGGAGTTTAATATAGATAAGTGTGAGGTCTTGCATTTTGGAAAGCCAAATCAAGGTAGGAGTTTCATGGTGAATGGTAGGGCCTTAAGGAGTGTAGTGGAACAGAGGGACCTTGGAGCTCACGTTCACAGTTCTCTGAAAGTGGAGTCACAGGTAGACAGGGTAGTGAAGAAGGCTTTTGGCACACTGATCTTCATCAGTCAGGGCACTGAATATAGAAGTTGGGAAATTATGTTGCAGTTGTTCAGGATATTGGCAAGGCCGCACTTGGAGTTTTGTGTTCAGTTTTGGTCACCTTGCTATAGGAAGAATGTTATTAAACTGGAAAGAGTGCAAAAGAAATTTACAAGGACGTTATCTGGACTTAATGGCCTGAGTTATAGGGAGAGGTTGGACAACAGAAGACTTTTTCCTTTCGAGCATACAAGAATGAGGGGGATCTTATAGAAGTGTATAAGATCATTGAGAGGCATGGATAGGGTGAGTTCATTCAGTCCTTTCCCCAGGTTTGAGGAATCGAGGACTACAGGGCATCAATTTAAGGTTAAAGGGGAAAGAATAAAAGGGAACCTGACAGGCATTTTTTTAACACAAGTGATGGTACGCACATAGAATGAGCTGCCAACAGAAGTGGTTAAGGTGGATACATTAGCAACATTGAAAAGGCATTTGGACAAATACATGGATAAGAAAAGTTTAGAAGGATATGGGCCAAATGCAGGGAAATGGGTTTAGCATTGATGGACATTTTGCTCGGCATGGACCAGTTTGGGGCAAAGGGCCTGTCTCTGTGCTGTATGACTATATGACTCTATGACACTCTCAAACTTGACCCGAATGGTTTCTAACCAGATCCAGACTTCATGAATAATCATTTCCAGGCAACGGTTTGTAGCTTAACCAAAAAGATTTAGCAGTTTGTTAACAATGTTTGAGGGGATACCCGTGGCAAGTATTTCACACAGAGGGTGGTGGGAGTCTGGAACGCGTTGTCAGCAGAGGTGGTAGAGGCAGGCACGGTAGATTCATTTAAGATGTGTCTGGACAGATGCATGAGTAGGTGGGGAGCAGAGGGATATAGATGCTTAGGAATTGGGCAGCAGGTTTAGACAATAGATTTGGATCAGCTCAGGCTTGGAGGGCCGAAGGGCCTGTTCCTGGGCTGTAAATTCTCTTTGCACTTTGTAACAATTCAGAGTTTTGTAGCATTGTCAAAAACTGTCCATTCAACTAGATTGCAAGACAGATCATCTTTTCAAACTTGCACAATGCCTTGAATTCATGATCAACTCCTGAAACATGATGACTGGACAGTTCCCCTTGACTCAGAGGGATAGAGATCCTTAGGAATTGACCGATAAGTTTAGACAGTACATTTGGATCAGCACAAGCTTGGAGGGCCAAAGGGCCTGTTCCTGGGCTCTAAATTTTCTTTGTTCTTTGCTCTTTGTATGTAGTAACTTTAGCAGAGCAAAATTTAACAAAGTAATTTATTTGGAATATATTATAAACCCAAAACATTTGTTTTCATCTCCATTCACACAATGGCAAACAGAGAGAAGGACAAACAAACAAACACAGTTAAGGGATAAACAAAAGAAAGTAACAAAACTGGTCAGATTCCTTAAGTTGTTTTCATAATGCATAGATGATGGTTTCTTGGTTGATTTTCTCAGAATCTCAGTCAGGATCACATTTATAGTTCACTCAGGTACAGGCAGTAATACTTATAATTTAGGTTTCTATTGTCCAACTATCCAAGAGCTGCTCATGGGAGGTTAGCCATGGAACTTTCAAATCTTCATGCTGGATCATCAATAGCTAGATTACCTTTCTCAAAAAACACAGACCAAAACGCAATTCAAACACTGATCACTGCCTGACAGACTGACCATCTACTTCACAAGGTCCAAGTTACCATTCAATATCTGCCATCTGCTTTGAGCATAAGGAATATTCCAGATTTGCTGGAACCTATTCCCAGGTTATCATTATTTGCCAACTTCTGCTAATTGTTTAAACATAACATTCTTCCTCAGTGACAAATAGTCTGCAGAACCTATTAATCAGGAAACAACCTGCAATTAACTTCCACGTCCGTCCTCACAAATAAACAAAAGATTGTTTTGGTCTGTTTTCTTTTTAACAGAAGCTGTTAGGCACCATTCAAAAGTCTTCTTTAACTCTCAATTCCTATTTCACACCTCCAAACCAAAATAAAACTAATGAAAAATCAGCGAAGGCTCTAACACACTGCCCAATGCAGAGACAAATTTACAATGTTAGCTCACACTCATGAAGCATTGAGTTCAAGTGGGACACACCCTGGCAGAGCACAACAGACCATTCATTCCATTGTGGCACTGAAGCAGGATTCTCCGTTAACTTGCACATGGGCACTAAACTCTGTGGCCATCTCTGTCCAGGCTGTGTTCATCTGTTGGGATGGTTTCTTGTTGACATCAAGAAAAGAACTTCCCTTCTCTCAACATCCACTCCCTCCATGACCTTCAATTTCTACCAACAAGATGCACTGCAGAAATTCACCAAAGATCCTCAGATAGCACCTTCCAAACCCACAATCACTTGCAGTTAGAAGGACAAGAGCAGCAGATACATGGGAGCACCACCCCCTACAAGTTTCCCTCCAATGTTTATAATGTAATGTTTATTAATGACTTGGATGAGGGAGTCGAAGGGTGGGTCAGTAAATTTGCAGACGATACGAAGATTGGTGGAGTTGTGGATAGTGAGAAGGGCTGTTGTCAGCTGCAAAGGGACTTAGATATGATGCAGAGCTGGGCTGAGGAGTGACAGATGGAGTTCAACCCTGTCAAGTGTGAGGTTGTCCATTTTGGAAGGACAAATAAGAATGCGGAATACAGGGTTAACGGTAGGGTTCTTAGTAAGGTGGAGGAGCAGAGGGATCTTGGGGTCTATGTTCATAGATCTTGGAAAGTTGCCACTCAGGTGGATAGAGCTTTAAGAAGGCCTATGGTGTATTAGCGTTCATTAACAGAGGGATTGAATTCAAGAGTCGTGAAGTAATGTTGCAGCTGTACAGGACCTTGGTAAGGCCACATTTGGAGTACTGTGTGCAGTTCTGGTCACCTCACTTTAGGAAAGATGTGGAAGCTCTGGAGAGGGTGCAGAGAAGATTTACCAGGATGTTGCCTGGAATGGAGAATAAGTTCAGGGGTGGGTTCTTTACCCAGAAAGTGGTGGGGGCGTGGAATGCGCTGCCCGTGGGAGTGGTAGAGTCCGAATCTTTGGTTACCTTTAAGCGGCAATTGGATAGGTACATGGATGGGTGCTTAAGCTAGGACAAATGTTCGGCACAACATCGTGGGCCGAAGGGCCTGTTCTGTGCTGTATTGTTCTATGTTCTATGTTCTAAGCCACTCAACATCCTGACTTGGAAATATAACCCCGTTCCTTCACTGTCACTGGATCAAAATCCTGGAATTCCCTCCCCAAGGGCATTGTGGATCTACCTGCAGCACGCGGACCGCAGCAGTCTAAGAAGACAGCTCACCACCGAATAGGATGGGTAAGAAATGTTGGCCAGCCAATGATGCCCACGTCCCACCAGAGAATAAGCATTAAAGTATCCCCCTGTAATCTAACACCTTCTTCCCCACTGTTAACACCTGCGCCATAATGTTGTGGGAAAACTGTCCTGATCCTTAGCACAAGTCCCTCTGCTTTTACCTTCCCTTCATACCTAATCTCAACAAAACTAAGTCTTCCCATTATAACTTATGGTTCAGACAGAGGCCATTTAACCCACCATAGCTGTGCTGTCTCTTTGCAAGAGCAATAACATCAGCCCCATATCCCACATTTCTGGTAAGATCTGCAAATTTACATGCATCACAGCGTTAGTGTTAAAGTGATGTGCAAATGAAACAAGGGTGATGTGTGGGAGAAACAACACTATCTCACCCATTGTGTAGTTAGTGTCTGGAATTGAATTGAATTTATTGTTACGTGTAACGAGGCACAGTGTTTGTCTTTGTCTTGCAGGCAATACAGGCAGATCACAGAATAAAGTAGCATTGATAAGTAAATAATAGGTAAACAGCGGCAAAAACAAAAACACAGATACAGGTGAATGTTAAGAGTTTGTGAGTCCATTCAGTAGTCTAACAACAGTAGAGTAGATTCTGGATCAGTGGTGCTGGAAGAGCACAGCAATTCAGGCAGCATCCGACGAGCAGCAAAATCGACGTTTCGGGCAAAAGCCCTTCATCAGGAATAAAGGCAGAGAGCCTGAAGCGTGGAGAGATAAGCTAGAGGAGGGTGGGGGTGGGGAGAAAGTAGCATAGAGTACCGAGTTTGTTTCAGGAGTTGCAGTGGGAGAGGGACTCCCTGAGATTCTTGTAGAGAGAGGAGGAAAACTTCTTCAAGGCAGGCATCCTTGCAAGAGGATTCACAGTAGGGTTAAAATCAAC
>NC_057720.1:1682369-1709816 GCF_004010195.1 Chiloscyllium plagiosum
TTCCAACGCCCCTCCCCCAAGTCCCTCCTCCCTACCTTTTATCTTAGCCTGCTGGGCACACTTTCCTCATTCCTGAAGAAGGGCTTATGCCCGAAACGTCGATTCTCCTTTTCCTTGGATGCTGCCTGACCTGCTACGCTTTTCCAGCAACACATTTTCAGCTCTGATCTCCAGCATCTGCAGACCTCACTTTTTCCCTTCTGTACCTTCTCCCCAATGTAGAAAAACATTGCCAGGGTGGGATGGATCTTTGAGAATGCTGGCAGCCTTTCCTTGACAGTGGGCCTGATAGATGGATTCTATAGATGGGAGGTTGGCCTTTGTGATTGTCCGGGCCGAGTTCACCACTCTCTGTAAACTGTCTCTAATCTAGAATCGAGACAGGGGGTGGCACGGTGGTACAGTGGTTAGCACTGCTACCTCAAAGCACCAGGGACTCGGGTTCAATTTAAGACACTTCAGAGGTCAGTGTGGACTTGTTGGGCTGAAGGGCCTGTTTCTACACTGCAGGGATTCTAAGAATGCTCTGATGGTGCACCTATAAAAGTTGGCAAGAGTATTCGCCATCATGCCAAATTCCCTCAGCTACCTGAGGAAGAAGAAATGTTGTTGGGCCTTTGTAACCAGTGCATCCACATGAAGAGTCCAAGAAAGCTTGTTGTGGATGATCACTCCCAGGAGCTTGACACTCTCCAATGTAGTGTCTCAAAATATAGTCGAGGTTGTTTTTTTTAAATTCCTTCTCAGGATGGCTAAGCAGAATTTATTGGCCATTCCTAATTGCCCAGAGGGAGTCAGCACTGAGATTCAATGGAGACATTCCAGAGGGAATTGGATGATCAGGGACGATGGGCCGAATTGCCTTCTTCTGCACTTTGAAAATGCAGTGATTTTGTGAATTAGCTTTCCTGAATTATTACTTGGCAACATTTCAATCAATTAACAATTAACAGTAACTATACTATTCTCATCCTTCTCTGAAAAAATACACCCCAAAGTGGTAACATGGGAAACTGGATTACCCTCACCTGGACATCCATGTGGAAGGAGGCAGGAAGAGATCAGAAGAGCTCCCCAATCCTTTTACAGCCGATTGCCCCGGGGCTATCTGAGAGAGAGGGCAGAGGACAGGCTCACTGTGCCCGAGGTGGACAGTGAGGCTTCCCCTACCCTTACCTCAAACAAGGTCAACATCTCCCTCCACACTTCCCCCCCCCCCCCCCCCCCCCCCCCCCCCCCCCCCCCCCCTCCCTTACCCCCGCTCCCTGTCCGAGCTACAGCAGCTGGCTCGAGCACCGCGCGCTCCCTCCGGCCCCACTGACCCTCCCGCGCGCTCTCTCTGACCACACTGACCCTCCCGCGCGCTCTCTCCGGCCACACTGACCCTCCCACGCGCTCCCTCCGGCCACACTGACCCTCCCGCGCGCTCTCTCCGGCCACACTGACCCTCCCGCGCGCTCCCTCCGGCCACACTGACCCTCCCACGCGCTCCCTCCGGCCACACTGACCCTCCCGCGCGCTCCCTCCGGCCACACTGGTCCAGCCCTTTCCCGCCCCACCCCCGCGCGCGCCTCCACTCCGGAGAAAGCCTCAAGGACAAGGGGCTAAAATGTCTCAGTGCCCACGGCCGGAGAGCCCGTTGGTGAATGGCCTGGGGTAGGTATTTCCCACCAGCCTGTGTCTCAGGGAGGTTCCCAGGGAGAATTCTGATTTCATCCATGGTTGACCATTCAGGGTTGGGACATTGCAGCGGCCGGCACATTATTCAGACAATAGCTTGGCACAACGCAGTCTGGAAACCACTGGTGATATTGGGAGACCCATGAGCAGGTGGCCAAAGCTTACCCTGCTTTAAGACGTGAACTACAGGCAAAAGCTCAGGTGAAATAACTTCAGTGACAACTGCTACAAATGCTGGTCAGAAACTACAATGCAGGAGTACAGACCTGTTTCACTGCCATTGGACTCTCTCTCCATGTTCTCACTTCCAACCCCAACCGCCTCCAGATTCAAGGAAATCAACTTCCACCACGTCTAGTGAACACACTAAAACTACATTGTAATTTTTGTTCTTTCTCAGAGTCTAGGTATCTCAACATTCTCAATTTACATTATATTCACTTTCATATTCTTTACAGTTAAATAGCGAAACGCACAGAAGTTTGAGAAGCAGAGACCGCAGTATTGGCTGAGGACCAAGCAGATGAAGTGATACACAGTGTCACCATTGATCAGTGAGTGAAATAATCTTGTGACATGTCTACATAGGAATTTATAATGTAAAACGTTGCCAAAGGAGTATAGATATAAGAATCATAGAATCAAGGATGTACAGCATGGAAACCGACTCTGTGGTCTAACTCGTCCTTGCCAACCAGATATCCTAAATTAATCTAGTTCCATTTGCCAGCACTTGGCCCATATCCCTCTAAACCTTCCTAATAACACACCCATCCAGACGCTTTTTAAGTGTTGTAATTGTACCAGCCTCCACCACTTCCTCTGGCAGCTCCTTCCAGACACGCACTACCTTCTGCGAGAAAGTATTGTCTCTCAGGTCCCGTTTAAATCTTTCCCCTCTCACTTTAAACCTATGCCTTCTCGTTTTGCACTGCCCCACCCTGGGAAATTTGAAGATGATTATAGCTGCTGGTAATAACAATTACAGTTTTAATCAAACCACAATTTTATTAACTATGACGCAAATATGCCTTAAAACAATAAGTCAAAGATGCAGATTAAATTGTTGTTGAAACAGATGTGAAGGTATAAAACAATGTTATTTTCATTTTTCATAAGATTGTCACACTTGTTTATTATTTACTTTGGAGGCCAGCACATCATTTTTTTTTCAGACAAGACCTTAATAATATCCTTCACAGACAAAAAAAAATCAACTCAAACCGACAAACAAGTGAAGAAAAACATTATATTTGACTGGGAAAGAAAAAAAAACATTTTCTCCCCCTACAATTGATTCAGAAGGGTTGGCTGTGAAAACAGAACATTGCAATGATGAATGAAAAATGTGGGTGAGAAAATGAGGATAGAACAAATGTAGAGAAAAAAAGTAAGAAATGATACATTATATAAGTGAAGACTGTCATTACATCTCCCAGAGACATCGCAAAATGCTTTGCATACAATGAGATACTTTGAAGTCAGTGACTTGTTTTGTCAGCACAAATGGCAGAGATTTTGTGGACAAGGTGCTGCAACAGTGGAGATGAATGGCTGATTAACTGATGTAATTTGAGTTTTGAACTCTGTTACATTTATAAAAAACACACTTCTTGCTTTTGGTTGATAAGCCTTTGATATGAAACAATTGTCTAATGTAAGAAGCAGCTAGGACATGTTGGTGAGCAGGAATCCTTGCTATCATTGTACAAAAGCTCTGAATCAGTCAAAGGTTAGTCAGAAGTCCCTTAGCTTTTTTGAACAGCCCAAAACTGGTTGGCACCATGGCTTTGTACATGATTACAATCTAACCCATCCAGCCATTTCAACATAATCATTGGTTTTCATATTCATGAGAAAAAAATTGGCATTTTTGCATCATCCTTTTCTGACATTTCAAACAATGATCCAGGAATGTGTTTGTATATCACAATCTCTTACTTCCATAAGAAAACAGTTATGAAAATGTGATCTTCAACAGCAACTTTAATCATCTCAGGACATCAAACTAGAGAAATGTCATCATTTTATAGTGTATCAGAAGCTGTAGCTATTTGTCCCTGGCAAGATCCCATAAACACTAACCTAATTTATGTTTATCATGATGATTCAATGGTGCATACTGCCAAGGATTTGGACAGTGTGGCACTCCCTCAGCACTGACCCTCCGACAGTGCAGCACTCCCTCAGTACTGACCCTCTGATAGTGCAGCACTCTCTCAGCACTGACCCTCCGACAGTGCAGCACTCCCTCAGTACTGACCCTCTGATAGTGAAGCACTCTCTCAGCACTGACCTTCTGACAGTGCAGCACTCCCTCAGCACTGACCCTCTGACAGTGCAGCACTCCCTCAGCACTGACCCTCCGACAGTGCAGCACTCCCTCAGCACTGACCCTCCGACAATGCAGCACTCCCTCAGCACTGACCCTCCGATAGTGCAGCACTCCCTCAGCACCGACCCTGCGACAGTGCAGCACTCCCTCAGCACTGACCCTCCGACAATGCAGCACTCCCTCAGCACTGACCCTCCGATAGTGCAGCACTCCCTCAGCACTGACCCTGCGACGGTGCAGCTTGGATTAAATACTCCTGTGAAGTGGGTCATCTGCCGAGAGCCGGCTGTTGGAGGGGGTATTGCCCTGTTCTGCCTCAGGACTGTCTGCTTGAACCACATGCGGGTATCTGCGCGGTCCTGAGGTTTAGTTCAGCTTTTCTCCTTTCTCATCCGCGCATATGATCCCCGGGATTTTATTCTTGAAGTAATTGGAACTTTAAACAAGAACAGAATAAAGCCATCCATTAACTCCTGGATGAATATTTGTTTGATTTCCTACTCAGATATATGCCTTTCGTCTGAATGACGCTCTATATAGGTTTCAGGAAAGACGTTAAACCCAAAGCCCATTATATTCATCTTTCTAACTGTGCGTTTGGACACACACACATCACAGTGTCTGGCCGGAGGCGTGCTGCACACAGCTCGGGCACATTTTCCCTACATCAGTTCAGACACTCGTGAGTAAGAGGACGGTGCAAACATTTTTGTTCCATCGTGCAGGCTTAATTTGGGACTTTCTTTTGTGGTGGGGAGTTCAATCTGTTTCTCTGCTTGTCATGTAGAAAATGCGAAGAATAAAGGACAAGGATTGAACCCTTTGGTTAATCCCAGCCTGTCTCCATCTTCCAACATGGACACTCTCCCTCCCAAGTCTCTTTTCCACCAATTCTTCATTTAAAAAATAACAAAATCGGTTCAGAAGTTGTTGCTCACATATTCCGGTTTTAGACCGATTCCTCATTTCTTTGTTTTTAGAAGGTTCGACCCCTGGTCTCCATGTTTCATTCAGTTCCTACTGTATTCAGTATCCATCCTCCAAAAAAACCCAGAAAGAATCTGAAACAAATACAGAAATTGCTGGGGAAAAAAACCTCAACAGGTCTGGCAGCATCTGTGTAGAGTGAAACAGAGTTGATGTTTCAGGTTCAACCACTCTTCTTCACTAACCATCCTGCAACGTTTGTCAATATTAGTGTATTTTGATTTGAGTTATTGTAGTCACATGTACCTAAGTACAGTGAAAAGTTTTGTTTGCGAGCAGAACAGGCAGATCATGGCAAACAAGGACATATCAAACATAGGGTGCTTAGACAGAGCGATGATGAGGAGGCGTTGGACTGGGGTGGACAAAGTTAAAAATCACACACCAGGTTAGAGTCCAACAGGTCTATTTGGAAGTACAGATTAGACTAGCTACCTGAGGAAGGAGCAGCGATTCGAAAGCTTGTCATTCCAAATAAATCTGTTGGAATACAACCTGGTGTTGTGTGATTTTTAACCGAGACAGAGCGAGGTATACAGGTTACATTCCACAGGAGATGCACACAACAAGATCGACATTTTTTATAAAGTACTGCTACATCTCAACGAAAGGGAAAATAAAGAGAATACCTAATATCTATTTTTTTTATTATAAAATTCACAGAAAATGATGGAGACACTCAGGAGAGGCAAAAAGAGTTAGCGTTCCGATTCCGAAATGTTAACACTGTTTCAGTCTGTCTCTCCACTGATGCCGCCAGACCTGCCGAGTTTCACCAGCATTTGCTAGTTTTATCATGTTGCTGGCTACACGGAGCAGACTGGCTGTAGCGCTTCCCGACCCAGACACACTCACTTTCCACGTTTCAGTGACACGGTATCAAATTTAACATTGTACCGTGAGAAATTAGAGCATGAAATTTAACTAGCCACAGTTGCTATTACATTTTAGATGTGATTCTCCTCAGCATTTACAGTATCAGTCGATGATCTAGACGGGAAAGTTATCGAGTTAATCCAAGTTAGTTTAAGGGGGAGAAAGGAATAAATGGGAGAGGGTACAACAGCGAATTTAGTTTTCTGAGCTCTGAAAATAGAGCTTTATTTTAGAGGAGAAACAGAGTGATAAAACGTTTAATGCATGGATTTAAAGAGAAGAATTTTTCAAAGAAAAAGCAAACGGAGAAAATTGGTAAATAGTTCTATCATTGGTCCGTCTAATCCCTAACAAACTGTGGGAGAAATCTATTAGAGCAAATCGTCCAACTGGGAAGGGGGTGTATGTTGGAAATACTTAAAATAAATGATACTATCTTCAATTGTAAATATGCTGCAGACCGCAGTTGGCAGATGATGAGATCGTCTAACCTTATTAATTCACTGATTTTTTTTTTGTAAATTACTGCATTTAATCCAAAACTTGCTCTCACTAATTTGTTGTGAAGTAAAACTCACGGCATAGTATCCCACAATAAAACAGAGAAGTATCTTTATTTAAACAATAACAGCGCTTAAAGACTGATGATACACTCAGGTTGCCAGCAAAAATAAATCACTTGCATCATTTATAAATGGAGAATTTAAATTAGGATTTCCAATATTAACATAATAGATCTACTCGAGGCTAAAGCTTCATTAGATCCATGTTTTCAAGCTGCAATTCATAATCAGCTGAGTAACTGCTGCATTCCCTCCATTTTAGAATATTAAAAGTCGGACGAAATATTTACGGAATTCTGAACGACAAATGGCATTTTTAAGAGTTTCATTTCAGTTCCCCCGAACGCGTTTCTGGGTCAGTTCATCTCTTTTCTATCGAATGTAGCGGCAGGGTCTTTGTCCGTCTCAGGCATTTGGTCAGAAATAATATTTAGTTTCTTTTAAAATGAAGGAGCGTGCAGCCTTCACCCTCCAAATAAAATCTTCCAATGTCAACGACTTTTTCTTTAAAAATATACAAATGAGAAAAGGCTACAGTGTCGGATATCGTTCGATATAAATCAGACAGCAAAGAATACACTGAGATTATAATCAGACACGGCGCGAGCGAGAAAAATAACATAGCGAAACCATTTACATTAAAAATAATAAACTTCACAGCATTCCCTTAACTACAATCTGCAAAGATTAAATACTTGTATTCCTATCATCTCCAAAGGAGCTTCTTTTGCAAATCAGTTCTTAACAAATGACACCCTTTTAAAATGAACAGATATTTTAAAGTGTAAATCTGCCTTCTCCTCAAACTGCAGCATCCAGTAAGACAGAGCGTGTACTGGCGAGACAAGCGCCAAACGTTACTTGCCGTTTTATACATCAATCTATAGATTCAGAACAAACTGGACCGCGTACAATTATTCCAAGTTTGTTCAAATATCTGCCCCTCGGCCCATTTTGATTTATAGGAATGTGTTGTTGTCTCCTCTCCCAAATACATGGCATCAATCTCCCCCAAAATCGCCCCTAAAACTCACCTAGAGATACATTTACGGAATCTTTAATCGGGATAGCCCAGGAGTTGGTAAAGGATATCGCCAATTTGCAAAAACAAATGTTTGTTATCGGAGAATACTCGGTTAAAAGTTAGTTCAGAGGTTGCAATGAAAGTTACGGAACTCCGGTAATTTTACATTTAAATGAAAGGTTAATTGAGAGCTATATTTCTGTGCAATAAGCGCGTTTGTAAGGCTGGATGAAGGCTCTTGAGTCCTGTTTCGATGCATCTCTGTGCAGTAAAGTATTAATTCCACCTTCACTCCGGTTCCTGGGTGTAATTCGTAATCATTGCCGTCGATAAAGCTCTTTCCTCTCTGTGAAATATTTCAATAAATTTAAACACCGATAATTCCCCTCCGAAAATAAAACAGATTACCAATGATGGGCCTTTGTGTGAGCGGAATGCCTCCTTTCCCCTCATCAGCCTCAGCCAGCTGGCTGCCTTATTCCGCTCTTCACTGACACTAATTACACCGAGGGACTAGTACAAATTAACACAATCATTGTTCCTTTATACTTTCTTCAACCTAAATTGTTTCTGAAACGTGGATTTTTTCTCTCTCTCTCCCCCAGTACAGTAACGTGAATAGTTAAAACTCAAATCCTGATTGATTTTCTCTCGTAGCGAAAATGTAAACTTGGTCCCTGACTGGGGTGGGTGTGTTATTAGAAAGATCGAGATTCAAACAGGTCTAGCCGTGCTCCCTCAGTCTGAAATGTCTGGAAAAGGAGGTTCAGCCTGAAATGTACAATTCCCTGAATATGTTGTCGCTCTTATCTAAAACCACAAAGAAATTCTGCCACCAACGGTGTAGCACCAGGGAGGACATTCGGCCAGTTTTCCCTGTGCTGAATCGCTTTCCGAACTCAATAGGGGCCAATTCCCTTCTGAAGGTTCACATCTCAATCTACGTCCATAGCCCCACATTCCAAAACAAAAACAATCCTCTTTTTATCTAAATGTGCTCTGGGTTGCAGACACCTGTCAATAGAAATAGTTTACGTCCGTCTCCTCTATCAGACAATTGACTATTATTCCCAACACATTTCGAAGAGAAAGTTGTGCTTATCATTGAACTATGACAATTTATTTCAACTGCCTTTAAAGTGATATATTAATAGAGTCCAGTTCAGACTGCAATGTAAGTCGCAAACCGATGGGATGAAGGTGTCAGTGTTGGTAATTATTGCCCACCCCTCATTGCCACTGAACTGAGTGATTTACTGGGCATTTAGAGGACAGACAAGAATCAACCACTTCGTCGTCAGCCTGGAGTCACATGTAGGCCAGACCGGGCATGGATAGCAGATTTCCTTCCCTGATAGACATTAGTGAACCGGCTAGGTATTTACTACAATCGATCACTGTTCATAGACACCAATTACCTCAACAATATTTTCTGTTCCAGTTTTGTGAATTGAATTTAAGATTAGAATTGGCAGCGGGGGAGGAGGTGTGGTGTGGGTTTGGGAGAAGGGTTTAGCCCACATCCTCTGAATTGAGTTCAATGTCATTGCCACCCCCTACCCTCTACAGAGCCCCTCTATCTTCAAACTGATCACTGCCTGGGGGCTGAACTCATCATTGAAGGATATAACACTTGTCAGACCAAGGTCACCTCTCATTTCGGGGACAATGAGACGCCCCACCTGTTCTAGGTTGACCCGGAACGGTTCACAGAACCACCGTTTGGCTCCAGACGGAACATTTATTTGTTTATGTTCGTTTTAAAACTGTTAAATTGTAGGGAAGGAGTAAATCTCTTGGTCCCAAAGTTTCTGATCCATCATTAAACCCATCCAGGTGTGAACGAAGAGAACTAAAAAAATAAACCAGATGTTTAAATAGTTGGACGAGGGTTGAGCAAATAATTGTCTTCATCAGGAATTGCCAACTTAAAGTGAAAGTCTCATAATTTGTCATAATTGGCATCCAGTTCCTCGTGGGCATAATTTGAAACAGCCAGAATTAAAATATTATTAATATGGTTCAGATGTTTCAGTTTCATTGATGGAAAGTTATTAACAATCAGTCAAGTCACACAAATGTATACCTTAGAGGAAACAACACTTTCTCTTCTTCCCCCGCCCCCTCCTCATTTTGGAAGAGAAACCTAGCGAAAAGGAGCGGTGATGATATGGCGTGCAAGGATTCTCAATGTTTGTATCTGGCCTCATTGCCTTGTAAAGGCTGCGGGGACGTAACCTGAATCCGTGTTTAGATTTCAATTCGACTCATGTAGCTGATGAGAGATAAGGCTTCATGAGATAATGCTGGCTGAGGGGGTTGGCCAAGACTACTTGTGTGTGTATAGTCTGAAGCCTTGCATGTTCGAAGGGCTGTACTAGGTTGGAGAGGTGTGGCTGGTGAAAAATAAACTTTTTTTTCCCCCTTTGAGTAAAGTTCAATCTGCCGAGGTAACCTCTTTGTTTGTCAGTTAAAAGACAGACTAGGGAAGAATTGAGCAGAAGGTTTCAGATCGGAGGCAATAGCCTCCCTCCTGAAATAAGGGAGGGTTGTTGTGAGTCTGTCTATGCTGTACGCTAGGAACACGGATTCTGAATGCCATGTACTGGAAGAGCTCGCAGCTGCTGGTGTGTCGCATGGAAAGCGAAGAGAAGTACACGGCTGGTGTGTGTCTCCTGAAGGTGAGTGTCTCCCTTTCTACCTTAGCCACTTATCGGGGCTTAACCCTCAGCACAACAACGAGGCGAGATGTATTCCCCTGCTGATAGACACTATTTTGTACAGTAACTTGGAATAAATTTCATCTGTTAATTTCCAGAAACTATCTGGGCGCTGTAATGGGACCATACTGATTTGAGGAGGAGCGGATTAAACCGAGACTAAGATTCGGGTCGAAGGGGTATAATGATTGGGAGTGGGTTACCGACTCACGATTCCGTCCTATAGTGACTAACGTAGAAATATGATAGGTCTTTAATGGCGCTAACTGTTCATATCCCTCTATCAAGTCTGTGTTCGGGGCCAGTCTGGCATAGTCAAAGTTATAAAGAGGCCCTTTGGCCCGTCGCGTCTGTACCGGTCAAAAACAATCCTCTAACAATTCCAATTTCCAGTCCTTGACTCCCACAGCTTTATCCCAGCAACGCTAATATATATGTGAATACTCCCGAAATGTTAGCAGTTCCGCCTCAATCACCCTCAAGGTGGCGGGTTCCAGACTCAACTCTTGGGGGGGAAAGAACCGAAATCTTCACTATTTCTTCCTAGCCCAAGTCCCAATCCCCTATCCCTTATCCCTTGCAGCGGTGGGAGGGGGTAACTAACCCCGCAATGTTGTGTAAAATGAATTTGGGTGGGGAATGAGGTATTGACTCCCTTCCAGGGTTGTTATTTAGTCGTTGTTCATTGAGAATGACGGGGGGGGGAAGAGAGGTGGTTGTGAAATCCTCCAACTCCCACCTACCCACAGAGTCCACCACCCCCTTAAACTCTCGACTGGTTGGGAGCGTTAATTCAACTCATGAGCAATCGCTCGTGTTTATTTTGTGGGGAGGAGAGACGAGTAGATTTGGTTTAAATCTGTAACCAGGCAGAGCTGACCTTCCCTCGGGATGGTTAACTGGAATCACCTGCACCAGGAATTGTTCTTTTCTCCTCTCCCACCCCCCCCCCCCCCCCGTATAAATTGCCCAATTGAACAAATCTGGCGGGCTCCGTCATTATCGTTCAAGTGCCCTTATTAAACCTCTTCACCTCGAGATTGCCCTTTCAAAGGCATTTAGAAAGAACAAGGAGTGCTTTAATTGAAATTTTTAACAAAAATCAATTTTCCCTTTTTTTTCCCCCTCATTTGACCGGCGTTAGGAACTGATGGGTATAAATGAGGAGCTTTGTGTAACTTAAAGAGAAACGGAGTTGACACTTGAGCAGACCAGCCTCTGCTACTGGACTGAATACTAAAGATTCTTGTTTTGTCCAGAATCGGGGGTATTTGCTCTCCAAATCACGCACTTTTTAAATGATTCACGAGCGTTGTTAGGGTGAGGAGTGAGGGGTGGGGGCGGGAGAGTGGCTAATTTTGAAATGGGGCGCGATAAATGTTCTTAGAGTTCCTTACGTGCTACAATGTGCTAGAAGCTATCTCCAAATCTTTGCTCTTTTTCCAGTTTAAAAACCATGTCGGACGACCCTGAATCCACTTCCTCCAACTCTTTTGAAAGGATTTGGAAACGGAGTACTTGCAGTCTGGTACCTAACCACTAACCCCAATCTCCTCCCGTCATTCACATATTTGAGACTCACTTGCACTGGGAGGGGGCTAACTGTCCATTTTTGTCTTTTTTTTTACTGTAGACTAACTCTGAGCGGGTGGTTAAGGACGAATCCAGTTCCCCAGCTCCCTCGGCCTCGCCATCCCTATCTCCACAATCGATGATCTCTTCCAGGTCGTGCAGAAATATCTGCAGCAGCTGCGGCTTGGAAATAGTGGACCGATACCTCCTGAAGGTGAGGAAACACCGCTGACGCGCCCCACCCCCTCCCTCTTTTTTAAAAAAAACACATACCGGTCTAATTGATCACTGCCAATTGTTTTGGGAATAATTCTGAGGCAGAATGGTCTTTGCCACCAAGAGACTAGCTATAGAACGTGCAGGATTGTAAAGTTTGACCTAACCGTACTGAGAGGGAACACTTTCCGAAATTGCTGAAAATGCTCAGGTCTAGCAGCATCTAAGGGTCATCGGAGCCGAAACGTTTACTCTGGAGTTTTCTTCAGATGCTGTCAGACCTGAGCTCTTTCAGCGACTTCTGTTTTTGTTGCTGATTTACAATTTACTTCGGTTTTTATTGAGTTGGAATAGATAACCGTCTAGTCCAGGAAAGTGGGGCGAATGCAGGTGGGAAATTGTTGGCGGTATAGACTCCAAGGGACTCCTCTGTCCCGCGTGAACAGCAGCCGACTGGAAAGTTGTTTTCCCTCGATTTATCTGCTCGATTTATCCGGGTGTTATTTTTGAACCCTATTTAAATCTATTTGAGGGTCAGAGTGGCCCTGTCCCTCCTCTGCGTACCAGGAGTGTGGGATTAATCTTCCGTTCAGGGTTCCCAATGTCCTCCAATCCTTACACCGAGAGACCAAATGTCGCGCTTTCTCAGATTAAACCTCATCCGCTTCCTAGCGGAGGCAGGATTCCGTGGCACCTTTGTGAGGAGTTCTGACCACGAGTTACCCAGCAACAGCCTCTGACCAGCTCCATGCCCTGGCTAGGAGTTTGGTTTGAGCAAATTTGGTTACCGCTTTTCCCCACCACGACAGGAGAAACCCCAGAACGTGAAAGACACGACTGTTTCGAATTCCCCTTTTTACCAGGTTTCCTGCCTGGCAAACTGCTCCCTAAGCAACAGTTCGAATACTTGAGGCTTCGTGTTTAAAAGTGCTATTTAAATGCAAGCTGTTAAAGGTCAGTTCGTGTCTGCAATGTTTTGAACGACCGATCATTAAATCCGGTGTTTTCCTTTTTTAAACTACATCTGGTCACTGTTAAAACTTTCAACCTTCTCCCTCTATTGAACAGTCTTAGTTTAGGATTGGACCCTGTGTATGTCCTTTCACCGACAAGAAATTAACTAAACGTCTTTTACAATCGACAAGTCTTCACAAGATTTATTTTTAAAGACTGCAGCTGTAGTTCTTCTACAACAGGTAGACTCCCTGAATTCAGAGCCCACCATCAGTGGGGAAATATGTGACCCTATTTTAGAAATCCAACTAACGCCAAGTACGGCAGGAAATGCCGATTGTTTGAACGTAAAAGGGAGTTGGTCCCCAAAGCACTGACCTAACTGCCCTTGTAGTTGTCACAAAGTGATAGAGCGGTTTGAGCTCTCTATGGGGCTAATTTGTAATGTGGTGGAGGTAACCCACAGCCCTGGACCATTTTCCAATTTGGAAAGAATTTTTGTCCCATGTCTTTACCCCCTCCCCCCCACCTCCCCACCTCCCCAACACACACACACACACACACCTTGTTTCATCCATTTTAATATTTGTTTTCCAAATCCCTTGGGATGTTATTGGCTTGACTGCCGTCTCAGATAGGACTTTCCGGATCACTGCAACTCGCTTTTAGAGCTCACATATTCCAATCCTTTCCGGCAATGTTAAACCTACCTGTAGAAACCTTTTTTTAAACTAAAACGCTTCTGATCGCAAAGTGCGTCGGGATATCCTGGAGCCGGGAGCAGGCGCCATCCAAATGTTTTTCGCAATTGAAGTGACTCGAACGGGGGAAGGTAACAAAAACTGCCCCTCAGACAGAACATTCCAGGTTTGCTTATCGCCTCAATCTCGTTTGTACAAGTTTGAAATACTTGTCCCGCTCCCTAATTGCCCTTGGACCGAGTGGCTTGTTCGGGGCCACTTCAGGGGGGCAGCTGAGGCAAACCACGTTGCTGTGGGTCTGGAGTCTATGCAAGCCAGTCTGGGTAAGGATGGCAAATCCCCCGCTTGAAGGTGAGGTTTTACTAGTAACATTGCCATGGTTATCATCTACAGTCGACATTATTGCCTGAATTAACTTAATGTTAAAATTGCACCCATGCTTTCCCCCATCTAGTGAATTAGTCAGTGTCTCCAGTATTTAATTGTCCCATGGGATGGGCGAGGGAGGGGGCGTCTCTGGCTAGAACAGCATTTAGAGAGGGCTTAAGAGTCACATTTTGGCCAGACCAGGTAAGGATGGCAGATTTCATTCCCTAACGGGCATTATTAAAGCAGATGGGTTTTTACAAACAATAGGCAATAGTTTCGTGGTCTTCATGAGGCAATGAATTCAATAAAAATCTGGAATTGAATTTCTGCCATGGGGATTCAGACCCAAGTCTTGGGAATATTACCTGTCTCTGGATTAATACTGGTGATAACACTACGTGGTCATCTCTCTCTTCACCCCCCCCCCCCCCCCCCCCCCCCCCCCCCCCCCCCCCCCCCGCCCACCCCCCCCCCCCCCCCCCCCCCGCCCCCCCGAGTTCAGTAACACTTTCCTCTTCCCCTGTCAATCTGGGGCTGGCTGGTAGCTCACGTTCTGGATTAGTGGTTCTGGAAGAGCACAGCATGATGGGCTTTTGCCCGAAACGTCGATTTCTCTGCTCCTTGGATGCTGCCTGAACTGCTGTGCTCTTCCATCTGGTTTCCAGCATCTGCAGTCATTGTTTTTACCTGGTAGCTCACGTGTTGATGTTTCCCGGTTGTGTGAGGTTGCTAATGGAGGCTATGTTCTCTACCTGTGCAGGTGAATGAACTATGTTGGCATGTCCGATGTTTGGCCTGTAGTGTGTGCAAAACCTCTCTGGGCCGACACACCAGCTGCTACATCAAGGATCATGAAATATTTTGCAAACTGGATTATTTCAGGTACTGATCATAGATGACAGATTTTCTGAAGATTCCTATGGGTCAGCCTAGGGTTGGGTTTAGTGTTGAGGGGTGGAGGGGATTTACATTAACATTTTCCAACTGTCTCCCATTACTCGGTCTCTCTGCGCCACCACCCTCCCCCCAAAACATTATTTGGTCAGTCACGAATATCGGGGGGTGGGGTGGACTCAGCCAAATCTTTCAGATCTCAACTTGCAAAGCACCTCAATATGGTGGCAGTGGGACGTTCTTGATTAGAGTGGTGCTGGAAAAGCAAAGCAGTTCAGTCAGCATCCGAGGAGCAGTAAAATCGACATTTCGGGCAAAAACCCTTCATCAGGAATACAGGCAGAGAGCCTGAAGGGTGGAGAGATAAGTGAGAGGAGGGTGGGGGTGGGGAGAAAGTAGCAGAGGTTTCCAGCATCTGCAGTCATTGTTTTTACCTAGTGGGATGTTCTTGTCCACCCTAATTTTAAAACCGGGACATTAGCCAAATGTATCTGAATTATTGTTGGGTGAAGGCCATTCAGTCCACGTTTAGTCTTTTTTAAGACTCTAGCTTAGCCCCAATCTCCTGTCTTTCCCCATATCCTTATACACTTTCCATTTTAATCATCCAGTTCCTCCATTGAACCAGTCCAACAGGTTTCCATGTAGTGCATTCCAGAGCCAATGTAATGGTGTGCCAGCTTTCTTTTGTTTACTGCTTTTGCAGAACACTAAAAATGGTGTCCTCCCCTTGACCAGCAGGAGCAAGTTCACCCAATCCATTCTAACCTTAAGCGTTAGAAATCTCCTCTAACCTTCTCCCTAGTTATACTTCAAAACAGAAGTTTCTCACTCTGGGGCGATTATAAACATCTTCTGTACACTCCAGATTTACATTCTTCTTAGTGGAGAACACCAATGTATGCCATTGTCCTAGCTAAGTTTATCCAAACAACCTCCTATGTTCTACACTATTAAGAAGCCTGAATTATTGTTTATTGTCCTGACTCCTTTTAATGTCTTGTATGTGTCCACCCCACACCCTGTCAGAATTATTTTGTATTGTCTCTCCAGTTATTTCTACCAGTGCATCACCTCACTTCCAACACGTGGAAATATCTGACCACTCCTTCGATGTACTACTATCCTTTTGAAAATTTGTACTGTTCTTAGTTTGCAATTTTTGTCTGTAGGCTTTGAAATTTATCCTCTACACACCAAGCTCTGCTCGCCAATACATCAAGAAAGCTTGGGGTGCTAACAAAGATCCTGACCAAACTTGCTACAAATCCACCAGCATGGAAAATATCCTTTTAACTGTTTCCTATCCCTTAGCCAATTTTGTATCCACTATGCTAGTGACACTTCTACTCCATGACCTCTATTTTCCTTGCGTCTTGTAGTATTGTTTGAATGTTTTTTGAAAATCATATGGCTCAAGTCTTGATCTTATCAATACATATTGCTTCAAAAAAGCTCAAAGCTGTTAGATTGTTTTCCTTAAATCCATGCTGACTTCTTTTAAAATCAATTCCTGTTTCTACATGCCTATTTTATCTTAATAATAGAAATGGGCAAAGACATTAATATATGGAATCAGCCTGGATCTCAATGGTAGAGCAGGCTGGAGGTTAAATGGTTCTTTATTTGATATCCCTCCAATTTAATTGCTTTTAAAGTTGTGCAAGTGTGATCAAATAGTGGGTACCTTGTGAATGGATTGTGCTTATCTCCTGTCAGCTGCTTGGCTGTGCACAAGTTCCATTGCCAACATTGTTCCAATGGGTCATGTGTAAATGAACAATTAGAATTAAAAGCTGCTCATCTTGGTAACACCCTCCAGAAAGTCAGAATTTTACACTTTCTGTACCGGACACTATGGCATAGTGTTTTGCTGTTCAGGTGCCAGCTTTCACTGCATATTCAAACACCTTCTCTACCATCTTGAGACTGCTATAAATCCATAGAATCCCTACAGTGTGGGGACAGTCCATTCTGTCCACCAAGTCCACACTGACCCTTTCAAAAGGATCCCACCCCAACCAATTTCCTTACCCTTTCCCTGTAACACTACATTTCCCATGGTTAGCACATCTAACTTAAGCATCCCTGGATACTATGGGCCATTTACATACACAGTTCACCTAAAGTGCACATCTTTGGGCTGTGGGAGGAAACTGGAGCAGCTGGTGGGAAATCCACACTGGCATGGAGAGAATGTGTAAATTCCATGCATTTGCTTAAGTGGAATCCAATCCCAAGTCCTTGATACTGAGGCAGTAGTACTAACCACTGCTAAATGATCCATGTTAATATTTCAGAAGTGAGTGGCTCTCCCAGTGTCTTGTGCTAATGATTATTTTGGCATATCAGCAAAACAGTTTACCTGCTTTTGTTAGTGGGATCCTACTATGCGAAACTTATTTTCTGTATGTCTGTCATGACCATGCTTATGATCTGTCATAATACGTTGACACATCCTAAAGGTCATGAAAGGTACTACACAAATGTTCTTTCTCTGTTTAATTTTATCCTGAAGCAATTGAATATTTTTGGGAGAAAACAGAGTGAGATAAATTGCTGCTCTGTAACCTCCACCCAAAATGATTTTGTTTCACCAGGCGTTATGGGACCCGTTGCTCTCGCTGTGGCAGGCACATCCATTCGACAGACTGGGTCCGCAGGGCCAAGGGTAATGTCTATCACCTGGCATGCTTTGCCTGTTTCTCCTGCAAGAGGCAGCTGTCCACTGGGGAGGAGTTTGCTTTGGTGGAAGAGAAGGTCCTCTGTCGGATACACTATGACTGTATGTTGGACAACCTCAAAAGGGCAGCTGAAAATGGTAACTTTTTCTGACAGTGGAGTTGAGGATATATTGGGTGTTAATAAGTGATGCAGTTGCTGAATCTGGCTGGGAGGTGGCAAATTACCTTCAGTCTCTGCTCATCCTTCCCAAATGATAACTTTGGCTAAGGTTGGTCATTCTGATTAGTACACTGGCCAATCAGAGAGCAAAGTTCTCATCTATTTGGATGGTGGTTGATTCAGTCAAAATGAATTCTCTTGCCTCCTTTACGCTGTTTATTCAGCCTTCCTGCCTTTTTTCTTCCAAGTTGCTCACGATACTCCTGTCCATCTTAATTTCTAGAAATTCTAGGGCAATTCTGATTTGTGACCCAAATAGTTAAGAGGAATATTGAAAACAATGGTAGTATTTTATAAAATAAAAGGCAGATGTTGAAGATCTGAAATTGCTGGAGAAACATGGCCAGTCTGGCCATGTCTACAGAAAGAAAGCAGAGTTAATATTTTGTAGTGACTCTTCCAACTTCAGTTGGTGAGCACAGAAGTGATCTGCAAGAGTGGCTCCAGGGATGAGAAGCTTCAATTGATGATTGATCAGAGAAGTTGGGACTCTTCTCCTTGGTGAGAAGAAAGCTGAGAGGACATTTTAAGTTTTCAACATTATTAGCTAGCTGGAAAAGGGAATAGGGAGAAGCTGTTTCCATTTGCAAAAGGAATAAGAATGTGACTGAGTAGATTTTAAAGGGATGTGCAAATGAGGCAAGGGTGATTGGAGCAACTTTCATTGAGTTGTTTAGGAATGAAAGCAATATGCCTCCATTATGTTTGTAGGCAGTTTGATTTAAGACATTAGTTTTAAATGGTAATGCCCAGGGCCTAAGGGGTAGAAATAGGAAAGTAAGGGGGCTTGTCTGAGGAAGGGAAGATCTAGCATGGGATAATACAGCGAGGTTAGACAAAGCTAGTGACAATCATGATGGGGCCAAATGTTATAAGGATTGTTGTGACAAATAGTTATCCCTTTAATGCCAAAATACTGTGGACCTGATTGCATTAATGTACTGGAGGCTGGTGTATTTCCTTCTTGACAAAAGTGACTACACTTCAAAACACAGTCCTTGCCTGCAAATTACTTTTGGGTAGCTGAAGTTATGCAAATGCAATCCTCTTGTAAATTTGGGATGTCGGTGCTACTAGCAATGACAATCATTGTCCTTGAAAGTGAGTGAATACTCTCCTGAACTGCAGTCTATGGTGAGTGATTGTGGATAATCCAGAACTTGGATCCAATAGTTAACTTTGGAAAGTCAACTAGATTCTGGACATGTTCCATCAGATTGGAAGCTATTAAATACAACTAGTAGAATGGTTGAAGGAAAACCAGCAGGATTAGTTAGTGTGATCGTCTTCATGGAGAAGATCGTAGTATCTTTGAGGATTCAAGGAGAAACTGAAGGTAATTGGAAAGAGTCAGCATAATTGTGCAGGGGAGCTAATATTCCCCAGTTTATGGGGTTCTTTGAAGGAGTAATGTGATGGAGATAAAGGGAAGTCATGAATGTTGGATTTCCAGAAGCTATTTAATAAGGTGTCACAAGATTGTGCCAAGTAGGGAGCTGATATGTAGTGGATAGCATCTGGTTTGGTAGATCTCTCTGGCAGAGAACGCAGGTCTTTTGGCAACTTGGGGTGGATTATTACAGGGGCTTTAACCTTTCCCAAGGTGTATCAGTTACTTGGATGATGGGAGCTAAGGCATCATAGCTAAATTGGGTGGGGGCAAATGATTGCACACTGATTTGGGAAAATGTGAAATTATTCATTACGTAGAATAAATTTTAAAATTGTTTAACTGGAGAATAAGCAGATTTTAAAGTCGAGGCTTGCTGGTGTCACTCAATTGATTTTTAAAAATTCCCTCATTGGCACTGATGACTGTTCCTTGTCTGAGAAGGTGGGGGTGAGCTGCCTTCCTGAACTGCTGCAGTCCATGTACTGTAAGTTGACCGACCATGCCATGAGGGAAGGAATTCCAGGATTTTGACCCAGCAACAGTGAAGGAGCAGGGATATCAGATCTTTGAATTTCTGGAGTGCATCTTGTAGATAGCAGCAGGTACAGCTGAGTGGATGTTTATGGATGTGGTGTCAATCAAGTGGGTTGCTTTGGTCCAGGATAGTATCAAGCTGCTTATGGTGTTGGAGCTACACCCATCTAGGTAAGTGGAGTATTCATTACAACTTTATGCCAGTAAAGTAAATAATTAAGGCTAACTAAGTGACATTTTTTATTTTCAGAATTGAACATGATTGAAGTACAGCTTTGCTCTGTACAAAATGTTGGGATTGTATCTGGAATATTGTGTATGCTTTAGTCTCCTCCTTCCTATTGAAGGATGGATGTACATGTGGCTCGAGGTTTACTAGACTTTGATACCTTGAATGAGCAGCAATCCTAAGGAAAAGTTGGAAAAGCTGGACTTTTCCACTGGTATTTAGAATGAGGAATGACTTGATGTGAAATGAACCAAGTCTACTTGGTCAATTTCAGGATGTAGAAAGAGAGGATTGTTACTTTGAACACTGCCTCATGGTGGGATCCTGGGATATTCAGATTGAGGCAGATTGATTTCCTTATCCAACAAGGAAGCTAGGTTCTGGATATGGGGCTTTTGTGATGCAGTGGTAGTGTATGTACCTCAGGTAGGAGGCTAGGTTCAAGACCTAGCGGCTCCAGTGTCAACGCCCCCCCATTCAGATGATGCTAGGTTATAGTCCAACAGATTTATTTGAAGTCTCAAGTTTTTAGTGTTACCCTTCAAGTAACTTAAACAGACAAAGGGGCAAGGTTTTGAAAGTTTGTGATTTCAAATAAACCTGTTTGGACTACAATCTGGTGTCATCTGACTTGTGACCTTGTCCACTCCTGTCCAACACTGGCATCTCCATGGTCAAAACATGTCTGAAGCTCTGGGTAGATGGGAATGCGGACTTCAAAATGCATAACTTAGCATCTGCGGTCTTGTTGAATGAGTGGCAGACAAGTTCAAGGGGTCTAATGGTTTACTGCTTAAATCACTTTCATATGGAAGGGGCATTGTGCCAACCTTATGTTGGAAACTTTGGAAATTAGTGACCATCCTTTGCCTTGATTGTTCAGGGTCATGATTTCAAGGTAGTATTAAAGCCTTGGGAAGTTGCAGTGTTCTTTCTAAATCCTGCAACCACCAGTGTTCCATTGCTGAATGGATGCAAATCAACTGGGTGACTTTGTCCTGGATAGTTTCTCAGCTGGTGGAACTGCAGGAAAATGTATGCTATTCCTCAAATAGTGGACAGACTACAGAATCAAAGTTGAATGTTCACTGCAGAATACATTGCCTCTGATGTAAGCTTGTAACTGCAGCATGTCCGTGGCTGATCTAATAAAGTTGGCTAACATTAGAGAGAGAGAGAGAGAGTGTGTGTGTTGCCGAGGAAGCATCCAAGGAGCAAACGCATCAACATTTCGGGCATGAGCCTTACATCAGGAAAATTCCCGAAACGTTGATTCTCCTGCTCATCGAATGCTACCTGACCTGCTGTGCTTTCCCAGCAACACACTCTCTCAACCAACATTAAGCCCAAGAATGTTGATGTAATTAATTTCCCACTTACTGAGTCTTGTATGAAAAATAGCTTCTAAACACCAGCTGTTATAACAGTGATTTCTAAAACTCTTCAGGTACTAGTTGAGAAAATATGGACTGTTAATCTTGTATCATGTGTTCTAGCTATAATGTTTTCCAGTTGTCACCACGTTGGTCTAAATATTAATGGAACCTTTACAAGGTTCTTCACAATCCTTGATTAGTCTTCATATGGCTAGTGTTAATCTTCAGTTTGAAGGGTGAGAATTTTTCCCTTTCTCTCTTCCATACACGTGTTAATTGCAACCTGCTTTAAGATATGCCTCACTGGGAATATCTTGCTATTTCCGGAACCCTGCTATTTCTGGAGTCATAACACCAGTTGAAGATTTTGGGATGTACGCAGAATTCATAAATTTCTCTGTTGTTTAGTCCCAGGCTGACAAAGCATGAAATTTGTTTTCTGAAGTAAACAATTACTGCAAATAGATTCTAGATCTAGAAACATTCTGAACTACCAACTTTACAGATTAAAACTTTAACCTTCTCAAATTATCCCTGGGAAGTAAAAGCATGGGTGTTATGGATAAAGATAAAGACCAGGAAAGCAATTCATTGGTCTCATTCACAGGATTGGCTGAGGTGATTCTTGTGTTTTCTCAATTTTCCTCTGAATACTTCCACTGACTTTGTAGGCGGTGCAGGGTAGCTGGTTCATCCTTGTAAATGTCTCCAGCTCATTCACTAAAAGTCAGTTTGGAGCAACTGTTGAAAGGAAAAGTAAACTGATTTTCTTGCTTAAGTGGCTTTTGTGTAGAGAACAAGACAACTCCTGAGGCTATCAAGATCGAATGGCTTCTCTGCCACCGCTCCAAGCTGTTGAGCTACCTGGGAGCTAATCAGTTGTTGCTAGGTGGAAGGCCTTTGTCATTGACCACTGGTCATGAGCCAACAGACCAATCAGTTCTTTGTTGCTGACTGAATTTCCATTTATAATGCCCTTGGCTCAGACTTGCCTGCTAGCTTTCTCTGCTTGTTCTTGAGCCAGCTGTTGTGTCCCCACATTTGCAGTGGGGAGTATCTTGTTACTTGCTTTCAAAAGGCTGTGATCTCTTGATCTTTTTTTCCATTTGTCCAAAACCTAAATACTGAAAAATCAGTCATGAAGTGAATGTTGGGGCAGAGAGAGAATGTAGAGTAGCTCTCAGCCACTTAAGAATATTTGTAGAAAAGTAGTGCTTGTATAAATGGATCCAGTTGTGATGAAAGTTGAGGTTTATCGCTTTCATATGAATTTTAAACTAGTGTCATGATCCCATGTGATATTAATGGGCACTTCAGTTGTCAGCCTTAAATCTCAATTGTAGATCACTTTATTAGTTTTAAAGAAGTCATCTTTCACTGAAGCATAAATATGCAGTGTTACTGACTTGGTTTGGCAATAAAAAATCTGTGCATTTTTTTTGCATAATCTTAAAGATTTGGAAGTGCCTAGTAAAATACAAGCCCTACAATCCTGTCCGTTCCAAAAGCTCTCCTTTACAACACTCCATGAATCTCTCTCTCCTACACTTGTAGGGCTTAATTAACCTGGTTTAAGTTCCCAATTTTTATTTAATAGTTCCTTCCTGGACCCTTTTACAATTAAAGTATAGACTTTCTCAGCAAATTATTCCACAATTGTAACACAAAATCTCTCATCCAGAACTTTTTAAACTGTTTACGCAATCACTATAAATACTAGCTCTTTGTCAGGAACAACTTTTATATATCCAGCTTCAACCAAGACATTTTGGTAAAACTGCCAAACTGACCCTCAAAAAAGCAGCTTCCTGAGCTATGGGATTTTCCCCTTTTTTTGAAAGTCAAACTAGCCTTCTAAACTGAGAACTTAATGCACTGCTTACTCTACTCACTCTTAAAATGTTCTGAAATCAAATCGTCACTATACACCAAGAATCAACCTTGCAAAAGTGCTTAACTTGGACTAAAAGCCACATACCACTTACTTAAACCAAAACTCTTGGATGTTAATGTCAAATGCTTTAAATTGCAAGTTGCAGATGTTGGTTGCTATTGATGAGCAGGCATATGGTGTTAGTTTTTAGCTTGATGGAGAGATTGAGTTTCAGAGACATGAGGTTATGTTGCAGCTGTACAAAACTCTGGTGTAGCCGCACTTGAAGTATTGCATACAGTTCTGGTTGCTGCATTATAGGAAGGATGTGGAAGCTTTGGAAAGGGTGTGGAGGAAATTTACTAGGATGTTGCCTGGTATGGTGTTGAGGAAAGGCTGAGGGACTTGAAGCTGTTTTTGTTAGGGGTGAAGGTTGAGATGACTTTAGAGACTTATAATCTAATCAGCGGGTTAGATAGGGTGGACAGTGAGCCTTTTTTCTTGAATGTTGATGACTAGCATGAGGGGTGACAGATATAGGACAGATGTCAGAGGTAGTTTCTTTACTGAGTAGTAGGGGGTGTGGAACGCCTTGCCTACTTCCAAATTTAAGGGCATTGAAATGGTCATTGGATAAACCTATAGATGAGAATAGAATAGTGTAGGTTAGATGGGCTTCAGATTGGTTTCACAGGTCAATGCAACATCAAGGGCCTGTACTACACTGTAATGCTCTGTTTTATTGTGCAGAACAATGGTTTAGAGGTCAAACATGTGACTAATCTTGTGATGAAAGATTTGATGCTGTGGCTTTTATGACTGGGACCGAACATTGAAAAGCATTAGATTGCCTTTGGTTTAGAGTAATGAAGGATTGGATTTTGTTTTAGCTCAAATTCAATGTAAAACTTAAGGCAACTTTGGAAGAGATCTGACCAGGGTCGGAAGCGAATATCTGTTCTCTCGTAGAGAAGTGTAGGACAGTTGAGGAAAGTTCATTTAAAAGTTTAGTTTGTGAAACTTCCATAAGTGTTACCTAATCTGTTTCTAAATATGTTAAGCTTTCAGTTTTGACTATTCATAAGACTTTATTGTTTACAGGACAATGGATAAGCAGTTAGATCAAATTTGAATAATTTCTCTGGATTTACTGAAGTGATTGCTTTGGGAAATGAGGTTTCATACTGTTCTAATATTTAGTTTGTTTTTCCTTTTTGTAATAACTGGTTGTTAAAAGAAATTAAGCTTCACGTGCCTGTGAATAACCAAGTTAAATATTTTATGATCCATCAAATCATAATCCATTCTGACTCAAACAAGTCTGATGTAATTGGGTCATAATGAGACTGGGGAAAGCACAATGGGAAGATGTTTGTCTTGGATGTTTTCTAATAGTTCCATATTTTGTGAATCTTTAGTCAGAATGTATTGAGCTTCTGAAGCTGTAACTGAGGAGTTAATTGCTTATTTTCCCTCTTTTAAAAGAGTAGAATGTTTCCTCGATGAGAAGTTTGTTAAAGTTTGAATGAGATGAGGAAGCAGAAATCTGGTAAATAGAATGAGAAGGCATTCACTTTAGCTTCAAGATTCAAATGTTTTAGTTCGACTGACTGCAGAGTTCAAAGGGATTTAAGTGTTTTAGTGTGAGTAGTCAGTGCTGGTATAGCATGTAATCAGACCGTTGGGATGTTACCTTTTGTAAGAGGAATGAACATAATGTTAATGTCTTAGATATATAGGGCATCAGTAAGGCTAAATCTCTCTAGTTTGGTCATCTTTAAGGATGTGTGTATATATACACTGGTTGAAGTTTTAGTAGATATATGTAATGAGCAGGAGGTAAGGTGGTGAAGATGGGATTTTAGTGGGATGATTTGACAAAAGGGTATATGATTCTAAATCTCCTTGGGCAAGGTGGAAAGTTTTTATTGTGCTTGAGTCTGGATCTCTGTGCCACCCTTCCAGGATACAGGAGATTAGGGAATGAAGGGCTTTGGAATTCTCCGCATGCAGAGGTGGAGGCAGGTTCAGTGTTAAGTTTAGATGCTAGAATCAAAGCTGTTGGGCTAGGCCATCTTAGCAGGCAAAAGTGAGGACTGCAGATGCTAAGTTCTATTCCTGATGAAGGGCTTTTGCCCAAAACATAGATTTTCCTGCTCCTTGAATGCTGCCAGACCTGTGCTTTTCCAGCACCACTCTGATCTCGACCATTTTAGCAATCTAACCAGCTACAATCTTGTGGTGGAGCTGACTGAAGGGCCAAATAGTCTACCTCCGCTTCAAACTTGCATAGTTTTCATGTTTAAAGTGAAGGTTTAACAAGTATTTGATTCTGTTCAAAATTTTCATTTGCTGATATTTATCAGGATAATACAAAAGCAATTGTTCTTTCTTGGGTTCATGATGCTGCCAACAGAGTTTTTTTTCCTTTGGACTAAAGGTGAAGTAAAAGAAGTTGGTTCTCATTAGTTAGTGTGTGCAGAGGCAAATCGTGAATATTAAATTCCCATGGCGTATCTATGAAATCTGTCAACTTAGATGGAAATTCAATAACTTCTGGAGAGTTAACTTAGGTTTTCATAGCACAAAATTTATCTTATTGCGATTTAATAAACTTCATTCTCCTCCAGATAAATGAAGGTACACCATAGAGCTTTGTAATATGAATGCAAGCATGATTGAAAGTCTTTAACAGACCATTTTTAGTAATTAGTTTACGATCAAATTACAGTGAGACTTCCTTTCCTGCAGCAATGTGGATGCAATGTTATACCAACATTAAAGGATTTGGTGTAGCAGACACTGAGCAGAGGTAGAGGGAATTTTGGAGAATGAGCGGTTACATCATCACAGTATGGCCTTCTACAGGCTGAAACATAGCAATATATTTTTGATTTTGGGTTTGAAAGAGCTGGAGGCTTGCTCCCACAGAGTGGAGACTAAGCAGCGTGGGTCTTTGACAGTACAGGAGCCTGGAAGTTACCACACACGACTTTCTCCCTGTAGCTGGCAGAAATTTTGCTTGGGGCCACATACTGATAAAGCTGTCTGTGCTGAACTAAATCAAGAAGAAAGACGGGTAAACTGGGAGAGTGTGATGCCATTGTGTAATTGCTGTGAATAATTCACTTGAAGGAGACTTGTGGCTCAGATTATTTGATCTGGAATAGTTGTGTGTGGAGAGGGAGGTGGATCTCTTGTATTGACTATTTTTCACATGCACTCTTGATTGCAACTATATTCTTATAGGGAACGGAGTGACCATGGAAGGAGCACTACCAACCGAGCAGGATGTCATTCAACCCAAACCAACAAAACGAGCACGGACCAGCTTCACAGCTGATCAGCTCCAGGTAATGAACGTTCCACTTCAAGTATTGATCCTGGCCCTACCTCTGATTATTTTATTGAATGAATTTTTTTATTTGTTTCTTGCAACACAAGAGGCCTCAAGAGTAGACCAGTTACTTTAGTTTGAAGGTTTGAGTTATACTCTTTCAAATCCTGGATGCCAATTGTCAGCATCAGAATTTGTTTGGATCTGGTCACTAGTTTGGCAAGGGTTGTTAGAATTCTGGGTCAATGGTTTTGTTTGTTTACTGAGTCAAGGGAAACTGTCCAGTTGTCATGTTTCAGGAGTTGATCACTAGTTCAAGGCATTGTGCAAGTTTGAGAAGATGATCTGTCTTTCAGTCTAGTTGAATGGACAATTTCTGAGAATAGACAATAGGTGCAGGAGTATGCCATTCAGCCCTTTGAGCCTGACCGCCATTCTATATGATCATGGCTGATCATCCTTAATCAGTATCCTCTTCCTGCCTTCTCTCCATAACCCTTGATTCCACAATCCTTGAGAGCTCTATCCAACTCTTTCTTAAATGAATCCAGAGACTGGGCCTCCACTGCCCTCTGGGGTAGAGCATTCCACACAGCCACCACTCTCTGGGTGAAGAAGTTTCTCCTCATCTCTATCCTCAATGGTCTACCCCGTATTTTTAAGCTGTGTCCTCTGGTTCGGCACTCGCCCATCAGCGGAAATATGTTACAAGTGGAGTTCCGCAGGGATCAGTTCTGGGTCCTCTGCTGTTTGTAATTTTTATTAATGACTTGGAAGAGGGAGTCGAAGGCTGGGTCAGTAAATTTGCAGATGATACGAAGATTGGTGGAGTTGTGGATAGTGAGGAGGGCTGTTGTCGGCTGCAAAGAGACTTAGATATGATGCAGAGCTGGGCTGAAGAGTGGCAGAT
>NC_057720.1:1711973-1724335 GCF_004010195.1 Chiloscyllium plagiosum
GAACTCTGGAAAATAATCACCACCGCATCCACGATTTCCCGAGCCACCTCCTTCAGTACCCTGGGATGTAGACCATCAGGCCCCGGGGACTTATCAACCTTCAGACCTAACAGTCTCTCCAACACCAATTCCTGGCAAATATAAATTCCCTTAAGTTCAGGTCCTTCAGTCACTGTTACCTCAGGGAGATTGCTTGTGTCTTCCCAAGTGAACACAGATCTGAAGTACCCGTTTAATTCCTCTGCCATTTCTTTGTTCCTAGTAATATATTCCCCTGTTTCTGTCTTCAAGGGCCCAATTTTAGTCCTAGACATTTTTTTACCTTGCACATACATAAAAAAGCTTTTCCTCTCCTCCTTAGTATTCTTGGCCAGTTTACCTTCGTACCTCATTTTTCCTCTGCGTATTTCCTTCTTAGTAATCCTCTGTTGCTCTTTAAAAGCTTCCCAGTCTTCAGTTTTCCTTTTATCTTAGCTATGTTATACTTTTTTCTCTTTTAACTTTATATGTTTCTTTACTTCCCTCGTCAGCCACGGCCGCCCCTGCCTCCTCCTGGGATCTTTCTTCCTTTTTGGAATGAACTGATCCTGCAACTTCTGCATTATACCCAGAAATATCCGCCATTGTTCCTCCACGGTCATCCCTGCTAAGGTGTTGCACCATTGAACTTTGGCCAGCTCCTCCCTCATAGCTCCATAGTTCCCTTTATTCAACAGAAGTACTGTCACTTCCGACTGTACCCTCTCCCTCTCAAATTGCAGATTGAAGCTTAATGTATTATGGTCACTACTTCCCAATGGCTCCTTCACTTCGAGGTCTCTGACCAATTCTGGTTCGTTGCACAATACCCGATCCAGAATTGCCTTCCCCCTGGTCGACTCTAGCACCAGCTGCTCTAAGAATCCATCTCTGAGGCACTCCACAAAGCCTCTTTCTTGAGGTCCAATACCATCCTGATTCTCCCAGTCTACCTGCATGTTAAAATCCCCCATAACTGTAGTAACATCTTTGCGACTGGCCAATTTCAGCTCCTGATTCAACTTGCATCTGACATCCAGACTACTGTTTGGGGGCCTGTAGATGATTCCCAAGAGGGTCTTTTTACCCTTAGTATTTCGCAGCTCTATCCACACTGACTCTACATCCCCTGACTCTATGTCCCCCTGCACAAGGGACTGAATATCCTCCCTTGCCAACAAGGCCACCCCACCCCCTCTGTCCGTCAGTCTGTCCTTACGATAGCACGTGTAGCCTTCAATATTCATTTCCCAGGTCCTGTCTCAGTTATCCCCACAATATCGTATCTGCCAATTTCCAAAAGGGGGGGAGGGGGACAAACTCCTCCATCTGATGCCTAATGCTTCGTGCATTCATGTATAGTATTTTTAATTTGTTATTGCTCTCGCCTTTCCCATCAACCCCTATTTCACTCAACCTTACAGCATGATGCCTTTCTGAATTTTCTGCCTCATTGGTACAGTTGTCTTTCTTGACTTCTCTTGTTCTAACTTTCCCTTCAATTTCCTTTTTAAACATCCAGTTTGTCCCCTGTTAGCAAGGTTAGATCTCATGGAATACAGGGATAACTAGCCATTTGGATACAGAACTGGCTCCAAGGTAGCAGACCCACAAAATATACCCCAGTGATCCAAGAACTTAAATCCTTGCTTCCTGCACCAGTTCCCCAACCACCCATTCAAGTCCATTATCTCCCTGTTTCTGGCCACACCAGCCCGAGAAACTGGGAGCAAACCGGAGATAACCACCTTGGACGTCCTGCTTTTCAGCCACCTTCCTAGTTCTCCGAAGTCCCGCTGTAGTATGTTCCTCCTCTTCTTCCCGACATCATTTGTGCCGACATGTACCACTTCACCCTCGTCCTTGAGGATTTCCTACACTCTGTCCACGATGTCTTTCACCCTGGCACCAGGAAGGCGCACACCATCCTTAAATCCCGTCTGCTGCCACTAAAACCACAGTCAGTTCCTCTCACGATGGAGTCCCCTAGCACCATGCCTCTGTGCGATGTCCGACTCTTCCGCTCTGCCTCTGCGCCAACGTTTGGTTGACAGACCTGGCCACCTTGTGAACTGGCAGTTTCATCAGTCTCTACTGTTTCCAAAAGCTTCAACTTGTTCCTGACAGATACTTCCCCCGGAGTCTCTTGCACCTGTCTCCTCTCTGCCTTCCTCATCGTCTGCTCTCTTCTGCTCTCTTCTGGGCATGATTGGTGTAATAACCTCGCTGAAGGTCTTGTCCAGAAAGATCTCGTTCTCTCGGATGAGCCTAAGGTCCTCGACAATGCCACAAAACTCTAAATTGTTACTTTTTGGGTTCAGTCATCCCTTTCATGCAGTCTTTTTAATTGACACTTTAAAGCACTATATTTCAATTGCAAGCTAGGTGTCTATATCATTTGAAAACACCTTGTTTCCAAGCTACAGTATGTAATATGGGGTGTTCTTCTATACAGGAGAAAGTGAGGACTGCAGATGCTGGATACCAGCATTGAAAAGTGCAGCAGGCCTGGCAACATCCGAGGAGCAGGAGCCTTCCTGAAGAAGGCCTTATGCCCGAAACGTCGATTCTCCTGCTCCTCGGATGCTGCCTGTCCTTCCATACAGGTCACTATAAGCAAGTATACGGGTGAGGGGAAATAAGATGTCGGCCTTCATAGTGAGAGGGTTAGTAGGAGCAGGGATGTCTTGCTGTAACTATAGAGGATATTGGAAACACCACACCTGGAGTATTGTGGCCTTGGCAGCTTTATCTGAAGAAGAATGTTCTGGTTAGAGGGTATACAGCAACGATCTTTTCCAGATTGATGGCAGAGATGTACAAGGAGAGACTGGATTACTTGGGACTATCTTCACAGAAGAGTGAGGGGGATCTTTTGGAATTGTACAGACATCTAATGGGACTTGATGAGGTAAATGCTGGAAGGATGTTCCTGATAACCAGAGTTCAGGATAAAGTTACATTCTAAGATATAGAGTAGGCCACTTAAGATGGAGGAGAAATGTCTTCACCCAGAGTGAGCCTGTGGAATTCTTACCCCGAAACAGTTGAGGCCAAAATCCTTTCAAGAGTTAGATATGGTTCTGAGAACTGAAGGGATCAAAAGGTATGAGGAGAAAGCAATACAATACTGAGTAGGATGATCAGCCTAATGCTCCTGTTTGCTATGTTTTGAATATCATAGCCTATGACACTGGAAATGGCTCTTTCATATTTGGCCTGTCATCGTTTGCTCTCACCCAAGAGGATTTGAGTTCACTGTTAATGTGTGAAAGATTTCCCCTCCAGTGTTCTATTGGCGTGGTCTTGTTGATTTTCACTGCTTCAGTGGCCTGGAAGTAGTATTTGAACCCACTACTTCCTGGCTCATTTGGGATACTACTAAAGTTACAGCTACCATTTTATGTAAAAGGGGAAAGCACATGTAAAGAAAAATATTAGCAAACTGACAGCTGCCTAGAGCAACAAAAGTCTAATAATAATAAAGCCGCTTTGTTTGTGTAATAGCAATGTTTAACCAGGTGGGGAGAGAAAGGGGAAGGCAGTATGTCATATCCAACTGAATTTTAATGGCTTGAGGATCAAAATGTAGTGGAATGACTAATACTTTGACTTTCAGGGATGTAGGGAAGATGAGTGAAGGATGGAAAGCAGTAAAAAGATTAATTTCAATAACTTTTGGAATATTGTGCAATTCTGGCCTCCCTCTATCTTGAAGGATGTTGTGAAACTTGAAAGGGTTCAGAAAAGATTTACAAGGATGTTGCCAGGGTTTGAGCTTTGGGGAGAGGCTGAATAGGCTGGGGCTGTTTTCCCTAGAGCATTGGAGGCTGAGGGGTGATGTCATAGAGGTTTACAAAAACATGTAAGGCACAGATAGGATAAATAAGATGGGAATCCCAAACTAGAGGGCATAGGTTTACGGTGAGGGGAAAGATATAAAAGAGACTGAAGGGGCAACTTTTATGCAGAGGGTGGCTCCTGTGTAGGATGAGCTGCCAGAGGAAGTGGTGGAGGCTAGTACAATTGCAACATTTTAAAAGGCATCTGGGTGGGTATATTAATAGGAAGTGTTTGGAGAGATATGGGCCAAATGTTGGCAAATGGGACTAGATTTGGTTAGGATATCTAGTCAGGATGGCTGTGTTGGACCAAAGGGTCGATTTGTGCTGTACGTCTGACTCAGTTTAATAGAGGATTGGACATCAGGTAGTATTTCTAGGCTGAAATAAGCTAGCAAGGAAATTGAGGGAGTTGGCTTCCTTTAGTTATGCTACTGAAGGTAATACTGCCATCTGGAATTACTCTTGGATCTAGCAACACTAATTGTCGATTAGATTAGATTACTTAGTGTGGAAACAGGCCCTTCGGCCCAACAAGTCCACACCGCCCCGCCGAAGCGCAACCCACCCATACCCCTACATTTACCCCTTACCTAACACTACGGGCAATTTTTAGCATGGCCAATTCACCTGACCTGCACATCTTTGGACTGTGGGAGGAAACCGGAGCACCCGGAGGAAACCCACGCAGACACGGGGAGAATGTGCAAACTCCACACAGTCAGTCGCCTGAGGCGGGAATTGAACCCGGGTGTCAGGCGCTGTGAGGCAGCAGTGCTAACCACTGTGCCACTGTGCCGCCCGCATCACTTATGGGATGTGTCACAGGCTGGCCCACTGTTTATTGCACTTGAGATGAATATGGTGAGCTTCAAAACATCTCCACATTCACTCTTAAACCTCTTTAGAATTCAAAGTTTCAGTGAGATCCTTTTTCTAAACTGTGTACAGGCCCAGAATCTTAACTGCTCACAGGACACATGGGATCATTCTTGTAAATCACCTGGATCACCTCCAACACCAGTATATCCCTTAAATATGGGATCAAATACTGTTCAGTAGCCCTCTTGAAATGAATGTTTACATTGTATTTGCTATCCTAATTACCAATTGAACCTTTATCTTAACTGAGAATCCTGAAAAACACTGAAAAGACCTTTTTATAATTCTGATTTCTAAAGCCTTCCCCTCCTTAGAAAATAGTCTATGCTTTGATTCTTCCTACTCAAGAGCGTAACTTCACAATTTCGACATTATATTCTATCTGCCTTTTTGCTCACTCTCCTAACTTGTCCAAGTCCTTCTGCAGCCTCCCTGCTTCCTCAACAGTATCTGTCCCTCCACCTAACTATCATTTGCAAACTTAGCAACAATGTCCTCTGTTACTCCATCCAGATTAATATGTGAATAGCTATGGTCCCAACACTCACTTGTGTATCTCCAATAGTGACTGGCTGCCATCCTGAAAAAGGCCCCTTTTATCCCCACTCCCTACCTTCTGCCAGTCCTCTCACCATAAATTGTCCCTAAAGCAATGGGCTTTTGTTTTTTAGCAGTCTATGTAGCAGTTTAACAAAGACCTTGAGGAAATTCAAATACATCAAACACTTGCTCGTTTTTTGTCTAACTTGCTCATTACGTCAGAAGTCTAACCGATTTCAAGCATGCCCCCTGAATCATGGATTTTGAAACCTTAGCAACAGCTATGGTCAGGCTAACTGATCTATAGTTTCCAGTCTTCTGACTCTTCCATTTTAAACAGGTGATATATTAAACATTTTTTGTCCTTTTTTAGGACCCTCCCTGAAAGATACCTCCATAATCTCGTCGGCTATCATCTTGAACTCTAGGTTGTGGTCCATCCAATCTGAGATTTATGCACCTTCAGACTTTTCTAGCTTCCCAAGCACACCCAGTGATGGCCATTACACTCTGTCCTGAATCTCTTGAAGCTCTAAGCCACAGTTACCTCATCCACTTCTTAGTATGTTTCATCTTCCTTAACAAATTTCTGCTGTGTCTCCCGAATTATCCTAAAAAAACTCCTGCCATTGCTGTGCCACCTTCTTTCCAGCTAGGCTTCCCTTCCAATCAACTCTGGCTTGCTTCTCCCTCAGGTCTTTATTCTGTCAGTCATAGTCCTACAGCATGGATACAGGACCTTCTTTGGCCCAAACTAGTCCATGCCGACCAAAATGTCCATCCACTCTAACGCCAATTCCCTGCACTTGGCCCATGTCCTTCTGAACCTTTTCTATCCGTGTACTTTTCCAAATGCTTTTTAAATGTTAATGGACCCACCTCAACCATTTCTGCTGGTGGTTGATGCTGTATGCATACCACCCAGTGTTTTTCTCTTGATTTTTTAAAGCCCCTCTGGTTCCCTTTTCTATCTAACCTTAAGCTGATGCCCTCTAGTTTTCTATTTCCCCAGTCCTGGGTAAAAGACGGAGTACATTCACCCTATCTATGCCTCTCATGATCTTATACACCTCTATAAGGTGCCCCCTCAATCTCCTATGCTCTAAAGGAAAATGTCCTAGCTTGTCCAGTCTCTCCCTATAGCTCAGAGCATCGAGTCCAGGCAACATCCTTGTAAATTTCTTCTGCACTTTTTTCCCAGTTTAGTAACCACCTTCCTCTAACAAGGTGACCAAATACTGTTACATCTGATTTCAGCTTCTTTATCTGAAACTGCAGGGTGAATTTATTCATTATGGTCACTGCTCTCAGGGTTTTCTTCACCTTAAGATCCCTAATCCCGTCTGTCTCTATACATCACAACTCAGAGCTGCCTGGTCCCTAATGGGTTCTAACACAACTGCTACAGAAAACCATCATAGAAATACTGTGAATTTCTTTTTTTTGGGATCCACTGCTACCCTGATTGTTCCCAGTACATCTGCATATCGATGTCCCCCATGGTTATTGCAATGCGAAGCACTATCTCCTGATTTTCTTCCCCAGTACTGACTACAGAGAGGCCTATACACAACTCCCATCAGGTTTTTTTCTTCACAGTTCCTCAACTCTGCCCACAGATTTGTCTTCTGACCTTATAATCATTTGCTACTGACTTAATTTCTTACTAACTAGGCAACCCTGCCCCATCTGCCTGTCCTTTTTCCAATAGACATGTATATCCTTGGATATTTAGTACCCAGGCCTGATTCCCTTGCAGCCATGTTTGATACCCACATCATATCGGTGCTATAAGCTCTCAACCTTTTGATATACTGTATGCATTAGGGACAATTAGTCAGTCTTTTTTTGACTGCCTTCCCACCCCCTCTGCAACCCCCACACCCATCTCCATCAGTACACAGATAAGGGGACCATTAAAGTTAAATTCTTGACCCTTTTCCCAACTATTAATTGTTATGGAAATTTTAAGAGTCCCTCCTGAACCCTCTCCTGCCCCCTCCTTTTCCTATAACATTCCATGCAACTGAACCCACCCCTCTACCCTCCGATCTTTAAAGGCCTCTCCGCAGCCCTGGTCTATCCTAGTTGGATTCTGGTCTCCGCAAAATACAGGTGGAGCTGATCCCATCTGAACAAATCCCTGCTAATGGTGACACTGCCAATTGTCTTGAATGCATGAAAAGCTTTTACAAGCTCTGTACTGCCACCACCAAGCAACTGCTTGGTATTTAATTTTGGATGTACCCAGTTGGACAAAAGTGGAAATGTATTATTTGACAGAAAGGATTAACAGTCAGGAACGGGGTAGGAAGCTGCTGGTGTCTTCCATCATGACTGATGCTAAATACCTATTCATTCCTCTACCATTTTACCATTTGCTCCCCGTTCCCACTTCTCCAGCCATCTTTTCCAGCAGTCCAATGTCCACCACTTCTTGAACATTTTGATATTAAAAACTCTTGCAATTTCTTACTACTAGCTAACACCTTCATTTTAATCCTGCCCTTTTTTGTTATCCTCTGGCTTCCTACTAATCTTCACCAAACTCTATGCTTTTATATTGTCTCTGCCTGCCTTCCCTTGTCGGCCACAGTTGCCTCATCCACTCATCAGTTTAAGGTTAGATAGAAAAGGGAACTGGAGGGGCTTTTCAAAAGAAAAGAAAAACACTGGGTGGTATGCATACAGAATGAGCCACCAGCAGAAATGGTTGAGGTGGGTCCATTAGCATTTAAAAGGCATTTGGAGTAGGAAGAATCATTGAGCTAACTCTGACTGAAACTTCTTCAGACTGTGTAGCATAACCCCAACGCCAACACCTCAGCCCAGATATTTGAGTCACATTCACTAAGGTTAGAGCTGGCAATAAGTTTTGGAATTCTGCCACCTGAAATCTTTTATTTTTAAAAAACCTGCAAATATTGAATGAACACTGTCTTGTTTCCTTATGGATTCTTGCAGCCTTAATTTTAAAAAAAAAAATTCATTCACAAATATGGGCATCAGCTGCACTAATTTATTTCACTTGAGCAAATTGTGAACCAGCAATCAGTGAGTTGCTAGGCTATTTCAGAGGACAGTTAAGGATCTGTTGATGTGGGGCCATGATTTATTGCCTGTAGTTCAAACCAGGTAACTCTTGAAGATCTCAACCCCTTGAGATTGAATCAATGGATGTTTGGCAAATTGGTAGCTTCATGGTCAGTTATTGAACATCAATTTGTATTTTCCCCCTCATTGTTTGTCCCTTTTTAAACCTTCCCCCAACCTTTCAGTATGAACATGGCTGGTCTCATCTTGTAGAATCCTTACAGCTGTCCAAGCTTTTGACAAGAAGTCTCCTGTGACCTTTGGCAGATATTCTTCTTTTGAAAGCAAAATTGAACCTGATCATCTGGTCACATTCTTGACTACTTGTGGGAGGTTGTGCAGATTGGCTACATATCCTGTAGTACATCTGACTGTATACTTGCAAACTTCGTCATTGACCGTGAAATACTCTGAAATAGTTTATGACCAGTGCTATATAAATGGTCTGGGTAAGGATGGAAATCTCTTAAAGTCCTGTGACTGAAGTTGAAAGAAAAATGTTACATTGGTACTATTCTAGAAGGCCAAGATTTTCTTGGATTGAAAGCTGCTTTTCCAAAATAACAACAGGAAAAGCTCAGTGGGTCTGGCAGCATGGATGGAGAAAGAAGCAGAGATGACAGCTTGATAGCTTTTTCATTTAGAATTGGGAAATGTTTGTAGGAACTAATGTAAATGTGCCATCCATCTCTGGCTTTTTCCAGTTCTGCTAACAATTAATCAACCAGGAACATCAATGTAACCCTCCACAAATGCTGCCAAACCTGCTGAGTTTTCAAAATTCTTGTTTCAGATTTCTAGCATCTTCTGCCTGCAACATTCCCAAATCTATTAAAAGTAGATGCTAGTTATTAAAATTGTTCAGCAATTTACAGTTCATTGTTTTGCAGATAATGCAAGCTCAGTTTTCACAAGACAACAATCCAGATGCACAAACGCTGCAGAAACTTGCAGACAGAACTGGTTTAAGCAGACGTGTGATACAGGTGAGACCTTTGTCAAAGCTTAATTTTCAGCTAAGTTGACTGTTGTGCGATCACTTTATTCACTGGATACCACTGGCCAGATTGCTCTTTCACCCCATGGTGAACTGCTATAATCTACTTCAGAATGTAACCCCACAAATTCATTAGGGAGGGAATTCCAGTATTTTTGTCCAGTGACAGTTCTATTCCAAGTCAGGATGGTGAGTGGCTTGGGGAAACTTGCAAGGGCTGATGTTCCTTCCATCTGGAAGGACAAGGGTAGCAGATAGAAGTGGACATGGGTTTAGAAAGTGCTGTTTGAAGATCTTTGAATTTCTGTCGTGTATCTTATAGATAGCAGTATGAACTAAGTGTTGTTGAAGGGAGTGGATGCTTCTGGATGTGGTGTTAATCAAGTGGGCTGCTCTCCCCTGTATTCTAGGAGAAAGTAAGAACTGGAAGTCAGAAGAATGAGGTGCTGGAAAAGCACAGCAGGTCAGGCAGCATCCGTGGAGCAGGAGAATCAATGTTTTGGGAATAAGCCCTTCATCAGGAATCCTGATGAAGGGCTTATGCCTGAAACTGGGATTCTCCTGCTCCATGGATGCTGCCTGACCACTTTTCCACTACCACATTCTTGACTGTCTTGGATGTTGTCAAGCTTGTGTTGACTGAATGCAGCTCCAACAAGCAGAATATTGTCTCACTCCTGATTGTATTGTGGACGGTAGAAAGGCCTTAAGTTGGGAGGGGAGTTATTTTCAGAATTCCTAACCATTTAATATGGCTGGTTCAGTTTCTGTTTCTTGTCAATTCTGTCTCCCCAGATGTTGTTGTGTTCAACAATGGAACAAATGTTGAGGTTAGATACTAACTTTAAAATTTAATCCACTTGAATTCCTGGCTTTCTCTAGAACCTCATTCTCGTGAATTCTTCAAAATTTATTCAAACACTTCTGTGCTAGCTCTGTTGATGGCATTGACCTGAGTTGATTAAGCTTTGGTATTCCATTTCTTTCTGGGATCTTCACAGCATCCAGCCTGTTTGCTGCAAAAGTTTAATTTTTCAGATGGTGTATTGGTTCAGCACTATGTGCACACGCACACGTGATGGAAGCATGGTGGTTAGCATTACCTCCGTGCCAGGGACCTGGGTTTGATTCCAGCCTCAGGTGACTGTGGCATTCACACTTCTTCCTGTCTGCGATGGCTTCCTCTGCTCCAGTTTCTTCCCACTGTCCTAAGATGTGCAGGTTAGGTTGATTGGCCATAGTAAATTACACCGTAGTGTGCAAGTTAACTATAGTCGATGTAGAGGTTAGGTTGGATACTCTTCAGAGGGAGTGTGCCAATTTGTTGAACTCTTGAATAGCCTCTCCCTGAACTTGGGGATTCTATTATCCAGCATGCTAACTTTGAAGTGCAGTGGAGTTCCCATTAATATCTATGGATAGTAATTAATCCTCAACCAACTACTGATGGTCCTGTCTAATGAGTGAACACTAGCTAAGAAGCTCATGCTGATGGGCATAAAAGATATCTTATAGAGGAGCATTCTCTCTTCAGTAAGGTCATTTAATCAAAATTTAAAATGATCTGGTTGTCTTGCTTGTGGGAGCTTGCTTAATGCTTTCAGAAATTGAGGTTGTCAGGCAGTTAAAACCAATATTTTAAAAGTTGCCTGTCGCCAACTTATTTTAGTAATCTTTCCTAAACCTTTCATTGTATCTATAGCCTTGCAACCATACGTGGCCTCCTTTTCAACGTTTCACTCAGTTATATATTGTGCACATCAAGCCTAGCATCAGTTTGTGCCAACAAGGGTATTACCCACTCTGCAGATGTTGAATTTGTATTTTAACATTGTCTCAATCATTCAAGTACCAGATCCTGTCAATAAAAGGCTGATGGAAGCTGCTATTTTCTGTTTGTTACTATATTTATAGTTTGTACCTCCCCATGTTTGCATGTTGTGCTCTTTGACCTCCATTGACACTTGATCTGTCAACACCCTTTTAAAAAGTTCTGATTCTTCACTTTTCAAGTGCATTTATGGTATCCGTGTCACCCACACCCTGCCTGCCACCACCCTACATTCATACCCTTTTCTAATTTGCACTCCTGACTTTTGGTTTCTTGCAACCTTTTAAGGTAGTAGTACCTATGTCTGCCTGGATTTAACTTCTGGAATCCCCTCCATAAGCTACTCCACTTGTAGGCTCTTTTATCTGTTTGACTAAGCATTTGTAACAAAGTCTTGTGACTCTCGTATTGAAACCCTTTTTTGTTTAATAATGGCTGCTCCGAAGCATCATGAAAGAAATGTTTTTCCCAAAGTCCATAAAACTTCACTTTTGCCAAAATCTTTTACTCATTAATAGAACATAGAACATAGAACATAGAACCAAAGTCTTGTGACTCTCGTATTGAAACCCTTTTTTGTTTAATAATGGCTGCTCCGAAGCATCATGAAAGAAATGTTTTTCCCAAAGTCCATAAAACTTCACTTTTGCCAAAATCTTTTACTCATTAATAGAACATAGAACATAGAACATAGAACAATACAGCACAGAACAGGCCCTTCGGCCCACGATGTTGTGCCGAACTTCTAACCTAGATTAAGTACCCATCCATGTACCTATACAAATGCCGCTTAAAGGTCGCCAATGATCCCGACTCTACCACTCCCACGGGCAGCGCACTCCATGCCCCCACCACTCTCTGGGTAAAGAACCCACCCCTGACATCTCCCCTATACCTTCCACCCTTCACCTTAAATTTATGTCCCCTTGTAACACTCTGTTGTACCCGGGGAAAAAGTTTCTGACTGTCTACTCTATCTATTCCTCTGATCATCTTATAAACCTCGATCAAGTCACCCCTCATCCTTCGCCGTTCCAACGAGAAAAGGCCGAGAACTCTCAACCTAGCCTCGTACGACTTCCTCTCCATTCCAGGCAACATCCTGGTAAATCTCCTCTGCACCCCCTCCAAAGCTTCCACATCTTTCCTAAAATGAGGC
>NC_057720.1:1726438-1750483 GCF_004010195.1 Chiloscyllium plagiosum
GCACCTTTCCACAATCTGTTTCCCCATCTGTTTCTCCACATCTCTGCTGCTATTGGGGGGCCTATAGTAGACACCCAACAAGGTGACTGCACCTTTCCTATTTCTGACTTCAGCCCATACTACCTCCAGAGGCAGATCCCCCTCAAACTTCCTTTCTGCATTTCTAATTAGCAATGCCACCCCCCCTCCTTTTTTCCCACCCTCCCTAATCTTACTGAAACACCTGTAACCAGGAACCTCCAACAGCCATTCCTGTCCCACATCTATCCACGTTTCCGTGATGGCCACAACATCATAGTCCCAGGTACCGATCCACGCCTTAAGTTCACCCACCTTATTTCTGATACTCCTTGTGTTGAAGTATACGCACTTGAGCCCGTCTCTGTGTCCGCAAGTAGTCCCTGTCAGTGCTACCTTCTCCACAGCCTCCCTACAGTCTTGGGCATTAATGTAAAGTAACTACCTGTTTACCATCTGTAACTTGTTCCCACATTTAAGCAGGTAGTTTGAGAGGATAAGACTGAAGCAGCCACAGGTGGTGAATGGCTGGAGTGGTACAGGAGAGGAGGGAGGGTCTTTTGATTTCTTGGGCTGTTTCTTGAGATGGGAAGTATACAGGCCAGGCAAGTTGTAATCTAGCACCAGTGTCCTCAGTGGATGGATTCCTAATGCTGTGGGGGGAAATACATTTGTAGGGAGTGAGAATCTGAATGTGACATTAACAAAATGTGTGGGGAGAATTTGGAAGTCGCTTGTAACACTAAGGAAACTTTGCCCTGTCTGCTGTTATTCTGAATCACTCTAAGTTTGACACCTGTTTGAAATGGCCATGGTCTCCAATTGCAAAAGGGAAAGTTAAACGTTAAAACTGGATCACCTGAGGCAAACAATGTACTGCAATTGACACTAGGCAATGCCCAGTCAAATTTGCAAAGGCTCCTTTACTAACACCTGGAAACAAATTGCTCCCAGAAAAATTGAGCATTGTGCAACAAGCTGTCCCAGTCATCCATTTTACTGTTCTGCAGTATTCCATAAGTGCCAGAGGGAGAAGATAATGCCCTTGGGAGTCTTCAATATTGAATCCAGAGCGCATGAAGTTTCTAATGGTATCTGATCATAGGACCTGCCATTGGCCACCTATGCGGAAGTGAGGACTGCAGATGCTGGAGATCAGAGCCTAGATTAGTGGTGCTGGAAAAGCTCAGCAGGTCAGGCAGCATCCGAGGAGCAGGAAAATCATTTTGGATAAAAGCCCTCCATCTATAACAGTCAGTTGAAGAAATCCGTTCTTTTCTTTCCTTTCCTCCTCTCCACCACTCCCCTGCATCTCTTTCTCCCCACCACCACAATGAACATGTAGAAGTATTGAGGGTGGCAAAAGCACAATGTGCTCTAGGAGCGGGGTTTGTTCATCAAGAAATCTGAATACAGCTAGGGAGAGAATCAATTGAAGGGAACAAATTCTGCACTGCTACCAATCTATGAAGACTTAGTGGTGGGAGTGACCAATGCACAATTCTCCAGCGGATCATCCCTTCTGAAAATTTGTGTATTTAGTTTTTCTTTGAATGCAAGCCAATCCTAAAAATGACACTGCTCCTCTTGTTTTGTGCTGTAATTGTAAATTGATATTTACAGGTTTGGTTTCAGAACTGTAGAGCACGTCACAAAAAGCATGTGAGTCCAAACCGCCTGTCATCTACCCCAGTGACCATGCAACAGGAGAGGCGCTCTCCCCAAATGCTGGATGAAATGACCTACTCTGCATATGTAGCACCAGATGGACAGATGTTGACTGCCTTACACACCTACATGGAATGTAAGTTGAATAGAAATTCTGTTCCAATACCTGAACCAATTTCAAATTTTGATTACAATTAAAGTTGTAATGTTCACTCTAGCTGAGTCATTACCTATCGATGGGTAACTTACCATTATTCTGGGGCGTGTTGTTGTGTTTTTCCATAAAGGCATGGACATATACTTTTGTTCTCTGTAAGTTGTGCCCTGTAGAAGGAAGACTGTCCTCCAGAAGACCATGTGACAGATGCAGAGCCATTCAGCCCATTTGAGTCTGCTCTCTCATTCAGTAAGATTATAGCTGATCTGAATCTTTGACGCCCTTTTCCCATAACCTTTGATTCTGAGGTTTTCAATCTCAGCCTTGAAAGACCTCTGCAGTAAAAATTCAACAGATCGTCAATCCTCAAATTCCTCATCTTTCAGAAATTACTTTGTCCTCCCACAAGGCAAAACCCTGTCAAATCCTCAAAGAATCTTGTATGCTTCAATGTCTGTTTGATATCCAGATGTTTCATTATCTGGCTAGGTAACATCATCACTGGCGACCTCCAATTGAAGCGAAGCTGTTATCTCCTGCTTTCTATTTATGTTTGTCCTGGATGGGGTTCCTGAGGTTTATGGTGAGGTCATTTCCTGTTCATTTTCTGAGGGCTTTTTAGATTGTTTTTTACCTCTAGATACCATGACTGCAGATGCTGGAAACCATCTTCTGGATTAGTGGTGCTGGAAGAGCACAGCAGTTCAGGCAGCATCCAAGGAGCAGCAAAATCAATGTTTCACTGCTCCTTTGGATGCTGCCTGAACTGCTGTGCTCTTCCAGCACCACTAATCCAGAAGATGGTATCTAGATCTGTGTTTGTTTATGGTGTTTGTGGTTGGAGTGCCAGGCCTCTAGGAATTCTCTGGCATGTCTTTGAATAGCCTGTCCCAGTTGAAATAGTGGCTAAGCAAAGACATGCTAGAAAATTCCTAGAGACCTGGCACTCCAACCACATTGCCATAAACAAACACACAGATCTAGATGCCATCTATCAACCCCCTCAGAAAACTAACAGGAAATGACACCACAAACCCCAGGAACCCCATCCAGGACAAACATATAAATAGAAAGCAGGAGACAACAGCTTCGCTTCACTTGGAGGTCGCCACTGATGTTACCTAGCCAGGTAACAAAACGTCTGGATATCAAACCTACAGCTCAGCGAGCAAACCTACACCCCTAAACTTTATATATTCCAGCTATGGTCTGACTAGTGCTTGTAGAGTTTAGCAAAGCTATCTACTTTTAAAGACCAGTATTCCATTTGCTTTTGCCTTTCCAATTAGCTACTGAACTTGTTAGCTTTTTATGATACATGGAAAAGGACTCCTACATTCAGCTTTCAGCAGACTTGCACCATTTGAAATAATATTCAGTTCCTCTTCCAATCAAAGTACCTAACCTCACTACCACCTGCCCACCTGATTTTTCTATTCATCTTCCTGGTTTTTACCCACTCCCCTAACCCCTCCATATTCCTCTCCAGACTCTCATCCTCCCCACTTGTCTTGCCAACTGTTGTCATCCACAATCTCCACTTTGGTACATTCACTTATCCAAGTCAATACATTTTGTAAATAATTGTGACCCAGCACTGACCCTGTGTCACTCCATTAGTTACAGATTGCCAGTTTGAAAATGTCCCCCTTATTGCCAATTGTTAACTATTAGCTGGCTAATCGTTTATCCATGCTAATAGACTACCTCCTACACTGTGGGCTCTGTCGTAGTTATCAAAAATCTACTGAAAATTCAAATCTAATGCTTCCTCATCTACCTATCTTCAGTCTAGTTAACTTGTCAGACTTGATTTTCATCTTGATGCATGTTGATTTGACCAAATATTTTTAAATGCTCTACTATTTTTGTCCTTTTGACCCTAACATCTGTTATTAAGAAAATATTAATCTAATTGGCCTATGGTTTTTTTTTGCTACTGCCTTTTTCAAAGTTTAAGATGTTGCATTGGCATTTTTCTAGTCCTGTAGAATTTTCTGAATTCTGAAGGTTCTTGGACAGTTATGAGCAGTGTTTACGTTATTTCTGTTGCTGCTTCCTTGTAAAATCCTAAGTCAAATCCCATCAGGTCCAGGAACCTGTCTGTCTTGAGTTCCATTAGTTTCTCTAGCACTTTTTTTTTTCCCCTCTGGTGATAGCTATTGTCTTTATTTCCCCTTGTACTCCTTGGTTATGAATACTTTTGGAAAGCTCTTAATGACTGCAAAACATTTATTCAATGACGTTTCCATTCCCTATTATTCAGCCAGCTTTGCACTCAAAAAGGCCTGTTCACTTTTCCCCCTCTCTCTTCTATTGTATTTAAAGAAGCTTTTATCCATTTTTATATTACTTGCTGGTTTGTCCTTTTTTTTTCAATCAGTTGGTTTTTAAAATTTCTCAATCCTCTTATTTACTAATCTTTGTCATGTTATGTGTTTCTTTCAATTTAATATTACCCCTAACTTAGTTAACCAGGATCAGTTTATCCCCTTCCTAGTCTCCTTCCTCAGCTATACCTTATGAGCTATTACTTAAGTGCCTGTCTTTGTTCCTCAACTGTCCTTTCTGCTAACTCCTTTCCCAGTCTCCTCCAGCCACTCAACTGACCAATTTATTATTCTTTTGCCCCTTGAATATTTTATTAATTGTGGTTGCTGTTTTCTATTGTGAAGTTTGGCTCTTGTACCTCTTCATGTTACAGGCTTAGTTGTAACAATTGTCAGAAAGGTAACCCTTCTATGTTTTCTCTCCTTTTTTATTCATCACCTCTCCTACATTGTTTACCTATAGCTTTGTAGTTGTAGTCAAAGAAAAATCAAAAACCCACAAATTTATCTTTTATGAACGGTTATGAATTCTAAGTCCAAAACCTTCCCTCTGCTTCCAGCCCTACACCAATTTTTTTAGAATAGTTACAATCCGTACAGTGTGGAAACAGGCCTTTTGTCCAACAAGTCCACTCCAACCCTTAGAGTAACTGACCCAGACCTAATCCCCTACCCCATACTCTACATTCCCCTGATTATTGCACTAATGTACACATTCCTGAACACTGGACAATTTTTAGCATGGCCAACTCACCTAACCCGCACATCTGTGGACTGTGGGAGGAAACCTACACAGATAAGGAGAGATGTGCAAACTCCACACAGTTGGGCAAGACTGGAATTGAACCCAGGTCCCTGGTGCTGAGGCAGCAGTGCTAACCACTGACCTACTATGCTGTCTAGTCTAAGATCTCTTTGCGTTTCCCAACTGTGATTTTTCTGTACTGGCTACATTCAGTACTTTCACTTTTCCACCTTCTAGAAGACCACAAGACAGGAGCAGAATCAGACCATTTGACCCATCCAGTCTGCTCTGCCATTCAATTTCTCAATTGTTCTCCTACCTTCTCCCCATAAGCCTTGAGGCCCTTACTAATCAAGTATTGATCGATCTATCCCTATCTAAAATATTGTATTGACATGGATAGAGAACTGGCAGACAGGAAGCAGGGAGTTGGAATAATGGGTCCTTTTTCAGAGTGGCAGGCAGTGATGAGTTGGTACCATAGGATGCAGTGCTGGGATCCTAGCTGTTCACAAAATATATTAACATTTTTGGGTGAAGGAATTGAATGTCTTATTTCCAAATTTGCAGATGATGGACTGCCATTCAGCTTTGTTGTGAGGAGGATGCTAAGAATCTGCAGGGTGACTTGGACAGACTAGCAATATAACATGGATAAATGTGAGGTTATCCAATTTGGTCACAAACTGGAAAACAGAAATTTATCTATCTGGCAGTTTAGGAAAAAGTAAGGTGCAACAAGACTTGGGTGTCATAGTGGAACAATCGCTGAAGGATGGCAGGCAGTGAGGAAAGCTAATGGCACGCTGGCCTTCAGTGAGAGGATGAGAGTATTGGAGTAAGGGGGCCTTGGTGAGACCACATCTTGAGTATTGTGTGTAGTTTTGGTCTCCTAGTCTGAGGAAGGACATCCTTTGTTATTAAGGGAATCCAGCAAAGGTTCAACACTGATTCCTGGGATGGCAGAACGGACATGAAAAACTGGAACAACGGGGTTTGTATTTGCTGGAATATAGAATACTGGGGATCTCTTAAAACCACAATCTTGATGTCACTGGACTGGCTGTGGGAAGAATGTGCTCAATATTGGGGAATTCCAGAACTGGGGTCAAGTCCAGGAATAAGGGGTAAGCCATTAAAGACTGAGATGAAGAATTTCTTCAGAGTTGTGAACCTGTGTAATTCTCTCCCACAGAAAGCTGTTGGAGCCAGTTAATTTGATAGATTCAAGAGGGAGCTGGACGTGGCCCTTGTGGTTAAAGGGATCAAGGGGAATAGGGAGAGGGTGGGAATGGGATACTGAGATTACATGCTCAGCCATGATTGTATTGAATGGTGGTGCAGACTAGAAGGGCTCAATGGCCTATTCCACTGTTTTGATTTTAGGACTCCACAGTCTTCCATGTCAGAGTTCCATAGAGACCCCACTCTCCGAGGAAACACTACCTCAGTTCTAAAAGTTTGACCCTTCAATACGTCTGCAGGTCTTCGTGTCTCCTACTAGAAATACCATCTCCATGTTCTATCCTGGCATCTCCATGTTCTATAAGTTTCAACCACATCATGCCCCTCACCCCACCTGTCTGGGTCTGTACTTGGAATTTAGAGTCCTCAAACCCTTCACTGCTGCCATCCTGAAAAATACCCCTTTATTTTCCCCCCCTCTGCCTTGAGTCAGTCAGTCAACCCTTGATCTATGCCAGTCCCTTGCTCCTGACACCATTGGCTCTAGCTTATTTAGTAGCCTCCTTGTCAATGGCCTAGATCATGTCTAAGGCTCTTCTTTGTCTAACTTGCTCACTTACCTCAGAATTCTAACAGATTTGTCAGATGTAACCTCCCTTTGAAGTTGTGCAGACTCAGCCCTGTTTTACCATGCACATCCAGGTATTTTATAATCTTGTCCTTTTAATGGGTTGTCAAATCTTGCCAATGGCTGAGGTCAGGCTAACCAGCCTATAATTTCCTAACTTCTGCCTTCCTCCCTTTTAAATAGGGGTATTACACTATCCATTTTTCAGTCCCCTTGGACCCTCCAAGTCCAGGAATTCCTGAAGATCATGATTTCTATCTTCAGAACCCTGAGGTGTCCTCTCTCTAGTCCAGGTGATTTATCCACCTTGAGACCTGTCAGCTTCCCCAGCACCTTCTCTATAATGATCACCACACTCTCCTGATTCTTGACGTTCTAGTATCTTCCTCTGCAAAAATTGATGCAAAGTATCATTCTGTCATTTTTGTTCCCCATTACTATTCTCCAGCCTCATTTTTTTCAGTGGGCCAATGTCCACCTTTTTTTAGAGAACTCTTTTTTTTTTGAAGAATGCAAGAGTAGTTTTTATTACTAGTTAATTTTTATTTCATTTTTTATCCTCTGGATTTTAAAGTCTTCCCCCTAATTTTCACCAGACTTCTCTTTGTCAGCTGCAGTTGCTCAGCCTCTGTAGTATGTTTCTTCCTTGGGATGAATTTCTGACCAGCTGCTTGTCTTTTGTTCCCTTTACTCAATTGTAATACCGTTACATGTGGTTCTAACTCCTTCCCCTCAAACTGCAGGGTGCATTCTATCATCATTATGGTCACTGCTCCCTGGGAGTTCCTTCACCTTAAGCTCCCTAATCAAGTTCAACTATATTTCAGAGGTACAGGAAAGTTTTTAATCATAATCAGCTGTTCCTACCGTCTGTCACTTCAGTAGCTGCTCTGAGTTCTGATTACTCAAGGTGAGTTCCTTGAATGATCAGAATTCAGCTTCATTCTTGGTATCTACTCCTAACTGTTGGATTGCAGGTTATTGAATTTATAAGCAAGTTGATTACAGGTTTGTCCAGGCTGCTGCTTCAAATTTCCAAACTCTTGCCTGCATCCTTCAGGAACAAACTTGTGCACCCCCAGAATATCCTTTTTTTGAACAGGGCATTAGTCTAAGCTACGTGACAGTGGTGGATAACTTTCACATGCTCTGCCTATTAACTTGCTCCACAGAGGCAGTGTCCAGTTTTTCTAAATTTTCAGACTACCTTTCCTCAAATAATTTGAGATTTGGAATTTTGGTTGGGGCTATATAAATTAAACAGTTCCTTACTGGACTTTGGGAAATTCCTTGCTGTAATCTAATCACAATCATCCACCTTGAAGGCTTCCTTTTTAATCTGTGGACAAAGTTTAAAAAATCTCACAACACCAGGTTATAGTCCAGCAGCTTTATTTGGAAGTACAAGCTTTTGGAGCACTGCCCTTTCAGGTAGCTACCCACCTAAAAATACCAACACCTCCATATTATTTTTAAACTGTAGCCTTGTAAGCTGGCACTCTTCCTCCTTTTTTGCAATTCAAGTTCCAGCCATTTTCTTTTTGTCTCCCTCCACTTATCTTTTAAGTACAGGCAATCAGAAATCATTTTTAACTTGAAAGGGTGTACTGATGCTGAAGGGGGTTCAGAGGAGTTTCACTAGGTTGGTTGCAGAGTTGAAGATCTGCTTAAGAGGAGAGATTGCATAGACTGGGACTATATTCTTAAAGGAATGGGGGTGGGGTGGGAAATAGAGTCATAGAGATGTACAGCATGGAAACACCCTTCGGTCTGACCTGTCCATGCTGACCAGATGTCCCACCTGCCAGCACCTGGCCCATATCCCTCCAAACCCTTCCTATTCATATACCCATCCAAATGCCTCTTAAATGTTGCAATTGTACCAGCCTCCACCACATCCTCTGGCAGCTCATTCCATATACTTACCACCCTCCGTGAAAAAATTGCCCCTTAGGTCTCTTTTATATCTTTCCCTTCTCGCCCTAAACTTATGCCCTTCTAGTTCTGGACTCCCCAACCCCAGGGAAAAGACTTTGCCTATTTATCCTATCCATACCCCTCATAATTTTGTAAACCTCTAAGGTCACCCCTCAGCCTCCGACACTCCAGGGAAAACAGCCCCAGCCTGTTCAGCCTCTCCCTGTAGCTCAGATCTTCTAAGCCTGGCAACATCCTTGTAAATCTCTTCTGAACCCTTTTAAGTTTTGCAACATCTTTCCGATAGGAAGGAGACCAGAACTGCATGCAATATTCCAACAGTGGCCTAACCAATGTCCTGCACAGCCGCAACATGACCTCCCAACTCCTGTACTCGATACTCAGACCAATAAAGCAAAGCATACCAAACGCCGCCTTCACTATCCTATCAACCTGCGACTTCACTTTCAAGGAGCTATGAACCTGCACTCTAAGGTCTTTGTTCAGCAACACTCTCTAGGGCCTTATCATTAAGTGTATAAGTCCTGCTAAGATTTGCTTTCCCAAAATGTAGCACCTCTCATTTATCTGAATTAAACTCCATCTGCCACTTCTCAGCCTATTGGCCCATCTGATCAAGATCCTGTTGTAATCTGAGGTAACCCTCTTCGCTGTCCACTACACCTCCAATTTTGGTGTCATCTGCAAACTTACTAACTGTACCTCTTATGCTCGCATCCAAAGCATTTATGTAAATGACAAAAAGTAGAGGGCCCAACACCGATCCTCTGAGGTGGGGGTTGTGAGATAGCCTCAAAAGGGAGCAGGTTTAGGACTAAGTTGAGGAACATCTTCACCCAAAGGATTGTGAATCTGTAGAATTTCTTACCTAGTGAAGCATTGAGGCTACCGTGTTGAATGTTTTCATGCAAAGAGTTTTGAACAATAAAGAAATTACCCATTTTAGGGAATGGGTGGGCAAATGGCATCGAGTCCATAGATCAACCACAACCTCATTGGTGGAGTAGGCTTAACAGGTCAGATGGTCTGCTCCTATTTTTGTTCTTGTATTCCAATTTCAAGCTGCTTTAACTGTTTGCAATCATTGGCAAGCTGGAGAATTCGGTGTTCAGCACCATTCATGACTCATACTGAAGCAGTACGTGCTCAAATGAACAAGACCAGGACAATATCCAGGCTTGGGTCAACATGTGGCAATTAACATTCATGCCACACAAATGTCAGACAATGACCATTACAAATAAGAGTCACTCTAACCACCACCCCTTGACATTCAACAGTATAACCATCGCTCAATCCTCCACTGTCAACATCTTTGGGGTTCCTATTGACCAGAAATTCAAGTGGACTTGCCACATATACACAGTGGCTACAAGAGCAGGTCAGAGACTGGGAATGCTGCAGCAAGTAACTCACCACCTGACGCCCCAAAGTCTATCCACCATCTACCTGGCACATGTCAGGAGTGTGATGGAATACTCCCCACTTGCCTGGATGGGCGCAGCTCCAACAACACTAGAGAAGCTCAAACCATCCAGGGCAAAGCATCCCACTTGATTGTCACCACATCTACAAATATTTGATCCCTTTGCCAGCACTCAGTAGTAGCAGCAGTGTGTACTATCTACAAGATGCTCTGCAGAAATACATTAAACATTCTCAGACACACCTTCCAAACATGGGAGCACCACCACCTGCAAGTTTCTCTCCCAAGTCACTCACCACCCTGACTTGGAAATGTACCACTGATGCTTCAGTCATTGGGTCAAAATCCTGGAATTCCCTCCCTACCGGCATTGTAGGTCAACCCACAGCAAGTGGACTGCAGCGATTCAAGGCGGCAGCTCACTCCCACCTCAAGGGCAAATAGAGATGAGCTATCAATGCTAGCCAACCAGCAATGCCCAAGTCCCACACTGGAATTTTTAAAAAAAACTCCAGTGAGTCTTCCATAAGATATAGGAACAGAAATAGGCCATTCAGCCCATTGTCTGCTGCTCCATTCAGTGAGGTCGTGACTGATTTAGAGTCCTCAATTCCACATTTTCCCAATAACACTTTATTCCCTTACCAGTTGTTCGCCGAACTGGAAATTTGTGTTGCAGACATTTCATCCCCTGTCTAGGGGACATCCTTGGTGCTTGGGAGCCTCCTGTGAAGAATATTATTATATTATAATGTAAATGCCAGAGGAAACAACACAGAAGCGCTTCACAGGAGGCTCCCAAGCACTTATATAGGGGATGAGACATCTGCAACACACATTCCCAGCTCGGCGAACAGAACCACAACAACGAGCACCCGAGCTACAAATCTTCTCTCAAACTTTGAATTCCCTTACCAGTTAAGGTCTCTGCCTTCAGTATACTTGACCGGCCACTGCAGTAAAGAATTCCACAGTCTAATGGCCCTCCAATTCCCCTCGAATGATCTTAAATGGGTGACCCCATATTCTGGGATACTCCTTCTGGTCCTGGACACTCCTCCCAAGGGGAAAAACACTCAAGTCCCCTAGGAATCGTGGTTCCCGCATTGTATACCTCCCCCTACTAGTATTTCCACATATCCCCAAATGTGCTAATATTGATTTATCTCTGTCCTAACTTTCACAAGTTCAGCCTTGCTGCCTTGACTAATCTTTACATATATAAAAGCAGTTGGGTCTGTTACTTTAGCTACTTCTAATATTTAACTATACAATAAATCTAGCATCTGTCTTCTGTGCTTCATGAATCGGTAGATGGCTCAATGTCCACATCTTGGGTTAGTGATCCAGAAACCCAGTCTTAAGGATGTTTGAATATCACTACAGCATATAGAGAATTTGAATTCAATAAAATTTGGTCTAAAACCTTCCTGGTTCACTGATTTCCTTTTTCAGGAAGATCTGTGTAACTCAAGACCCACAGCAATGGGGATGATGTGTCACTGCCCTCTGGGCAACTAAAGACCATGCATTATATGCTGGTCTAGCCAGTGACAGGAGTGAAATAATTTTTAAACTTGCGTCAGGTACAATCTCAGTATTACCTACTTTTCAAAGATCTTTTGACCATGAATCTGAAACTCTAATCCCTAGTGACAATGTGCTGGAAATTTGAGTCTATTACATGAGTTTTCACAAATGTGAAATATAACCAGTTCAGTTTCTGGGAATGTATCAGTGTGACCACTAAGAAATCGCTCACCAGGTATCATTTTAATTTGGCTTCTAATTATTAATACAAGCTTAAATTCAAACACTCCAACTAATTGTCAGCTGACTGCTTTTTAGGAAGATCATAGGTGGAAAATAGTCAAAAGGTACAATCTGTGGGTCAAAGTTCAAACCAATAGGGGTGAAATGAGGTGACTTCAGTTGCTGATTAATCACATTGGCTGCCAAATTGAAGATTGCCACCTAAAGTCAGTTGGACTTAGTTCTTGTCTTGAAACTGAACTCTCTTTTGTCTTGTTTCACCTTAAATGAATGTTTTTTTTTGCAAGTCTAATCTCCCTTCAGTTGAATGGCAAACTGGTACTAGCATCCAATCCAAATCTTGTTGCTGGGCAGTATCTTTGTACAAGCATCAGGCACCTTTGTAAAAGGTATCAAACCCAGTTCTAGTAAAAGGACACTGTCCATACTAATATAAATTTTGTTTCCCAGTAAAATGTCTGTATGCTTGTATTTGGCAGAACAGAGGAGTGATTTATTTTGTAATTAAAGGGCACCAGTTATTGTTCATTTACTGACACCACCCTCCTACATGTGGGCAACTACAGGGTGTTAGGTCTAGTATGGGGAGTCACCGCATGAAGTTCAAGCAGGAAGTTTTGGCTAAGATGTTGCTCACTAGTTCGTAACCAGTTACAGCTTGCAATAGTATAAGAATTTAAATTTTCAGAGGTTGGGTCACTAAATTAAGGCCAATGCACCATCCAATGCTTCTGGCTAAGGGTTCTTTTAAAATGCAGTGACTCCAAGTTTCAAGAGACTACAAAATTGGGTCACTCAGCAATTCATTCCACCAGTATTTCTCAATATTGAGATCAGAAGTATATCTTATCTGTTAAGGCGGCCAGGATACAGTTTCACTCTGGTGAGTGAGGCAGGTATTATCCTGGAATTGTTCCCTCTGCCCTGGGACCTCTTTTGAACATCTACCTGAGGGGACTGGTTTTAAAAAAAAAAAAAAATCTGCTTAAGTTTGGCCTCCCTGCCTCTGGGCCTGAAGTTTTGGGTTTGAGCCTAATTTTCCCTTGAGGTATTATGATAACTAAATATATCCTTTTTCTAGTTGTTTAAAGCAATTGAACATTTTTGCTAGCAACCCTGTTATTTACTGCCTTTCCTCAAACTTCTTGGGATTAGATTCATTTCAGCCCTAGAGACTTGCCCCTCCTAAGCATGCCAATCCACTGAATCCCTTCTCTGACTCTGCTAATTTTAAGTATCATCAGTCTTCCTGATTTCTATACCCATATTATCACCCTCTCTCTAGTGACTGCTCTAAGTATCTATTTAGAACCCTACCTATCTCCTCTGGCTCCATGTGCAACTTGCCATTGTGGTCCTTCAGTGTCCCGACTGTTTCCCTCGTTATCCTTACTTTACCTGTCATTATTCTTACCACCGTTTTTGCTCAAATAACACTCTTTTCTTGTCCCCTTCACATTGTGCTTTCCAGGGTTTTTGTTGTTTTTAAGCTTTCACTATCTGCCATAAGCCTCCATCTTTTTTATCTAATGCTGTATACTCCGCAATCTGGGTTCAAATGTTTTGGTCCCACTTTCACCTTTTTATTGAAATGTGGCTCTTTACTGTCCTTTTCTTCCTTGTGTCCCACAGTTCTGACAACTTCACTATTTTAAAAAAAAACTGGCCAAATTATACCAATCCTAGTAAATTTGGCCTTCTCCGTTTAGAACTTTGATTTCAGGCTCATCTTTGTCATGTTCTATAACAATCTTTTAATGGAATTGTGATTGCTGTCAGCAAAAGTAATCTCCACTAATATGTCGACCACTTGTGCACCTTCATTATCTAAAATAATCTGGGACTGCCCCCTCCTTTTGGAGAGCTTTCTACATAATCAGCTTAAAGCTCTGCTGGATGCATCAAGAATTCTGCACTCTCTTAAACCCCTCATTCTGGCTACCCCATTTGGAAGTTGAATTGCCCTGTTAATGCTACTCCTATTACTTTTCATTCTTCTGAAATTTGCCTACATAGCTTCTCTTTAGGGAGCCTGTAGTACACTCCCAGAAACGGAATTGCTCCTGCTTGGTTTTTAAGTTCTACCCATGTAGCTTCGTATGGGGAACCTTCTAAGATGTCATCCCTCCTCCTGTAATCCATTCCTGACCAAAATTTGTGACACTTTGTTTTACCTCACTCTTTCACCTAAAGACCCTGTATTTTGGAATGCTGCCCTGCTAAACTCTGCCCCCACCTCCACCATATGCAATACCATGTAATTTATGCCCTCAACGCATCTGCTTTATTCACCTGACTCCTTGCATTAAAATAAATACCATTCAACTTTGCCAAGTGCACTCTTGCCTTAATTTGTCTATAATTTTTATGCTGATCTGGCTCACTTGTTGTCTTTGTTTATCTTGCCCTGTTAAGGATTCTGTCTAGATCCCACCCCCTACCAAGTTAACTTCATCCCTCCCTGACATTACCAGCTAACCACCCCACAAGGATGCTGGTCCCATTCCAGTTCGGGTGCAACCCATCCATCTTGTACAAGTCCCTCTGTTCCTAGAAATCTAAAGCCTTCCCTCCTCCGTCTCTAGTCACATTCATCTGGACTAACCACCTATTTCTATACACGCTTGCACATGGCACTGGAAGTGATCCAGAGGGTTGTATAATATGAGCACCACCTACAGAAACTGTTTGTTCCTTTTATTTTAGTTGAAGCTTGTAAATATTTTGTCTTCAAAGCTAAACTCCCTTCCCTCTCTCTCTCTCGTAGCTCATTCACCAACATCACTGGGACTTCAACCTCTTCCATCTCGATCAATGGCACAGCTTCCTCTTGGCCATGCTTGACTTCCCTTCAGTGATTTGATTTTTGCTGAATATTCAGGTTGGAAGACAAATGCAAAGTGCGTTAAATCTACGGCATTTCACTCTGCTTTTGGAGTGTTGCAGATGAAAAACTTTTTTTTTCCTGACCCTTTCCTATTTATTGGCATCTAGTGGAGCACTTTTTGTTTCTTTGATTCTGGTTGGATTGCTAATGTACCAAATGTTTACAAGTTTGTAGTGTAAATGTAATGTTAGTTTAATTGGTAAGTTATTGTTGAATATATTGAGTGTTTGCAAACAGTGTTTTATACAGTTTAACTTCCTTTATTCAAGGAAAGAAATTTGCGTAAGAAGTCCTGTTATCTCTCCATTCTAGTTTCTGATGCACCAATGTTGGATTCTGGACTATATTAAAAAATAAAAAATGTTTGTTACTGATGCCTCTGTTTCAATTACTGACTATATCATTAACCTGAAGTGTACTGATTACATTTGTGTGCATGCTATCCTGTGAGTAAAGTAATAGCTGTCAAGTTTCTAACTTAATCCAGGAGAAAAATGTCTTTGGCTGTTTAGAAGTTTTGAAGCCTAGGTCCTGCCAATTGTGTTGTAAATGCTTTATTTATTCCAATAGTGTTTCTGCTCTGTGTGAGAGCTGCTTTAAGAAAGTAAAACTAGACCCAATCTTATTGGAGAAGCATGAGCCAAATGGCCTATCCTACTTACCTTGACCCACCTACCCTAAACATGTTTTCATTCAATTTTCCTCTTGAGTATTTGGCTGCTGTTACCTGAAAAGCCAACAGTAAATCCTCACTTTAGTAAAGCCAGTTTTCACTGGATCTTGTTGAGTAGAGAGTTGGTTTCCTGTAGATGTTTCTTGCCCAAGAAAAAAGTGTACAAGTTGGCATAATGTGCCATGTATCATGTGCCACTTTTGTAGCTGAAAGAACTTTCAGAATATACTGCTTGCAAACACAGCTCTTCACTATGTAGGTACTGTACATGTGACAATCAAATTGATTAATCAAATGCTGAATGATTTCAGGACTGTGGTTCCTTCAGAAGCCAATCTGTATCTTTCACTCCCACTAAGCAGAGACTGAGCTGGGAGCCAAATGTTCAGTGGATTGTTGGGTTAGCATCATTCTGAAAGATCAGAATGATAGTGAGGAATGACTTTGCGTCTGAAGATAGACTCATGGGTGGAAGTTAAAAGCAAAGGGAAGACATTCGTAGGAATGGTCTAAAGGCCCCCTAACAGTAGCTATACAGTGGGACAATAAATCAGGGGATGAAGGTATAACCAATGCAGGCCATTAATCATACGAGGACTTTGACTTGCTGTAGATTGACCGGAAGCCATGACTAAAAATTCACTTGTGTATTTGGAGCCATCTATACAGTCGTAGAGATGTACAGCATGGAAACAGACCTTTTGGTCCAACCTGTCCAGGCTGACCAGATATCCCAAACCCCTCTAATCCCACCTGCCAGCACCTGGCCCATATCCCTCCAAATCCTTCCTATTCATATACCAATCCAGATGCCTTTTAAATGTTGCAGTTGTACTAGCCTCCACCACTTCCTCTAGCAGCTCATTCCACATGCATACCACTCTCTGCATGAAAAAGTTGTCCCTTGGGTCTTTTTTTTTTTTAATATATCTTTCCCTTAAACCTATGCCCTCTAGTTCTAGGCTCCCACATCCCACTGAAAAGACTGTCTATTTACCCTATCCATGCCCCTCATAATTTTGTAAACATCTATAAGGCCACCCGTTGGCCTCTGGCGCTCCAAGGAAAACAGCCCGAGCCCATTTAGCCTTCCCTATAGCTCAAATCTTCCAACCCTGGCAACATCCATGTAAATCTTTCAAGTTTCACTATCTTTCCAATAGGAAGGAGACCAGAATTGCACACAATATTCCAACAGTGGTCGAATCCATGACCTCCCAACACCTGTACTCAATACTCTGACCAATAAAGGAGAACATAGCAAACGCTGCCTTCACAATCCTTTATACTTACGATTCTACTTTCAAGGAGCTATGAGCCTGCACTCTAAGGTCTCTTTGTTCAGCAACACTCTCTAGGGCCTTATCATTAAGTGTATAAGTCCTGCTAAGATTTGCTTTCCCAAAATGCAGCACCTCGCATTTATCTAAATTAAACTCCATCTGCCACTTCAGGCCAGTGGCCTGTTTGGTCAAGATCCCCTTGTAAACTGAGGTAACCTCCTTTGCTGTCCTCTACACCTCCAATTTTGGTGTCATCTACAAACTTGCAAACTATATCTCTTATGCTCGCATCAAAATCATTTCTATAAATGACAAAAAGTGGACCCAGCACTGATCCTTGTGGCACTCCACTGGTCACAGGCCTCCAATCTGAAAACAACTCTCCACCACCACCCTCTGTCTTTTACCTTTTGAGCCAGTTCTGTATCCAAATGGCTAGTTCTCCCTGTATTCCATGAGATCTGACCTTGCTAATCAGTCTCCCATGGGGAACCTTGTCGAACACTACTGAAGTCCCTATAGATCACGTCCACTGCTCTGCCCTCATCAATCCTCTTTGTTACTTTAGAAAACTCGATCAAGTTTGTGAGATATGATTTCCCATACACAAAGCCATGTTGACTATCCCTAATCAGTCCTTTCCTTTCCAAATACATGTACATCCGTCCCTCAGGATTCCCTCCAATAACTTGCCCACCACTGACGTCTGGCTCACTGGTCTATAGTTCCCTGGCTTGTCCTTACCACCTTTCTTAAACAGTGGCACCATGTTAGCCAACCTCCAGTCTTCTGGCATCTCACCTGTGATGATCGATGATACAAATGTCTCTGTAAGAGGCCCAGCAATCACTTCTCTAGCTTCCCACAGAGTTCTAGGGTACTCCTGATCAGGTCCTGGGGATTTATTCACTTATTAGATTAGATTAGATTACTTTACAGTGTGGAAACGGGCCCTTTGGCCCAACAAGTCCACACCGACCCGCCGAAGCGCAACCCACCCAGACCCATTCCCCTACATTTACCCCTAACCTAACACTATGGGCAATTTAGCATAGCCAATTCACCTGACCTGCACATTTTTGGACTGTGGGAGGAAACCGGAGCACCCGGAGGAAACCCACGCAGACACGGGGAGAATGTGCAAACTCCACACAGTCGGTCGCCTGAGGCGGGAATTGAACCCGGGTCTCTGGTGCTGTGAGGCAGCAGTGCTAACCACCGTGTTTCAAGACATCCGGCACTTCCTCCTCTGTAATATGTACGTTTTGCCCACAGACGTGTCTGCCCACAGACGTGTCTGTCTGTACCTCAGACTAGAGAGTCCCCTAAGACGATCGATTGCTTGGAACCCAACGTACCTCTTTCCTGGAACTAAATGTTTATGAATCCACCAAAGGGTCTGAGTATTTTGGATCTGGTGATGTGCAATGATACAGATTTAACAAACGATGTCAGTAAAACATCCCATCAGGAAACAGTGACTGTAACATGGTAGAATTTGTTATTCAGTTTGAAACGGAGGAACATGGATCAGAAACAACTAAGGTTAAATAAAGCTAATTACAAAAAAAACAAGAGGTGGCTAGAATGCAGGAGTTGTTTAGCAGCAATGATGGAACAGTCCATGCTCTCTGCGAAGGCTGACCTGTGAGTAGGATACTAGGGAAGAGGGTAAGCCAGCCATAGTGGACCAGAGAGATTAAGGATAGCATCAGATTGAAAAGGAAAGCATCCAATGTTGCTTAAACCAGATTGGGGGAAGTTTGAAAAACCACAAAGACTCCATAAAGTTGTCTGGCCTGATGGAGTGTTAAAGTAAGGATATCTTGTTTAAAAATATACAAAGCATTAGTTGGACCACAGCTGGAATCCTGTCAGATTTAGGGCCTCGATGTTTAAATAATCAATGACATTGGAGGCAGTCCAGCGAAGGTTTTGCTAGACTGAAACGGGATATGGAAAAACAATCTAATGAAGAGAGATTGAATTAGTCAGTCCCGTGCTGTAAAAGAATCCATGGTGACCCTGCTAGACCCTGCATTGTGGGGTGGGGTGAGAGCAAAGGCAGCCTCCTGATGGTCAGAGGTGGTGGTAGCAGCAAGATGTCATCTCAGTGTTCAGGGCCAGTGGCAGCAAAGCTCCTCTGGCGGTAGGGTTTAAGTTGGTGCTGGGGAGGTGACATGACGATGGCTGGATGGGTCTCTTGGCGCAGTGACCTGGCAATGGAGACCATTGAGTGATAGGGATGTACAGCAGAGTGGCCTAACCAATATCCTGTACAGCTGTAACATTACCTCCCAACTCCTATACTCAATACTCTGACCAATAAAGGAATGCATACCAAATGCCTTCTTCACAATCCTATCTACCTGTGACTCTACTTTCAAGGAACTATGAACCTGCACTCCGAGGTCTTTGTGTTCAGCAACACTCCCTAGGACCTTACCATTAAGTATATGAGTCCTGATTTGATTTGGTTTCCCAAAATGCAGCATCTTGCATTTATCTAAATTAAACTCCATCTGCATCTTTTCAGCTCATTAGCCCATCTGATCAAGATCCTGTTGTAATCAGAGGTGACCTGGTTTTGGTGTCACCTGCAAACATACTAACTATACCTCTTATACTCACATCCTTTTGCAGGCCCTGAGTGGGGACTCCTGGTTGTAAGGCCTGTGTGCGTTTAGTACAGGACCCAGCATAGGCAGCAGTGTTGGCGAGGTAGACCCAGTATCAGAGATGGCACCTCAAGAATATTATTCTTGGTTAGTCCACTTTTGGAATATTGTGTGCAATTCTGGTCTCCTTCCTATTGGAAGGATATTGTGAAACTTGAAAGGGTTCAGAAAAGATTTACTAGGATGTTGCCAGGGTAGGAGTGACTGAATAGGCTGGGGTGGTTTTCCCTGGAGCTGAGGGGTGACCTTATAAAGGCTTATAAAATCATGAGGGGCATGGATAGGGTAAATAGACAAAGTCTTTTCCCTGGGGTGGGGGAGTCCAGAACTGGAGGGCATAGGTTTCGGGTGAGAGGGGAAAGATATAAAAGAGACCTAATGGGCAACGTTTTCACACAGAGGGTTGTGTGTATATGGAATGAGCTGCCAGAGGAAGTGGTGGATGCTGGTACATTTAAAAGACATCTTGATGGGTATATGAATAGGAAAGGTTTGGAGAGATATGTGCCAGGTGCTGGCAGGTGGGACTAGATTGGGTTGGGATATCTGGTCAGCATGGACGAGTTGGACTGAAGGGTCTGTTTCCATGCTGTACACCTCTATGTCTCTAATAGTCACACATGTTGATGGGTCAGGCATGGGTTGAAGCACAGGTATGCAATGTACGCAGGCATGGGGCTCATGGTGGAACAAAGATGGACTGTTTCAGTTAATCTTTTTATTCTTAAGCTATTCAAAATGGTGCAAGATTGTGGTGACATTTGAAGATTCTGTTTGCATTTCAGAGCAAATAATACACTAAAATATAGTGACAATAAATCACTCAATTCATTCTATTCAAAAGTTGTTTCTCCTTTGTGGGAGACTGTAGGACCAGAGGACATAATATGAATAAGGTGTTGCCTAATAAAGACATGAGGAATGTCTTGAGGATAATAAATTTTGTGAATTCTTTATCACAGGGCTGTTAAGATTGTGTTATGGCATATATTCAAGACTGAAAGATTTTTCAATCATTAAAGGAAAGAAGGATTATGAATTGGGAGAATAAGTGGAGTTGATTTTTTGAGAATCCCGTGTGGATGAGGGAAGTTCAGTTATTATAGTTCATGGATTTAACAAAGCTTTTGACAAGGTTCCATATGGGAGACTGAGGGTTAAAGCACATAGAATTGAGTGAAGGTTGGTGAGATACATCAGAAACTAGCTTAGTAATAGGATGCCAAAGGTAGAGACTGGTGTCCAGTGGTGTACCACAAGGATCAGGACTGGGACCCTTATTGTTTGTTACATACAGAAATGGTAACAATGAAAATGTTGGGGAATGTTAAGTAAATTTGCAGTCATTGGTTAGGCCACTTTTGGAATATTGCGTGCAATTCTGGTCTTCCTATTGGAAGGATGTTGTGAAACTTGAAAGGGTTCAGAAAAGATTTACAAGGATGATGCCAGGGTTGGAGGATTTGAGCTATAGGCTGGGGTTGTTTTCCCTGGACTGTCAGAGGCTGAGGGGCATGGATAGGACATGTAGATAAAGTCTTTTCCCTGGGGTTGGGGAGTCCAGAACTAGAGGGCATAGGTTTAGGGTGAGAGGGGAAAGATATAAAAGGGACTTAAGGGGCCACCTTTTCACACAGAGGGTGGTGCATGTATGGAATGAGGTGCCAGAGGAAGTGGTAGAGGCTGGTTCAATTGCAAAGTTTAAAAGGCATCTGGATGGGTGTATGAATAGGAAGGGTTTGGAGGGATGTGGGCCAAGTGTTGGCAAATAGGACTAGATTGGTGTGGGATATCTGGTTGGCATGGACGAGTTGGACTGAAAGGTTTGTTTACATGGTGTACATCTCTATGGCTTTGTGACACCAAGGTTGTTAGAGTGATTAATAGTGACGATGCTATTTGTAGGTTACAGGAAGATATAGATTGTTGGCCAGAAGGGCAGATCAGTGGCAGATAGTATTTAACCCTGATAAATGTGAGGTGATGCATTTTGGAAGAAGAAACAAGATGAGAGTGTATTTAATGAATGGCAGGACACTGGGTAACTCAGAGGAACACTGGGATTATGGGTAATTAGTCACAGATCCCTGAAGTCAGCAGGGCACATGAATAGGATCGTTAAGGCATATGAAACATTCCTTATTCCCAAAGAATAATATCACACCAAGGGCGCTGTTTATGATGACCTGCACAAAAGTTGAGTGAGGATGACGATGAAATAGAGCATCAAGCAATGACTGAACACAGGGAAGCAGGGCCTGAAAATATCAAAATGCTGTACAGGGGAGCAACCTTCTGTGGTGCTGACTTTATATTCTGTTTCAACACACACCTTACTTATGCTTCATTTATTAGTTATTAATTTTCACATAATTTCTATGTGTGATTTAAAAGCTCTTTTATGTACACCCATGGCAAAGTTCTCCCTTGTTCCAATGTATGCACATTGGTGTAGAGTGCTGTGCTATGCTGGTCCCAGGTAATATACCAGACAAGTCAGATGCCAAACTGAAACCTGGTTTGGTGGATTTAATTTTAGCGAGGTGATCTCTCACTAAAACAAGTGACAACAAAGACGGTTTATTAATCAAAAAGAATTACTTTAAATGAATGTATGATACACTTAAAGATTTTGAAAGTGAAATACCCAAAGAGATCTCAAAAAGTACCCCTTGTACAGTCCTGACACAGAGAATCCCCTCCTCACACCTCAATATGTTTAATTTCCATTCTGGAAAATCTGAGCTTCATTCTGGAGCTTAAACTTTCTCAGCTTCATATAACCCCTGCAGGGTTTAAGTCCAGTAGATCCAGTCTGGAAGTATTATACACTTTATTTTAATATAATCTAATGCTTTAAAAAAAAGCTTTTAAAAAAGTAACACACATAGCTAAAAGATCATTTTGCAGTTTTATTTTGGATAGTTCTACAAAGGTTTGTGTGTGAAGTTGCTCCTAAAGAAACCGGAAGTCCAGAAATTTCTAATACATCTTCGAGGACAACTGTTCACCGTGTCTTACCTTCATGCAGAGGGTAGTAGAGGGTGCTGCTGGGGAAATGCTAGAAGCAGATACCATAGCAACGTGTAAGAGTCATTTAGACAGACGTGAATAGATAGGGAATAAGGGATACGCAGGCACATGGGATTTGTTTGAAATGGCATTATGGTCAGCACAGACACAGTGGGCTGAGGGGCCTGTTCCTGTGCTATACTATGTTCTGCCTTCTATTCTGGACATGTTGAATGAGTTAAGCAGCGTTTAATGAAGAGAGAAAGAGATGGCATTTCAGATTGATGCAGTTTTGTCTGGTATGTCTGTTAAATAGGCATGGAGAAGCTCCTGAAGGGAAGATAGAATTAGTTCCTCCAGCCCAGGAGGAGCAAATTACATACTCATTTCAGGAATAGTATCGCCCAATAAGGTTGCAGCAATTCTGCCATTTCTTCCATCAGGTTCCAGATAAACAGTGACACTATGTGGTGAGGAGAGAGAACACAAGTCTGCTGTGGAGATTGGGAAGCCTGTTTATTTTAAACATGCAAACACATGACCTTCTGACAGTGCGGTACTCCCTCAGCACTGACCCTCTGACAGTGCGGCACTCCCTCAGCACTGACCCTCTGACAGTGCGGCACTCCCTCAGTACTGACCTTCCCATGGTCTGGCACTCCCTCAGCACTGACTCTCTGACAGTGCGGTACTCCCTCAGTACTGACCCTCTGACAGTGTGGCACTCTCTCAGCACTGACCCTCTGACAGTGCGGCACTCCCTCAGCACTGACCCTCTGACAGTGTGGCACTCCCTCAGTGCTGACCCTCTGACAGTGCAGTACCCCCTCAGCACCGACCCCCTGACGGTATGGCGCTCCCTCAGTACTGACCATCCTACCACAATAACACTGTGACTGCAGTACCTCCTGATGCTGATTCCCCAACAGTGTGCTTTGCTCCGATGACTCTTCAGTCAAACATTTTGAAATATAAATGGGCACAGGGTGTGTTTTCTGTAAAGCAGTTTCCAAAGAAAGAACAAAGAAAATTTACAGCCCAGGAACAGGCCCTTTGGCCCTCCAAGCCTGAGCCGATCCAAATTTACTGTCTAAACCTGTCACCCAATTCCAAGCATCTGTATCCCTCTGCTCCCCATCTACTCATGCATCTGTCCAGATGTATCTTAAATTAATCTACCGTGCCTGCCTCTACCACCTCTGCTGGAAACACGTTCCAAAAGCCCACCACTCTCTGTGTGAAGTACTTGCCGTGTGTATCCCACTTAAACTTTCCCCCTCTCACCTTGAAAGCGTGACCTGTCATTATTGAATCCTTCACCCTGGGAAAAAGCTTGTCTCTATCCACCCTGTGTATACCCTTCATGATTTTGTAAACCTCAATCAGGTCCCCCCTCAATCTCCTTTTCTCTAATGAAAACAATCCTAACCTATTCAACCTCTCTTCATAGCTAGCACCTTCCATACCAGGCAACATCCTCGTAAACCTTCTCTGCGTCCTCTCCAAATTGTCCACATCCTTTTGGTAATGTGGCGACCAGAACTGTACACAGTATTCCAAATGCGGCCGAACCAATGTCGTGTACAATTTTAACATGACTTGCCAGCTCTTATACTCAATACCTTGTCCAATGAAGGCAAGCAT
>NC_057720.1:1750908-1760264 GCF_004010195.1 Chiloscyllium plagiosum
CATGTATATGACATCAACAGCCCTTCCTTCATCATCAACTTGGTCACTTCCTCAAAGAACTCTATTAAGTTGGTAAGGCACGATCTCCCCCGCACAAAACCATGTTGCCTATCACTGATAAGCCCATTCTTTTCCAAATATAAATAGATTTTATCCCTCAGTACCTTCTCCAGCAGCTTTCCCACCACTGACATCAGGCTCACTGGTCTGTAGTTACTCAGAATATCCCTACTACCCTTCTTGTACAGGGGGACAACATGAGCAACTTTCCAGTCCTCCGGCACATCACCTGTGTTTAAGGACACTACAAAGGCATCTGTCAGGGCCCCAGCTATTTCCTCTCTCGCCTCCCTCAGTAACCTGGGATAGATTCCATCCAGTCTTGGGGATTTGTCCACCTTAATAGCCTCTAGCCTACCCAACACATCTTCCCTACTTATGCCAACGTGATTCAGAGTAATCAAAATTCTATCTCTAATCTCAACATTCATCATGTCCCTCTCCTCAGTAAACACTGATGCAAAGTAATCATTCAGAATCTCACCCATTCTCTCAGGTTCCTCACACAGCCTTCCTTCATTATCCTTGAGTGGACCAATCATTTTTCTAGTTACCCGCTTGCTTCTTATATAAGAATAAAAGGCTTTGGGATTGTCCTTAATTATGCTCACTAAAGCTATTTCATGGCCATTTTTAGCCCGCTTGGTTCCTCGGTTAAGACTTGTCCTACTCTCCCGATATTCCTCTAGGGCCCGTTCTGTTCTTAGCTGCCTAGACCTTATGTACGCTTTCCTTTTCCTCTTGGCTAGTTGCATGATTTCTCCTGCCATCCACGGTTCACAAATCATGCCTTTCCTATCCTTTGCCTTCAATAGGACATGACTATCCTGCACTGCTGTTCACCTATCTTTGAAAGCCTCCCACATATCAAATGTGGGCTTCCCTTCAAATAGCTGTATCCAATCCACATTTCCCAGCTCCTGCCTAATTTTGATATAATTGGCCTTGGCCCAGTTTAGTACTCTTCCCTTAGGACCACTCTCATCTTCCACTCAGTCATGATCTGATACTGTCTATACAATAGTGGAAGGAGTGGGCATTTAATCTATTAATGAATTCCAAAGTTTAACAAATTGAAGAAGAGTAAGAATCAATTGATGTTGGGTCCAACTGCAATTTGCAGGGTGTAGGTGTTTGGATGTTCTCTATGTGTCTGTGTGGATTTCCTCTGGGTGCTCCAGTTTCCTCCCACAGTTCAAAGACCTGCAGGTTAGGTGCACTAGCCATGGGAAATTGTCCATAGTGTCCAGGGATATGCAGGCTAGGTGGAGTGACCATGGGAAATGTGGTGTTATCGGGTTAGCGTGGGGGTGGTAGGTCTGGGTGAAATGTTCCTTGGAGGATTGGTGTGGACTCGATGGACCGAATGGTCTGCTTCCCGTAGGGGTTCTAGGAAGCTTTGGGAATGTATGTTTCTGTCTGTAATCCTCCTGCACTGGCTTTGATCATCAGAAGGATGGTGAGGGAGAAACAATCCAGAATTTGATTCCTTTCTTGTTTTTCTCTATCTGAAAAGGGTCTGTGGTGGGGGGAGCTGGGAGCAGGGGGTGATCGGGGGAAGAGAATGGCAGGGTGACCCTGATAAGGTCAGCACATCAGAGCTGTTTCTGCACATATTCCAAAACCCAACACATAACAAACAGACAAGGAGTTATTATCAAAAAAGTTTATTAAATGTAAATATTTCAATGCATCATAATCACTGCTGTTGAATAAAACTCAGCACGGTAAGGAAATTTTATTATTACAGAGCTCTGAGGGACAATACATTGCATCAAATACCAAACATTCAAAGTTAATCACGCAAAATATTTATGGCAAAAATCAGTCAGGTTTCTGCACAGCAGAAGCATCAATTAGATTTTAAAGCTTCAAATTTCCATGCAAATGATTGGTTCGGTATGTAATAACTGTACAAATAAACCGACCTGTTAATGATCTATGTATATATAAAACATTGGTAAGATTTGCAAGTTAGGAGAACTGAGGCATTAAGACCTGAATTTAATCCCTAGTAATGAAGACTGGCTCTATCAGTACATTAGTGCTTTGTGTAAAGATGGCTGTGGAATGAACAGTGAGACAGATCCCTTTCCAGACATAGTCCTGACCTGTTGAATGTATGGAATAGGTATTAATCAGGTGGCTCTTTGCTCTCTCCCTTCTCCACCGACTCGGGTGCACCCAAAGCAAACGCCTCCTTGATTCATGTGAACAGGTAATCGCCAGTGATCACAGTGCATTAAACTCTCTGAACCAATGGTGCCCAGCACTTGTGAGAAGGGACAACAAGAATGGACCAACATCAGAAACCCCACCTCTTCCCCCATGCACACTGAATACACCCATTCACCCAACCCACCACACACACCACCTCCACCCTCCCCTGACTCACAACCTTTCTGCCCTGTCTCCCTAATCATTGAGTTTCACTCCCTCTTTCTTCCATTTAATAGGGGAGTGAGGGGTGGTGTTGGCAGAGGGGCCTGTTCCAATAACACACGGTCATGCACTCATCCCCAGCTCTCACTCTCCCAGAGACACAACCCTAAGAGACTGTCTACCACGTGGACACCAACCGTTAATGGACCATCTCACCAGAAACCACAAAGGGCTGCAGGCCATTTTCCTGGGAATCTCATGGCTAGGGCCTTTAAGGAACAGAGTCGGGATCCACTGATATATTTTTGAAGAAAATAAAATTGCAAGAAAGAATATTTTCTTGTTTGAACTTCTGCCCTCTGGAAGATAACTGAGGCCAGTTATCATCTCAAAACTGAGCTGGATAGTTGTGTTTCGGGTAAAGGGAATGAAGGATTACGTCATCAGGCTGGGCCAATGGAGTTGCAATGTAGATCTACCCTGAGCTGGACCGAGTGGTGAAACAGGCTCCAGGACCTGGCCAATCTGATGTTTCACTCCACAGAAAGTTGGCTCCATTGTGCCAGTTTGGTTTGCTGTGACGTTTCTGTACAGATTGAGCAAGGTTAACTTTGAGAAGCAAGTGAGGACTGCAGATGCTGAGATGCATCAATCCAAAGTCTCCTGTTTCGCCTGAACTCGCTGTAAATCTCCAGTTTGTAAGATGCCCATGTAATATTTCTTGGGAAAATGTAAAATAATGGAAGGAATAAATAAATGGACCTATAGATAACATTCTTTGAGTTTAACAGATTACAGATTGACGTTTTGCAGATTACAGGGGATTAAAGTTTTCACTATTAGAGTGGGAATGGACTGGATATTGTGATCATTCCCCAGGGAGTAGGGGACTCCTAGGATGTGGTTCTGTCTGGTGGCTACATCACCTTTGAGAGAGAGAGAGAGAGAGAGAGAGAGAGAGAGAGAGAGAGAGAGAGAGCGCTGGATTGGTTCCTGACTGGAGCAGGAGTCATTTCATTTGGTCTTTATATGTAACCCCTGATCCCTGGGCTCTCTCCTCAGAAAGCTGAAGAAGAGATTTCCTCGTATTTTTATTCCTGGTCCCAGCACCTTCTCTGGTATTTCTGCCTCTGAAGTTTGATGATGAAGGAAGGGTCCTGTCAATGATGCTGTGACTGTACAGATGGTAATGCAATACCATCCTAAGGGTATTAGTCCATAATCTCAGAAAGATAGTGAGATAACACCTGCTGTTTTACAAGTCTGAGGAATGAGAAGTTCCCAGAACATTGGTAGATAGGAAGGACGGAGAAACATCATTACAGTGAGACCATATCATTATCATAGGATAAATGGGAAGAATTTAAAAGGGAAGGTTTGTCAGCAATTCAGGAAGTGCTGGTGGTATATGTCTTTGCTACTGAGAGGTGAGGTCAGATACCTACTTCATACTGAGTGTATATTTTGAAATTGAGTGGATCTTCCACAAGTGAGCAGTTTCCTTTCAACATTGTCACCAATTCCACAAACTTCAAAATCAAGGCTCCTCCACCAATGGGTACTTTCCCCCTTCGGCTGGCTGTGATGTGGGGATAAAGCTATTGAGAAGTTTAATCTCCCCTCTGCAATATATTCTGTTGGTGTTTTTATGTTCAAATCCTATCCGCAAGACTTTAAGGCAAATATTAGTTAACATACACACACTAACAAGGTCATGAGTAAAAATCATACAGGAAGCATTGAATTTTTAAGTGAATTAACTGACACCACGACGGTGTGTAGATATGATGAAACACTGATGCCACGTATGGAGGTTATGTCAGGGATAGGGGCGTAAGCTCGAGACTGGAGCCAGTCCCCTCAGGGAGTACTACCTTCTGTACTCAAACTGATCAACCCTTCTGATTCACACCCAGGATCACTGACTACAACCAGACTCCTCAGAAGAAGAGATTGAAGGTGCTTAGAGGTTTTTGTTTTAACCTTCCTTTAAACCTTTCCAAACACAGGAACTTGGTTCTAAGTTACTTGGATATATCAAAGGTTGGACAATGCGCCAGTGAAGTTGCTTGAGGGGCTTACTATGTTAAAGGTTCTATATAAATGCTTGTTGTTGTTGGTGTAGCCTTATTTCTGACGGATGGGAAGTTGAGTCCCTGTGGCGAGTTCAATGTTTGCGCCGCTCATCCTCAGGCCTCACGTTCCTCACGTTCAGAATCTTCATCAATGTTTTACTCATGAAATACGGCCTGGCAGCTGATCCATCATTCCTCTCTAAATCTTCCACTACGGAGAGGAATTACAGGCAGTGATTACAGGCATCTCAGTACCATGTACGCATCAATCCAGACGGTGCCAAGGCTGGTACTATATGATCTCATCACGATCCATTGCAATCTCCATGGAAACTCATCTCCCTGTCATGCGATGGGCCAGTTTAACACAGGTTGGAAATACCATGGAGGGGTGGTGGGGGGCAGCAGAGTCCAGAACAAGGGGCAGAACCTTCACCTGGGAGCCAGGCCATTTGGAGGGGGGGAGGGGTGTGTATGTCAGGAAACACCTCCCCACACGGGGACGGCTATGGAGATATGACAACATTCCTCCCCCACCCTCTAACAATCTGTTGAGGCTGGGAATCCATAGGCTCTTTCCAGCGGAGATTGAGAGTGTTGCTAGTGTGGGGACTCTTGTGGCACAGTGGTATTGTCCCTTCCTCTGAACCAAGAGGCCCAGGCTCATGTCCCACCTGCTCCAGAGGAGAATGTATAATGACATCTCTGACCAGGTGTGTTGGGAAGTGTGGAGGGATGGGCTACTGCAAAGCAAGGCAACGCTGTACAGATGTAATTCAACCAAGAGCCAGCTGAATGGCCTCTTGCTGTTCTGAGATTCTTATCTTTGGCTAACTTCGATCCCGTGACATAAAGTTGGGAATGTATTCCTTTCTAGGTTCCTGTTCTACTGACCACCTCTGCCTTGCTTCATTTGTGCAGTCAGGACAGTGTTGTTTTGCCCTGTGTCAGATACAGTGGAAATTTCAAGAGTCGTCCCATTAGTCCTGCACCCACAACTAGGTAAACATTTTTCCTTTCCCTGTATCCCCCCGGGTCCCCATGTGAAAGTTCTGATGGAATCTGCTCCCACCGCCCTTTCAGGCAGCACCTTCCAGATCTCAACAACTCACTGTAAAACAATCCTCTTCACCTCCCCCTCTGGGGCTTTTCTCCGATTCCCTTCAATCTGTCTCCTTCTGTTCCCTCACCCTCCTGCCCCTGGAAACACAATTTCCTGATTTAATTGATCAAAGCCTCAGTCAAACCTTAGCCTCCTTGGCTCAAAAGTGAGCTTCCCAGGTTCGTTCATTTGAAAAATCAAGTATAACTCATTGTCTCGATAGGAATCATTCTCAGCAATGAACAACTGGACAGTGCAACATAGAGTTTAGATATAAATATAAGCAGCACCATAATCACTGCATTCATACCTCATGTACAAATGCTTTCAGGATTAGCAAATTAACATTTTTTTATGCTTTTTCTTTTCTAATATATTTATTAAAATTGTATCCATCCTAAATAGTAAAAAAAATTACACAAGAGTGTAGCCCTGCACTTTATGTATAAAGGCAAATATATTACAGGTTCATTATTACTGCCTGACCTCCTCCTCATCACACCCAGTGGATAAACTCACTTTCAGTGGTGGGTCTTACTGACTTTTCATCCCCTGCCCCTCAGCTGCAGTATCAACCACATGCCACTTTGCCAACTCCCTCCCAGCTCCTCCCTGTGCTACCTCTCTCCTTCATGGTCCAGATCGGGGGGGTGAATACAGACTGACATTACCCGTGGCTCCAAAGGACACAAATACAATACTCCTCTTGTCTCTTTACTTTCCCTCACTCAGACACTATGGACCCTCTAAAGGTTAACTGTCTCCCCCTCCTCCCATTAGGAAAGTGCGACGGGGAGAGGAGTTTCAAACTGACACTGCAGCATCTGCTCCACATCCAATCAACCACCGTCTAAGGGAAAGGCAGGACAGACTCGAGGGCCTGAATGGCCTCCTCCTGTGTTCCCCTGATGGTCACATTGACATTTAATGGGGTAGATGTTTGAAGGGAGATGGTTGGCAGTGAGAATGGGCAGTTAATCCAGAGACCTGGATGAAGGGCAAGGGTTCAAATCCACCTCGGCTACCGGTGGAGCTTAACTTCAGCTGATTAAATCTCAAGGTAAATGATTAAATCTCAAGGTAAATGCTCCTCTTTATGACCATGAAATTATCATGGATTGTTGTCAAAACCCATCTGGGTTCACCTCCTGTCCTTTAGGGAAGGAGATCTGCCAACCTTACCTGGTCTGGCTGACACATGACTCCAGACCCACAGCGATGTGACTGACTCTGAACTGCCCTGTGAAACAGTGCCGAGTGAACCACTCAGTGTGAGGCCAGTGAGGGATGGGGAACAGATCCCTGGCATTGTAAGAGATGCCCACATCTCCTGTCAGAGAAATAAAGCCCACCCTCTCCCTCAGGGATGGGACAGGCCTGATGTACCCGGTCAATAAAAAGCTAAGGGTTTGTGTTAACATTCAGCAGAAATGTGCAGGATCATGTCAGGGTTGTAGAGAGAACACGGAGTGGGCAGTCACTGAGCTTTGCCGGTGTGTAACCTCCACAGCTCGGACCAAGAGCAGGAAAGTAGCACTAGCATGATGGATCAAATGGCCTGCACATTGTCAGAATGAGATTCCCTGGTTCCAACTCTTCCTTTTCTGGGTCGGATTGCCTGAGTTTCGATGTTGGGGACATCAATCTCACCAATCACAGGGTCTTTACAACATAAACCATATTTACCCCAGCCCCTGGGCCAACCCAGGCCAGGGATTTCAATGGGAAACCTTTAGTGAGATAGTCAGGACTTTCCAATCCTGGGGACTGACAGCAAACCGATGTGAACCATCCAGAAAGATGCAGTGAACCGGAATTCACACCACAAATTGCTGCTTACCTCGGCACAGTTAGGAAGACCCTGTGTTGGGGTCACTCACTGGGATCACCCTGGTAATTCATGGCCCACGTTCAGGCGAGTTAGCCACAACACAGGGGTCAGCGTCTGAGGGGTGTAACCAGGTTGTAGCTGGGCCATGTTCATAAGGAAACTCCCACATTCTCCTCTATGTGACCAGCAAGTTGAGGATTTAACTCAAGGTCGACCTCTTTTGAGAGTCATATGACCCCCTGGGCTGTAAGCAGCCCCGAGGTCTGGAACCATTGACTGTTCTGTAACAGGGTTATACGGCTTTATGGTCCTCACGAGGCAGTTTAACCCAGATTCAGTGAGGCAAGGCCTCACCCTGTGGACTGCCTGTGGAAGGCTCAAGACCCAGTGAAACAGCCTCCCTTCCCCTCCTCTACCTTCTCCACAGGGCCTGGAATAAACTCTTATTGCATATTAGTGTCTTTTGACTTCATGTACAGTTAGAATTTCCTGTTGTGTGACAGGAACATGGAAGGATCACTGGTTAAAGTCCAGGATTATGTGGGTCACAGCCCTGGATTATTTATAAGGCCAGATATACAATCACTCGCTTGATAGGACAGGGAATCTCACTGGAAACTGAGACATGTTGCTGCAGTTCAATGTCTTGTGTTCATCACAACAAATACAAGAATTTCAAATGAACAGCAGAGAAAGGGGTCCGATTGGTTGTCAAGCTGATCCTGATTGGCCAAGGTGTTGCCATAGATACTTGAACACATTCCGCATCATTTTCCGCTGGTGTGAAATGTGGCACCACGATGGGACAGCACTTACTGATCAATGTGAAGTGTGCTCACAGTTGCACCAATAACCACATTAGGGTTTAATCCTGCAACATGGCTCTTTGATGCTTGTGAAACTGACACACATTCATCCACACGGACCCCTCCCCCACAAAGGAAAAGAACATGTTCAGGATTTGCACTTCTGTTAAACTATCTGGAGGCTGGGGAAGGCTGGATATTCCCCATTTGCTCTCCACAGAAACACCTCAGCCAATGAGAATCAGTGCATCAACTGCTCAGTGATCTTTTCTGCAATATGACTTGCAATGCTTTGACCTTTGCCATTCTGGTATTTGTTCTGGAGAATGCAAGACAAAATGTTTCGACAACATGCTCCAGTTTTCAGTAATATTCAAGGCCAAATATATTCCCCACCAAAAAGTTACAACACTCCCATGTGGTAATTGACCGCGATTTGCACTGAAGTCTGTCAGAAAGCCAGTGGCTGCTGGTCAGCTCTCTGCCTGCCTTTCAGTAAAACATTCCAGGACACAGAATGCACGACACATACGTGTCATTGAGTGTGGTGGCAAAATGCTGTTATTGTCTTAAAATAAAAGTTATTTCTTTTTAAAAACTAGAACTCTACTCGGGGAGTTAAATAGTTACCAGCTCCCGAAACCCGTCTGCTGCGAACTGAAGAAAGGTTTTACATGAGTTGGCTCTTTCTGACAGAGGCTGGGCGCCTGATTACATCATCTATATATTAATCAAAAGACAGCGAGGCAGGGGGTTGAGTACAGCACAAAGCTGGCACTAGCAAACTATCCATTTGCCTTGCGCGGGCTCCACTCGTGACGTCCCAGGATCCTGTGCAGTTCAGGCGACATGAAGTAAGGTTTCTCAGCTGATCCATCATTACGCTCCAAATCTTCACCTGTGTGAGTTAGTGACACGCCAAAGCAGTGGGGGGGGAGAGAGAGGGAGGGAGCATAAAATAGAGTGAGAGGGAGAGAAATAAAGAGAGAGAGTGAGAGAGAGGCAGAAAGAGAGAGAGAAAGAGAGAAAGAGGCAGAAGGAGATAGACAGAGGGAGGGAGAGACAAAGAGAGATAGAAAGGCAGAGGGAGAGATAGAGAG
>NC_057720.1:1760686-1767610 GCF_004010195.1 Chiloscyllium plagiosum
GGAGGATCGGAATGGGAGGAGGGGAAGGAGGATCGGAATGGGAAGAGGGGATGGAGGATCGGGAAAGGAGGAGAGGAAGGAGGATCGGAATGGGAGGAGGGGAAGGAGGATCGGAATGGGAAGAGGGGATGGAGGATCGGGAAAGGAGGAGGGAAGGAGGATCGGAATGGTAACAAGTTAGAAGGCTTTTGGAGCTTTTAAATAAAATGATAAACAAACATGAAGCAAGCAGCTTGTGAAGCTCAGGAATTAATGTTTTAATTAGCTGCATGTTTAGAGAGCTCCGTCAGTAGCAACAGCAAATGCAGCTTCAGCCAAAATGAACGCCAGGGAACCGTGAGCAAACCTACAGCAGCCTCAGCTCAACCTGCCAGGAAACGCAGAGTAGCATCGGGAAGGTTTCTGAACCTCGATACTCAAACTGCATCGTTGGGTCAGTTCCCTCCAGCCATATCGGTTCCTAACGCCATCAGTCAGCCGGATGACGTCAGCTCTTCCTGCAACTTTAGCAACTTTGGAGCTTCCCTGAACACCCGCAAATCAGCTCAAACTGTACACAATGTCAACAGGAGCAAACTATCCACAACAACTAAACATTGAACAACAAGAGGCAAGGCCAATACGTTAAACGAAAAACCAATGGGCTCATTCCCATAGCAACACAATCCTTGGACATTGGGTAACTCAGGAGTAATCCATCACCTGAACCAGGTGATTGTGGTGAGTAAGGTTAATGTTGTTTCGCTCACTCTCTCAGGTGGAAACGGGGGTCAACGTGGAATTCTCTTCCCCAGAAGGTGTTGGAGGCTGAGCATTGACATTTATTCAAGACAAAGTTAGACAGGGGGTTTTTTTTCAAAGTCGAGGGTGTGGGAGGGTTATGGGGTCAGAAGGAAAGTGGAGCAGCCATGACCCTGTTGAAGGGGAGAGCAGGCTGGATAGGCCGAATCTCCTTCTCCTGCCCCTAAGACCCCTGTTCCTCTGCAGTTCCCATTGAGTAATCCTTCTGAGATAGACCCAGCTGATGAACCACTGCCAGTGCCAGCATGTCTCCCCCTTCTGGAGCTCAGAGACAACTGACAAATCAACGACTCAGTTCCTCAACTCATTTCAGACCCTGACTCTGCAGCTTACCTCTCGGTCTGTGCCTCAGTACTCCAGTAGCCCCTGGGAGACTGACCATGATGAAACAGTTCCCTGCTCCTGGCCAGCTCTTGCTCACTGTGGGGATTGGTGGGCACTTAGTGACATTGTGATTGGAGTACCCCAGCGAATGGGAATAATAAATGCCATGTGCTAACCTCCATGCGGTCTCACATTTGGGCCATAGTCCAATAAAACCCCCTCCAGGAGCCCATGCCTGGATTAGCAAAGGTCTATTCAACAAAGGGGGCATCACATTGGAGGTTAGTGCTATCCTTGTTCCACACATGGAGTATTTTGTGGGACTGCTGCTGCAGAATAATCAGGAGGTGTCCTGTTGCTGTCGACACCCTCTCAAACAACAGCACTGAGGCCAGATCTTCAGCACGGATTGTCGCTGAGTAGAGACATTGAACTCCTCACCTTGACCGTCTGTCAGTCACTGAACAAACCGCCTGTGTCTCAGAGGTCAGACCTAACCCTAAACCCTTCATCAGTGCTCAGAAAGCTTGTGATTTCAAATAAAACTGTTGGACTATGAGCTGGTGTTGTGTGACTTCTGACCTTGCCCACCCCAGTCTGACACTGGCTCCTCCACATTAGAGGAAACCAGCAATCCCCACGTAGCTCAGGCTGAACATCAACAACAACTTCACAGATTATCAAAAGCTTTGAGTTTGGGAAGTCTACTCACAGAAACAGAGGAACAATGTATCCACACACATTGCATAGACGCTGAAAAACCCATGTGCAATTAGATAGGATCCGAATATCACCGTCTGCAAATACAAGAACACGTTATACTCACACACTGACAGACCGATCACTGAAGATCACACACAGCTCAACAATCCCACAGAAATAGCAAATTCATTCCAAAAGTCAGAGAGACGGTTAAAACATCTCCAGAATCTCAGTGACACCAAACCCAGAGCACTGTTCACATGTGTAAAATAAAACGGAGGCAATGGACAACATGAAAAATGAACACACAGCTTCTCAGGCCAAAAAGGTTAGTGACCCTCTGACAGTGTGGCACTCCCTCAGCACTGACCCTCTGACAGTGCGGCACTCCCTCAGCACTAACCCTCTGACAGTGCGGCACTCCCTCAGCACTGACCCTCCGACAGTGCGGCACTCCCTCAGCATTGACCCTCCGACAGCGCGGCACTCCCTCAGCATTGACCCTCCAACAGTGCGGCACTCACTCAACACTGACCCTCCGACAGTGCGGCACTCCCTCAGCATTGACCCTCCAACAGCGCAGCACTCCCTCAGCACTAACCCTCTGACAATGCGGCACTCTCTCAGTACTGACCCTCTGACAGTGCGGCACTCCCTCAGCACTAACCCTCTGACAGTGCGGCACTCCCTCAGCATTGACCCTCCGACAGTGCAGCCCTCCCTCAGCACTGACCTTTCGACAGTGCACCACTACCCCAGCCTGATGGTGCTCTGGTTGTAATGACAGCGGGCTGGCTCCCCAGAAGCCTGGAGTAATGTTTGTGGAAATGTATTTGAGTCCCGCCATGACAAAAGATGAAATTTGAATTCAATTAGAAAGGAAATGAAATTGAAGCCAAGTCTTGTTGTACCCCAGGAGAAAGTGAGGTCTGCAGATGCTGGAGATCAGAGCTGAAAATGTGTTGCTGGAAAAGCGCAGCAGGTCAGGCAGCATCCAGGGAATAGGAGAATCGACGTTTCGGGCATAACTGAAGAAGGGCTTATGCCCGAAACGTCGATTCTCCTGTTCCCTGGATGCTGCCTGACCTGCTGCGCTGTTCCAGCAACACATTTTCAGTTGTTGTACCCCAGGCTGGGTCTTATAAAAACCCATCTGGTTCATTAATGTCCTTTAGGGAAGGACATTTGTAATCTCACATTATCTGGGCTACAGGTGACTCCTGACTATACGGTTGGGACTGAATGTTAACTGTCCTCTGAAATGGACCGAGTATGCCACTTAGGTGAAAGGATACTTCGGAACATGCAATATATTCTGTCGCTGTGTGACTCCCACAGCTTATGAACAAATAATAGATGTAGTTAAACATGGGAAAATGAGGTGATGCACTTTGAGAATAGAGGAACTGACTATGATGGAAATGGAGAAAGACTGCAGAAAGCTAAACAACAGAGAGATTTGCAAAAATCACAAAAAGGAACAAGCATCCAATTTCAGTGGGGGATAATAGGGAAGGCAAAAAGAATGTGAGTCTTTACTTCAAAGGGAAAGGCTCATCCCAGACTTGGACGGACTGTCTTATGAGGAGACATTGAGTATGTTGGGCCTGTATTCACTGGAGTTCAGAAGATTCAGAGACAACCTTATTAAAACATGTAAAGTTTTCAGAGATCAAGCCAAGAGGGGATGGGGAAAGGTGTTTCCGCCTGTGGGAGAATCGAGGACCAGGCAGGATAGCCTCAGAATAAGGAATCAGCCATTTAAGACAGAGAGGAGGAATATATTGTCTCTTTGAAGGTAGTGAATCTGTGGAATTCTTGACCACAGGGAGAGGGGGGGGCTGTCGAGGCTGGGCCATTACATAGCATCAAGGCTGAGCGAGAGAGAGATGTTTTATCAGGAAGGGAATCAAAAGTTATGGGGAAAAGGCAGGAAAGTGGAGTTGAGGATTGCTGTGTGCAGTTCTGGTCACCACATTACAGAAAGGATGTAATTGCTCTGAACAATGTACTGAAAAAAATCAGATCAGCCATGATGTCATGGACCTGATAGGCCGAATGGCCTAGCCTGCTCTGAGCACTAATGGTTTTACAGAGCCCCATGATGACCTTGACCTTGGGTTCATGCTGTTTGACATGTGGCCCCTCTACACTGTTCTGTACCTGTAACATCTTCCTTACTGTCCTGTTTTGGCACCATCACCTTGATCAATTGTTGTGATCTCTCTCCCTTAGTTTGTACAGGTCTGGATTACTTGTTACTTTGGTTAGATCTTTGGCATGTGACTCTTATACCTGTCATGTTATTCCAGCCATTTTTTTTCCACCTAATTTTTAATTTTTTGCAATTATCTCTCTGCCTCATTTAATCGGATTACAGATCATCCCTCTATTTGGTATTCAGTTGTTGACACTTTACTCACACTGTTTGACAGTTAGTTAAAAATCACCCAACACCAGGTTATAGGCCAACAGGTTTATTTGGAAGCACTAGCTTTCAGAGCGCTGCTCCTTCATCAGGGGGCTGTGGAGGATAAGATCATGGTCACAGAATTTGTAGCCAAAGGAGTCCAGTGTCATTGAAATGTGATACTGTAAGCAATCGAAGATTAAAACCTGCATCTTTTAGAATTGGATATGCAGGTTTCTGTTCTTTGATATTCTTTGGAACTTCTTGTGTGACACAGAAGTTCTTTCAAATTACATTCTCAAGATAGCTCAGGTTTTTAGATAATATGTTTGAACTCTCTCTGTGGCCCAATGCTATGTCAGACTGACAAACCCTCTGTATAGTTTTACATATCCCATTATAAAAGATGAAAGTTTTAATCTAAGATTGTTTACTGTATCTCATCTCCCTGACACTGGAGTCCTTTGGCTATAAGTTCTGTGTCTTACAATCTTAAACTCTACAACCACTTGATGAAGGAGCAGCCCTCCGAAAACTAGTGCTTCCAAATAAACCTGTTGGACTATAACCTGGTGTTGTGTGATTTTTAACTTTGTCCACCCCAGTCCAATACAGGGACCTCCACATCGTGTCTGACACTTGATCACCTGCATAGAGTTATTATTCGAAACTCCATTTGTATAATCTTCTGATCTCTCTGCCCTTGATCTTTCTGATTATAAATTCTATGTCTGTGTGCTTCTCTCTCACTTCACCTGACAAAGGCGCTATGCCCCGAAAGCTTTTGACTTCAAATAAACCTGTTGGATTGTAACTGGTGTCATGTGATTTCTGAATTTGAGCTCACAGCTCATGCCATGCTTGTCCAGAACAGCAGAGGGCAGTGTTCTCCACTGTTTGTAAGTGACTAACGGGTGTTTGCAAGTCAGAATTTCACTCACTAAGTGTGACACTGAGCTCTTCACTTAGTTCTTGTCTGTACATCACGCCTGTAGAACTGCACAAACATCTGCTTCTGTAACATAGAAACTAAGAAAATAGGAGCAGGAGTAGGCCACTCAGCCCTTCGAGCCTGCTGCACTATTCAATATGATCACGGTTGATCATCCAACTCAATCCCTTTCCTACTTTCTCCCTTCTACCCTTTGATCTGTTAAGCCCCAAGAACAATATCTAAATCCTTCATGAAAACATTCACTGTTTTGGTCTCAAAGACTATCTGTGGCAGAGAATTCCATAGGCTCCCCACTCTCTGCGTGAGCTCAATAAGACTGACATAAAAGATCCACTAAAACAGTGACAAAGAGGCTGTAACTGGTTTTAAAGTCTACTCTATGAAAAAGCAATTGTTCAGGGAGGAGGGGGGAGAGGTGACGAGAGAAAAATGTGACATTGTTGTTTAAGAAAGGGACAAAGGATAACCCAGGAAAGTACAGATCTGTCGGTTTGACATCAGTGTGGGGAAATTGATGAAGGCCATAATGCAGGATAGGCTAAAATAAGGAGGACTTCAACAAAGCATTTGACAAATTTCCGCATGGTAGACTGGTTAGCAAAGTGAGATCACTGGGAATCCAGGGGAAGCTAGTCAGTCGGATACAAAATTGGCTCAAAGGTGGTGGGGATTTGGAGGGTGGTGGTGGAGGGTTGTTTTTCAGACTGAAGGCCTGTGACCAGTGGAGTGCCACAAGGATCGGTGTTGGGTCCACTACCTTTCATCATTTATATAAATGAATTGGATCTGAGCACAAGAGGTACAGTTAGTAAGTTTGCAGATGACACCCAAATTGATGATGTAGTGGACAGCGAAGAGGGTTACTTCAGTTTACATCGGGATCTTGATCAATGGGCTGAGGAGTGGCAGATGGAGGTTCATTTAGATAAATTTGGAGAGGCAAATCAGAACAGGATTTATACACTTAATGGTAACGTCCTGGGGAGTATCGTTGAACAGACAGACCGAGAGGTACAGGTTCATAGTTCCTTGAAAGTGGAGTCACAGGTAGATGGGGGGGTGAAGAAGGCAGTTGGTATGCTTGCCTTGAGTATAGGAGTTGGGAGGATTATGTTATGGCTTTACAGGACATGGTGACGCCACATTTGGAATATTGCCTTCACTTCTGGTCGCCCTTCTATAGGAAGGATGTTGTTAAACTTCAGACAGTGCAAAAACGATTTACAAGGATATTGTCAGTTTGGGAGGGTTTGAGCTACAAGGAGAGACTGAATAGGCTGGGGCTGTTTTCCCTGGAGCGTCGGAGGCTGAGGGGTGAACATTAAGGGTGTGGATAGGGTGTGCAGCCAAGGTCTTTTTCCCAAGGTAGGGGAGTCCAAAACTAGAGGGCATAGAGTCAGAGAGTCAGAGAGAAGTACAACATAGAACATAGAACACTGAATAGGCTGGGCTGTTTTCCCTGGAGCGTCGGAGGCTGAGGGGTGAACATTAAGGGTGTGGATAGGGTGTGCAGCCAAGGTCTTTTTCCCAAGGTAGGGGAGTCCAAAACTAGAGGGCATAGAGTCAGAGAGTCAGAGAGAAGTACAACATAGAACATAGAACAATACAGCACAGAACAGGCCCTTTGACCCACGATGTTGTGCCGAACACCTGTCCTAGCTTAAGCACCCATCCATGTACCTATCCAATTGCAGCTTAAAGGTCACCAATGATTCTGATTCTGCCACTCCCA
>NC_057720.1:1769530-1785337 GCF_004010195.1 Chiloscyllium plagiosum
TTCAGCAAGCATTGGATATGGTACCACATGGCAAGTTGGTTATCAAATTAGAAATGTTGGGGATGATGGGTACTTGGCCACATGGATTAGAAGTTGGCTATAGGATAAGAAACAGAGGTTAGGTTGAGATGGGTATCTCTCAGATTGGAGACGAGTTGAAAGTGGTGTTCCCCAAGAATCAGTGTTGGGACCGTGACTTTTTCTGATTTATATCAATGATTTGGAGAGGGGTGTTGTGGGGAACATCTCTAAATTTGTAGATGATACTTAAGTCAGGGAGAAGAGTGAACTGTGAGGATGATGCTGGGCAGCTTCAGAGGGACATTGACAAGTTAGCCAAATGGCAGACACCTGGTGGTTGAATTTCAATGCAGAGAAATATGGGGTAATGCATTTTGGAAGAAGAAACACAGAGACATACAGGCTCAATGCTACAAACTTGAGGGGACCTAGCTTTTGGAACGCTGCTATAAATTCTGTGTCTTCCAATCTTACACTCCACAACCACCTGATGAAGGAGCAGTGCTCCGAAAGCTAGTGCTTCTAATTAAACCTGTTGGACTATAACCTGGTGTTGTATGATTTTTAACTTTGTACACTATAGTCCAATACCGGCACCTCCAAAACATGAGGAGAGTACAGGAGCAGAGATACCTCAGGGTTCACGTGCATAATTGAAGGTGGCCAGGCAAGTTGAAACGGTTGTTAAGAAGGCATATAGGATCCTTGGGTTTATAAATGGGGACATCGACTATAAAAGCAAGGTAGTGATGCTTGCACCTCTACAAATCATTGGTCAGACCACACTTGGAGTATTGTGTATAATTTTGGACATCTTATTGAAGGAAGGATGTTAAAGCCCTGGAGAAAGTTCAAAGGAGATTTACTAGAATGATCCCAGGAATGAGGGCTTTTAGATACAAGGAAAGATTAGAGAGATTGGGTTTATTGTCCTTGAAGCAGGGAAGGTTAAGAGGTGACCTTATTGAGGTGTTCAAAATTATGAACAATTGTGACAGGGTAAGGATATTCTGTTTCTTCTAGTCGGTATGTCAGTAACTAGGGGTCACAATTTCAACATTCTCAACAAGAGAGTTTGCAGGAAATAAGAGAAATTTCTTCATTCAGAGAGTTGTTGGGATTTGGGATGTGCTGCCTGGGAGAGTGGGGGAGTAAATTCCATTGGAGGGTTCAAAAGCGAGCTGGAGATATGTTTGAAAGTGAAGACATTACAGGGTGACGGAGATAGGACTGGAGAGTGGGATGAGCTGGGTAGCTCTTTCAGGAACCAGTGCAGACACGATGGGTCAAATGGCCTCCTTCTTCGCTGTAAAATGCGACAATTCTATAAAAAGAAACGGTGAAAGTTGTTTCGGTTCTGTTCGCCGAGCTGGGAATTTGTGTTGCAGACGTTTCGTCCCCTGTCTAGGTGACAGCCTCAGTGCTTGGGAGCCTCCTGTGAAGCGCTCCTGTGATGTTTCCTCCGGCATTTGTAGTGGTTTGAATCTGCCGCTTCCGGTTGTCAGTTCCAGCTGTCCGCTGCAGTGGTCGGTATGTTGGGTCCAGGTTGATGTGTTTGTTGATAGAATCTGTGGATCAGTGCCATGCCTCTAGGAATTCCCTGGCTGTTCTCTGTTTGGCTTGTCCTATAATAGTAGTGTTGTCCCAGTCGAACTCATGTTGCTTGTCATCTGATTGTATGGCGACTAAGGATAGCTGGTCGTGTCGTTTCGTGGCTAGTTGGTGTTCATGGAAGCGGCAGATTCTAACCACTACAAATGCCGGAGGTAAGATCACAGAAGCGCTTCACAGGAGGCTCCCAAGCACTGAGGATGTCACCTAGACAGGGGACGAAACGTCTGCAACACAAATTCCCAGCTCGGCGAACAGAACCACAACAATGAGCATCCGAGCTATAAATCTTCTCACAAACGTTGAACAGTGAAAGTGTTCAAAAGAATAAACAATGGGATCTGATCTCATCAGTGTGAGGGAGGCAAAACCATCGGGCTATCAATATCAAACAGTCACCAGGAAATTACATCAGGAATTCAGGAGACACTGCATTCCCCATGATACACACCCATTGCTGCAATGGGAAATAATGAGGATCATGGTAACAGATTGCAGGAGGATAGAGACGGCCTGGTCAGAGTTGGCTGATCAGAGGGAGTTAAGTGTGAGGTGATGCACTTGGACAGGACAAACAATGCAGGGGATTATAGGATAGACAGCAGACCCCCAGGAAACAGTGAAGATCGGGGGACTGTGATATGCATGTCACTGGCCCCTTAGGGTATCACTACAGGAAGATAAAACCCTCAGCACTAACGCTCTGACAGTGGAGTGCTCTCTCAGCACTGAACCTCCGACAGTGTAGCAATCCCTCAGCACTGACCCTCTAACAGTGCGGCACTCCCTCAGCACTGACCCTCTGACAGTGCAGCACTCCCTCAGTACTGACCCTCTGAAAGTGAGGCACTCCCTCAGTACTGACCCCCTGACCGTGCAGCACTCCCTCAGCACTGACCCCCTGACAGTGTGGCACTCCCTCAGCACTGATCCTCTGACAGCGTGGCACTCCTCCAGTACTGACCCTCTGAAAGTGCGGCACTCCCTCAGCACTGACCCTCCAACAGTGCTGCACTCCCTCAGTACTGACCCTCCGACAGTGCAGCACTCCCTCAGTACTGACCCTCTGAAAATGAGACACTCCCTCAGCACTGACCCTCTGACAGTGCAGCACTCCCTCAGCACTGACCCTCTGACAGTGCGGCACTCCCTCAGCACTGACCCCCTGACAGTGCGGCACTCCCTCAGCACTGATCCTCTGACAGCATGGCACTCCCGCAGTACTGACCCTCTGAAAGTGCGGCCCTCCATCAGCACTGACCCTCTGACAGTGCGACACTCCCTCAGCACTGACCCTCTGACAGTGCGGCCCTCCCTCAGCACTGACCCTCTGACAGTGCGGCACTCCCTCAGCACTGACCCTCTGACAGTGCGGCCCTCCCTCAGCACTTGTCCCTCTGACCGTGAAGCACAGATCCTTATCTGCAAATTTTATTGAACAACTCTGTTCAAGTTATCGATTATCATTACCAGTAACAGAAAGAATTAACCTGTGTTCTTACTGCCCCTTTCACAGAGCACAGATCAGTACTTGGGGCTACGATGTTGTGGCCATTACGGAGACGTGGGTTTCACTAGGGCAGGAATGGTTGCTTGATGTTCCAGGGTTTAGAACGTTTAAAAAGAACAGGGAGGGTGGAAAAAGAGGAGGGGATGTAGTATTGCTAATCAGAGAGTACAGCACAGCTACAGAAACAAAGGTTATTGAGGAAGGTTTGTCTACTGAGTCAGTATGGGTGGGAGTTAGGAACATTTGGATTTGGTGCTCGGCAATGAGCCAGGACAGGTGTCAGATCTCGCAGTGGGAGAGCACTTTGTGACAGTGACCATCACTGCCTCACATTTACCATAGCCATGGAGAGGGAAAGGAGCAGTTACCAAGGGAAGATATTTAATTGGGGAAAAGAAAATTATGACGCTATCAGACAGTAGTTGGGAAGTACAGACTGGGAGCAATTGTTCCACAGAAAGGGCACAGCAGACATGTGGAGAGTGTGTAAGGTGCAGTTCTTGTGAGTGATGCACAAATTTGTTCCTCTGAGACAGGTAAGAAGGGGTAAGATTAAGGAACCTTGGATGACGAGAACAGAGGAGCTTCTCAGCAAAAGGAAGAAGGCAGTTTATGTAAGGTGGAGGCAGCAAGGATCTAGCACAGCTTTAGAGGGTTACAGGCTTGCTAGAAAGGAGCTCAGAAATGGACTGAGGAGAGCCAGGAGGGGGCATGAAAAAGGCTTGGCAAGACGGATTAGGGAGAACCCAAAGGCATTTTACTCATACATGAGGAATAAGAGAATGATCAGGGAGAAGGTAGGGCCGGTCAGGGATAGCGGAGAGAACTTGTGTGTGGAGTCTGAGCAGATAGGGGAAGCCCTAAATGAGATTTTTGCTTTGGTTTTCACTGAGGAAAGAGACCTTGTTGTGAATGAGAACTTTGAGGAGCTGGGATACAGGCTTGACCAGATCAAGATTGATGAAGTTGATGTGCTGGAATTTTGGCAAACATTAAGATTGATAAGTCCCCAGGGCCAGACCAGATTTATCCCAGGCTGCTCGGGGAAGCAGGAAAGGAGGTTGCTAAGCCGCTGGCGAAGATCTTTGCTTCCTCACTCTCCACGGGAGTCGTACCTGAGGATTGGAGGGAGGCGAATGTTGTTCCTCTTTTCAAGGAGGGTAATAGGGAAATCCCTGGCAATTACAGACCAGTCAGTCTTACGTCTATGGTCAGCACGGTTTTGGAAAGAATTCTGAGGGATAGGATTTATGACTATTTGGCAAAGCATACCGTAATTAAAGGCAGTCAGCATGGCTTTGTGAGGGACAGGTCATGTCTCACAAATCTTATTGAGTTCTTTGAGAGGTGACGAGACAGGTCAACGAAGGTCGAGCAGTGGATGTGATGTATATGGGCTTCAGCAAGGCATTTGATAGGGTTCCCCATGGTAGGCTCAGGAAGTATGGGATACAGGGAGATTTAGCTATCTGGATTCAGAATTGGCTGGCTGACAGAAGGCAGAGAGTGGTTGTAGATGGAAAGTATTCTGCCTGGAGGACAGTGTTGAGTGGTGTCCCACAGTACTCTGTTCTTGGGCCTCTGCTCTTTGTAGTTTTTATAAATGATTTGGATGAGAAGGCTGAGGGGTGGGTTAGTAAATTTGCAGATGACACAAAGGTTGGAGGTGCCGTCAATAGTATCGAGGGCTAGTGCAGGCTGCAGCGCGACGTAGACAGGATGCAGAGCTGGGCTGAAAAATGGCAGATGGAGTTCAACCTGGATAAATGCAAAGTGATGCATTTTGGAAGGTCAAACTCGAATGCTGAATATAGGACTAAAGATGGGATTCTTGGCAGTGTGGAGGAACGGAGGGATCTGGGTGTGCAAGTACATAGACCCCTCAAAGTTGCCACCCAAGTGCATAGGGTTGTTAAGAAAGCATATGGTGTTTTGGCTTTCATTAACAGGGGGGTCGAGTTTAAGAGCCGTGAGGTTTTTCTGCAGCTGTACAAGTCCCTGGTGAGACCACACTTGGAATATTGTGTCCAGTTCTGGTCGCCCTACTATAGGAAAGATAGAGACTTTGGAGAGGGTGCAAAGAAGATTTACCAGGATGCTGCCTGGACTGGAGGGCTTGCCTTACGAAGAAAGGTTGACTAAGCTTGGACTTTTCTCTCTGGAGAGAAGGAGGAAGAGAGGAGACCTGATCGAGGTATACAAGGTAATGAGAGGCATGGATAGAGTCAATAGCCAGAGACTTTTCCCCAGGGCAGGATTGACTGGTATGAGGGGTCATAGTTTGAAGATATTAGGAGGAAGGTATAGAGGAGACGTCAGAGGTAGGTTCTTTACGCAGAGAGTTGTGAACACATGGAATGTGTTGCCAGCGGTGGTGGTGGAAGCAGAGTCATTGGGGACATTTAAGTGACTGCTGGACATGCACATGGAGAGCAGTGAGTTGAGGGGTGCGTAGGTTAGGTTATTTTAGTTTAGATTAGGAATAATCCTTGGCACAACATCGTGGGCCAAATGGCCTGTTCTGTGCTGTACTTTTCTATGTTCTTCTGGCCCTGGATGTATTTGACGTGTCTAACCTGTTCTAATGCAAGAAGCAGGAGCAGCCAATCAGTGAGCAACATGGTCTCTCACACAGCGATGGGCTGATAATCTTTTTTGAGGAATTAATATTAGACTGAGCACACAGGGAGGAGCTGTGTCTGTCCTCTCACACTGAGCAACAAGTGTACTTGGCCATCAGTTGGAGGAAAAGCAGGAGACCTGCCCTTGGATTCTGGGGACCATTCTCTTCTTTATCCGTCAATCAATCTCCAATCCCCAAAAACAGAATATCTGGTCATTCTCATTCCCTGGTCAGTGGGAGCTTGCTGTGCCTCAACTGGCTGGGGGCTCTCCCTCATTATAACAGTGACAAATGCTTTAAACTACTCTGCCTTATTTGCTCTGAAGCAGATATCCTAAGGCACTATTGAAATGCGACTGTTTCTTGAAGTTGCAGTTTTCCAGTGAAGTCACAGGAGAATGAAGGGAATGAATTACTTACCACCAGAGGGACCCAGTAATAGTTTAATGATGGTGCTTCACCAGCGATGATCGATATCCTTTGTGTAAAGAAGAAAAAAGCCAGCACTCCTGGACACAAAATAAGAATCAGACAAATTCACCGGCTTAAATCTGACAGAAAGGTAATGCAACAACAACCACTTGCGATTACATAGCCCCTCTCAAGATGATTCATGTGAGCGTTACCAGGCAGCATCTGACACTGAGGCACAGCAGGGATTGTGGGACAGGTCAACGGAAGTTCGATGTGAGGAGGAGGCTTTCAGCACCATCGTAAACAGCAAGAAAGAGGCAAAGAGATTCCGGGATGGGATTCGAGAGTTTAGGGCCCACGCAGTGAGGGCAGGGTAAGCAAGGCTGGAGTGATTACCATCAAAGGCTGGAATTGGATCAACACAGAAACATCTTGGAGGATTGTGGGGCTGAGAGACTTTGCATTGTTAATTAATTATGAAGGGACCGCAGAGAGTCAATCAGGAGACAGTGTTTGCAGGGGCAGGAAGGTGAGGGAGCAGAGGGAGAGAGATTGCAGGGAGTCGGGGAGAAACCCCAGACGAGGAGTTGAGGGGGATTATTTTACACAGTGAGTTGTTGGGATCTGGAAGGTGCTGCCTGAAAGGGCGGTGGGAGCAGATTCAGTGATAACTTTCAAAAGGGAATGAGGAAACACTGGGAAATTAAATGTTTACACAGCCATGGATAAAGAGCGAGGGATGTGATTTTAAGCAAAGAAAGAGTTTCCCTTCACACAGGGGAAAGTTTTTGATGGAGGGAGTTTAGCCGCAGAGCAGATTGAGTCCAAATACTTACCGACACCCCCAACAATCAGCAACTTGCCGAGTAATAAAAGAAAATCCGTCACTTTATCCAACACAGCGACTCTGCCAATGGAAACATAACACCGGATTCATGAGTAAATAAGGAGGAAGACTGACTCACTCTCTGCCCACCCACCCACTCACAGCAGGAGTCTGGGAAACCTCATGTGGGACACCTGAGAGGTTTACAAGGTTATGATGCCCTGGGTTAAAAACCACACAACACCAGGTTATAGTCCACCAAGTTTATTTGGAAGCACTAGCTTTCGGAGCACTGCTCCTCCTGATGAAGGAGCGTCGCTCCAAAAGCTAGTGTGTTTCCAAATAAACCTGTTGGAGTATAACCTGGGGTTGTGTGATTTTTAACTTTGTACACCCCAGTCCAACACCGGCATCTCCGAATCATGACGTTCAGGGACTGTCTTTGCAAGTTTAAGGTTAAACAAATTAGAGTTGGATGGTCTGTGCTGAAATCAGTGTGACCGTAAACCTGATCCCTGATTGTTGAAGATTAAAGGAAGGCCAAGACAGTTTGACTGTGAAGAGGGTGGAAGGCATTTCAGACACATGACAGTGGCCGGGTGTTAACAGCAGAGACTGGGGATCTCCAGGGTTCCGAAAACTGCTGGGAATGTCAAGCAGTAAACTGCTGTGCTTTGAACTGTCCACTTACAAAGACAAACAGGGATTGGGCTGTGAAACAGACAAAACCAGCATTTCACAGGGGCCATGTGAGTCACACTGTCATGGGGAAGGGGACAGAGCAAGCCATCATAAAGATAAAGTTGCAGGCTTTCCTGCAATACCACAGAAAATCAAAGAGAGTGCTTTGGAGCTGCATGGATCTGAGAGACAGACAGAAACACTGAACAGAGGGGGAACAGAACAGAATAAATCTGTGCAGAGTTACAATGAGGCTGGAGGAGTCCACAAACTCCAGCGAGAGGTAGAACCATGGGGAAAGAAAATGCCCAGCGATTTCTGCTTCTGTTTGTCTCAAATCACTAGCTCTGTGCTTGGGAAGATGGATAGGCAATGAACCTTTGGAAGTTTACAGTTACTTTGGATTGATTTTGGACGAATAACATCAAAGAGAGTGTTAACCACACTGGGAATGTATACCTTGGGATGGTACAATATGATGGCACTATTTTCTTAATGTTTTCAGGTATTGGTTAAGATAAATGCCTTGCCTTTCTCTCTGCCTTTAAGGCACTTTCTGAAATCGATCTCTTTGTTCAACCTTTCAGTCCTGTTCAAATCTCTTTTCGTGGCTCAGTGTCAGATTATATTTAATACTCTTCCTGTGAGACAGCTTGACACATTGTGGGATATTAAAGGTACCAAAGAAATACAGTACGCACTCAACTCATTTCTGCCAATAAATACTCCTGGTGTGCAATGGGGGACAGTGTAAGGGGGAGCATTACTCTATATCTAACCCCGTGCTGTCCCTGTCCTGGGGGTGTTTGATAGGGACAGTACTGAGGGAGCTTTATCATGTAACTAACCTCATGCTGACCCTGTCCTGGGAGTGTTTGATGGGGGACAGTGCAGAGGGAGTTTTACTCTGTATCTAACCCCCTGCTGTCCCTGTCCTGGGAGTGTCTGATGGGGACAGTGCAGAGGGAGCTTTACTCTGTATCTAACCCCCTGCTGTCCCTGTCCTGGGAGTGTTTGATGGGGGACAGTGCAGAGGGAGTTTTACTCTGTATCTAACCCCCTGCTGTCCCTGTCCTGGGAGTGTTTGATGGAGGACAGTGCAAAGGGAGCTTTACTCTGTATCTAACCCCATGCTGACCCTGTCCCTGGGAGTGTTTGATGGGGACAGTGCAGAGGCAGCTTTACTCTCAATCTAACCCGGTGCTATTCCTGCCAATGAGCCTCTTCCCCTTCACGTCTGACAATGGGAGTGGAATCTGACACAAGGCTGATGTTGGCCTGGTATACAGCAGGGACATACCCCCTACTCCAGGAAGGAGAGACTGGTCTTGAGGGGGGCAGAGTAGATTCCCCAGAATGATCCTGGAGAGAAAAGGGTTAAAAGATGAGGACCAGTGAGATGGAATATTTTTTATTCTTTCCTGAGACATGGCATCACTGGCTGGACCCAGGATTAATTGCCCGTCCCTAGTTGCCCCTTGAGAAGGTGGAGATGAGCTGCCTTCTTGAACCGTTGCAGTCCATGTGCTGTAGGTTAACCCACAATGCCCTTAGGGAGGGAATTCCAGGATTCTGACCCAGCAACACTGAAGGAACGGTGATATACTTCCAACTCAGGATGGTGACTGGCTTGGAGGAACTTGCAGGGGTTGATGTCCCCATGTATCTGCTGTCCTTGTCCTTCCAGATGGATGTGGTTCTGGGTTTGGAAGGTGCTGTCTGAGGACATTTGATGAATTTCTGCAATGCGTCTTGTGGATGGTACACACTGCAGCTACTGAGTGTTGGTGCTGGAGGGAATGGATGCTTGTGGATGTGGTGCCAATCATATGGGGCTGCTTTGTCCTGGATGGTGTCAAGCTTCTTGAGTGTTGTTGGAGCTGCCCCCATCCAGGCAAGTGGGGAGTATTCCATCACACTCCTGACTTGTAGATGGTGAAAGTGAGGAATGCAGATGCTGGAGATTAGAGTCAAGAGTGCGGTGCTGGTAACGCATAGCAGGTCAGGCAGCATCTGGGGAGCAGAGGAATTGATGTTTTGGGCATAAGTCCTCCATGTAGATGGTGGACAGGCTTTGCGTAGTCAGGAGGTGAGTTACTCACCATAGTATCCCTAGCCTCTGACCTGCTGTTGTAGCCACTCTGTTTATGTGGTGAGTCTAGGTGACTTTCTGGACAATGGTAACTCCCAAGATGTTGATAGCGCCGATTTTAGTAGTGGCAACATATCAAGGGATAGTGGTCAGATTCTCTCTTATTATACATGGTCATCATGTGGCGCAAATGTTTCTTGCTATTTGACAGCCCAAGCCTGAATATTGTTCAGTCCTTGTTTCATTTGGACACGGACTGCTTCAGTATCTGAGGTGCTGAACATTGTGCAATCATTGGCAAACATCCTGATTTTGATAAGGATTGGGCTTGTGTTTTCTTGAGTATAGAAGATTAAGAGGCGACTTGATCAACGTATTTTAAGGAAGGATTTAAGAGGGTTGATAGTGAGAATTTATTTTCTTTGATATTTATGGGGAAGGGATCCATAATCTCAAAATTGGAGCCAGGCGTTTCTGGGAGTGATGTTGGGAAGCACTTTTCCACGGACAGGGTGATGGAAATCCGGGATTCCAGGGCTTAGTCAGGAGAAAATAACCATTTCTTGACAAGTCTCACCTCACCACATTCCTCATCAGTAAATAGAAGGCATCCTTTGCAGATGTGCAGAAGTTTTTACCATAAATGGCGATCTGAAAGAAGGAAAGTTGTCATATTTCACATTTATATTGTGCCTTTCACAACTTTAGAGTGTGAGCATTCAACACATTGATCACTGACAGTATCAAGTGATACTGAAATTCCCAGGCAGTGAGAATAGGCAGAGACTCACCATTATATAGGCATTTCTGTTGAGAAATTTGATGAATTTTTCCAGACACCAAAAGCAACATTTCAGGCAGCAGAACAGGAACTTGGCAAATTTGTTCTGTGCACCTGAAGGTAAAGCAACAAGCTCCGAATTAATCCATAATCACACAGAAACGTGGGAACACAGGAACGCTGGAACGTGGGAAAGCAGGAATGCAGGAACACAGGAACATGGGAACATGGGAAAGCGGGAACACAAACACGGGAACGGGGGAACACGGGAACGGGGGAACACGGGAACACAGGAACAAGAGAAAATGGGAATGCGGGAACGTGGAAATGTGGGAACACAGGAACATGGATACATAGGAACGCAGGAACATGGGAACGCAGGAACATGAGAACGTGGGAAAGCGGGAAAGTGGGAACACAAACACGGGAACAGAGGAACATGGGAATGCAGAAACAAAGGAACGCGGGATCATGGGAACACAGGAACATGAGAAAATGGGAACGCGGGAACGTGGAAATGTGGGAACACAGGAACATGGAAACACAGGAATGCAGGAACATGGATACGTAGGAACATGGGAACACAGGAACGCAGGAACACAGGAACACGGGAACATGGAACAGAAATGTAGGAACACGGGAACACAGGAATGCAGGAACACAGGAACATGGGAACGCAGGAACAGAGGAAAACAGGAACGCGAGAATTTAGGAACGCGAGAAAGCGGGAATGCAGGAACATGGGAACATGGGAATGCGGGAACACAGAAACACGGGAATGCGGGTACACAGGAATGCGGGAACACGGGAATGCAGGAACAAAGGAACACAGGAACATGGGAACACAGGAACATGGGAAAATGGGAACGTGGGAACATGGAAATGTGGGAACACAGGAACACCGAAACATGGGTACACAGGAACACGGGAACGTGGAACACAGAAACATGGGAACACAGGAACACAAACACAGGAATGCAGAAACACAGGAACATGGGAACACGTGAACACAGACCGTGGGAATGCAGAAACATGGGAACATGGGAGTGCAGGAACAAGGGAACACTGGCACGCAGGAACACAGGAATATAGGAACATGGGAACACAAGAATGCAGGAACACAGGAACGCAGAAACATGGGAATGCATGAATGCAGGAACACAGGAATGGAGAGTAGAGGGGAAGGCCATTCAGCCTCTCCTCCTTGTGTCAGCTTCTTGAAAGATCTCCAATCAGTCTCACATTGCTGCACTTTCCCTAAATCCTGCAGCTGTTTTCATGTTAAATATTTATCCAATTCTCTCGTGAAAGTAATCATTGAACAGGATATTTCAGGCAGCACCTTCCAGTTCCTAACAACTCACTGTGTAAAACAATCCCCCTCAACTCTCCCTCTGCGGCTTTTCCCCGATTCCATTCAATCTGTCTCCCTCTGCTCCCTCACCCTCCTGCCCCTGAAAACACTTTCTCCTGATGTACTCGATCAAAACTTCCTCCCAGTACCAATTTACAGGAACAATTTAAACTAATCGCAATATAATACAAGACTCCCACCCCCCCCAAACCAGACACATGACATCACCACCCACTGGACAAAGATTGTCATTACAATGTGACGTGCTTACATAGGAAGCTCCATTATAAATACTGGCAAAGGAACTTACGATGAAGGTACAAAACATAAGGACGAGGTGTAAAGATGTGACATCCAAAGTAAACCCCATCTGTTAACTCAAAACACTGAACCTGTGTAAAATTAACTTTCCTCTCCCTTTAACCCACTTCAAAAGCAGATGACACTGAGTCTGAGACTGAGTAAATTTACAGTTATGCCCACTGAAGATGTCTCAGCATACTGTGGGATCACAGGGGAGTTACACCATGAACATTTCACCTGAGTCAATGTTTCACATTCAACCCCATCTATATCTTACCACACCATCACATCAACTTCTCCCACATCGGACTTCTGCTGCTTCTGTCGTGCAGACACCCACACTCTCTGTGATACACACACCCACACTCTCTGTGATCCACACACCCACACTCTCTGTGATCCACACACCCACACACTCTGTGATACACACACCCACTCTCTCTGTGATACACACACCCACTCTCTCTGTGATACACACACCCACACTCTCTGTGATACACACATCCACACTCTCTGTGATACACACACCCACACTCTCTGTGATACACACATCCACACTCTCTGTGATACACACACCCACACTCTCTATGATACACACACCCACTCTCTCTGTGACACACACACCCACTCTCTTTGTGATACAGTCACCCACACTCTCTTTGTGATACACACACCCACACTCTCTGTGACACAGTCACCCACACTCTCTGTGATACACACACCCACTCTCTCTGTGACACACACACCCACTCTCTTTGTGATACAGTCACCCACACTCTCTTTGTGATACAGTCACCCACACTCTCTGTGACACAGTCACCCACACTCTCTGTGATACACACACCCACACTCTTTGTGATACAGGTACCCACACTCTCTGTGATACAGTCACCCACACTCTCTGTGACACAGTCACCCACACTCTCTGTGACACAGTCACCCACACTCTCTGTGATACACACACCCACACTCTTTGTGATACAGGTACCCACATTCCCTGTATTACAGACACCCCACTGTCTGCACTGGGTTCCTCTCCTGCCTACTTGGTGATGGTGAAGCTGTGCTAATGTTCCTAGCCTCGTATCCCAGAGACCCAGGTTAATGCTGTGTAAGAATTTCAATTCAATTAATAGATTTGGAAATGAAAACGATTCTCTACGTAGGCGACCATGTGACAATTGTGTACAAACCACTCTGGCTCGCTCATGTCCCTTTTGGAAGGAAATCTGCCGTGTGTCATCCTTACCCAGTCTGGCCTATACATGACTCCATACCCACACCAATGTGCCTGCCCCGTGAAACAGCCTGAGTGAGCCACTCAGTTCAAAGGTAATTAGAAATGGACAAAAAAAATTTCAGGGACATCCAGATTCCTTAAAAGAAGGATCAAACAATTCAGAAGTAGCTGCAATTGCGAACTGCTCAGGAACCCACCTTTCAGTTTATTATCCAGGTATTCCAGAATAATGCGGATGAGTTGGATGATGGCTAGTATCAAGGATCCGAATGCCAGTGAGCCTGTGTGGTACCTGTCACAAGGAAACAGGTTCAGAATTAAATTGTTGCACGTCAGACAGCCTGACAACAAACTCCAATATCCTCCTTCTCACTGCTTCCTCCCAGAGTCACAAGCTGCAGAACTCTGTTCCAGATCTTTCAATCCCAAAGTACGTGTCACTTGGTGCAGATGCAGACAATGCTGGAGAAACTCGGCAGGTTGGCTGTGTCTGTGGACAGAAACAGAGCTAACGTTTTGAGCCCAGTGACCCTGCCTCAGAACTGCTACAGAAGGTGTTACCTCATGTCACTCTTTACCGAATGTAACGCTTTCCTTTTTTACGCCTCGCAGCCTTGAAGCTGCTCTCCTTGGTTCAGAGACTCAGGCCTGGGCCTCCGGTCCAGCCCCTAATCCTTCACCCTGCCTCTATTGCCTGGCTTCAAACCTTCACTCTGCTTTCTCAGTCTAATGAATATCAAAGACATGGCCAAGTGTGCTGAGGTCAAGGGTCAGAGCCTGCATGGGGTACAAAACAAAGGGTAGAGGAAAGTTCAAGACCAGGAAAGAAGGTCCCTCTTCCTCCAAATTGACCCGATGAACTCACCTTTTGTCTAGGCCTCCATCATGTTGTGTGGGAGGGAAGCAAGGATGGGGTCAGGGGATTAAAACTACCCTTGACCCACCCTCAACATGCTTCCCTGAAATATCCGAGCACCCCATCCTGTGAAATCATGGTGATCTGTTTCTGATGTTTTGTCACCATGACTAGGTAACACCATCAGTGAGAAGCTCCAGTGAAGCACTGGTGGTATGCCCCGCCTCTCTCTTTATAGGTCTTGGTTTCTTAAGGTGGGTGATGTCATTTCCGGTTCTTTTTTTCAAGGGAAGGTAGATGGGATCTAAATCATGTTGATCTCTCCATTATCACTGGAGCTTTCCTGCCTTGGATCAGGAAGCTCACTGCTAATAGGCTGAGATTGCAAGAGGTTGACCCAACAGCATTGGGGGCATCCTGACAGCTCCCACCACCTTCTCCACGGCAACTGTTTCTCAGGGTAGTGTCCTAGGCCCAACCACCTTCAGCTGCTTCATCAATGACCTTCCCTCCACCACCAGGTTAGCAGTGAGGATGTTCACTGATGATTACACAATGTTCAGCACTCCTCAGATACTGAAGCAGTCCATATTCAACTGCAACAAGATCTGGACAATATCCAGGCTTGGGCTGACAAGTGGCAAATAACTTGTGTGGCAAATTCATGCCACACAAATGCCAGGTAATGACCAACACCAATAAGAGACAATCTAACCCCTTGACATTGAATGGTGTTACCATCACTGAATCCCACACTATCAGCATCCTTGGAGTTATCATTGACCAGAAACTCAGCTGGGTGCTCACCACATAAACACAGTGATGACAAGAGCAGATGAGAGGCTGGCAATTCTGCAGTGAGTAAGTCACCTCCAGATTCCCCAAAGCCTGTCCACCATCTACAAGGCACAAGTCAGGAGTGGGATGGAGTACTCCCCACTTGCCTGGATGGGTTCAGCTCCAACAACACTCAAGAAGCTTGACACCATCCAGGACAGCGAGGTAAACCTCCCACTTCCTCCAGACCAAAGGGGTAGCCATGGGCACACATATGGGCCTCTGCTATGCCTGTCTCTTTGTTGGCTACGTAGAACAGTTGATCTTCCGTAATTACACCGGCACCACTCCCCACCTCTTCCTCCGTTACATTGATGACTGCATTGGTGCCACCTCGTGCTCCCGTGAGGAGGTTGAGCAATTCATCAACTTCACCAACACATTCCACCCTGACCTTAAATTTACCTGGACCATCTCTGACACCTCCCTCCCCTTCCTGGACCTCTCCATCTCCATTAGTGACGACCGACTTGACACTGACATTTTTTACAAACCCACCAACTCCCACAGCTACCTGGATTACACCTCTTCCCACCATACCTCTTGCAAAAATGCCATCCCGTACTCCCAATTCCTCCGCCTCCGCCGTATCTGCTATCAGGAGGAGCGGTTCCACCATAGAACACACCAGATGGCCTCCTTCTCTAGAGACCGCAAT
>NC_057720.1:1785983-1798599 GCF_004010195.1 Chiloscyllium plagiosum
CCATGCTATTTTCTCCCCACCCCCACCCTCCTCCAGCTTATCTCTCCACGCTTCAGGCTCACTGCCTTTATTCCTGATGAAGGGCTTTTGCCCGAAACGTCGATTTCGCTGCTCGTTGGATGCTGCCTGAACTGCTGTGCTCTTCCAGCACCACTGATCCAGAACCATCCAGGACAAAGCAGCCCACTTGATTGTCACCACATCCACAAGCATCCACTCCCTCCACCACCAAAACTCAGTAGCAGCAGTGTGTACCATTACAAGGTGCTCTTCATAAATTCAGACAACACCTTCCAAACCTACAAGGACAGCAGATACATGGAAAAACCACCACCTGCAAGTTCCCTTCCAAGCCATTCACCATCCTGACTTGGAAATATATCGCCGTTCTGCCACCGTCACTGCGTCAGAATCCTGAAATTCCCTCCCTAAGGGCATTGTGGAGCATATGGACTGCAGCGGTTCAAGAGGGCAGCTCACCCCCGCCTTCTCAAGGGGCAACTAGGGACAGGCAATAAATGCTGGGCTCAGCCAGTGACACCCACATCCTACAAATTAATGAAAAAAAGCTTGACTTTCCTGGGATGGGGAGCATCATCTGTTGGACTGAAGAGATTTGTACTACATTCAACAGCAATTGACACAGTCTCCATCTCAGAGACAAAGACTTTTAGGCTCTGGATCTTTATGAAGTGAGTCTAAATTCAATCAGCTGCTGGGATGGTTTTGGTGGGATTTGAACATATGGCTCATTGAGTTGGGTTAGGGACATTGTCACTCTGCTGCCATCTCCCTGTATCAGTGATGGGTAATAAACACTGGCCTAGCCAGCAATGTCCCACATCCTGTGAATAATTCTTTTAAAAGTCCTGGAAAATGTGTGGGAATTCAAGAGCCCCTGTCAGGCAGCACGGTGGTTAGCACTGCTGCCTCACAATGCAAGGGAACCGGGTTCGATTTCCACCTCGAGTGACTGTCTGTGTGCAGTTTGCACGTTATCCTGCTGTCTGTGTGGGTTCCCTCCCAGAGACGTGCAGGTTAGGTGGATTGGCCATATTAGTTTGCCCATAAGGTGTAGGCTCGGTGGATTAGTCATGGGAAATGCAAGGTACAGTGATGGGGTAGGAAGCTTTTCAGAGAGTCACTACGACTCGATGGGCTGAATGGCCAATTCCACAATATAGAGATTTTATGATTCTGTCACTGCATCCAGGTACAACCTCCAGGAAGGAATATTTTCTATACTGTGTTTCTGTCAAGAATTTCCAGAAGGCCAATAAGATTTGTATTATTACAAATGCATTTATATAGCACTTTTAATGTAGTAAGGTATTTCACATGAGGGCAAATCTAACAGAAATTTGACACGGGCCTGAAGGAGGTTTCCAGATGGTGTCTAAAATCGAGGATAGACAGTGAGGTTATAAAGGAGCATGTGTAAGGAGGAGAGGGGAATGAGAGGGCATTCTAGGGCTTAGGGCCCAGACAACTAAAGGCCCAGCCTTCAGAGATAGAGGGATTCAAACTGTGGGAGGTCATGAGAGGGAAACGAGACTACAGCAGAGATGTCAGCAGGTGGTGGGGCTGGAGAAGATCATGGGAGGGGAGGGAGGAGGCATGCAGCCTTAAGAGTTTGAAGTTCAAGAATTCTTTACACGACCCCATCAATCTTGTTGGAAAGTATCAATTTTCCTTCATTCAAGGTGATTGACAAATTGAAACAGGAGTGAATGATTCTATTGCAGTTGGATGCCATCAACACCTCCCTGCTGGGGGTTACGGGAGGGTCGATAAATCTGATTAAAAACATTGCTGAAGGTTTTAACAGGAATTCCCAGGTGCGTGTACCCTGTCCATTCAAACATCCCATCACCAAAACCTTTATAAATAATAAACAGAAATAAAAATGAAAGCAATCTAAAGGTATTGATCATTTTCTCCCACTGTTTTTTGAATATTGCAGCATCTAGGGCAATTACAAATAGAGGGTCTCCCAATGAGAGTGAAATGAGGAGAATGTTTTTCTCTCAGATCGTCTGGAGAGTTTGGAACTTGTTTCCCTGGTGATGGTGGAGGCAGAGGTAGACAGCTTCCACACTAACACATGAATCCGTGCTTGGTGACAACAGAGCGGATACTGAGGCTGACATCAGCCATGATTTTATGGAATGGTGCAACAGATCTGATGGGCAGAATGGCCTACTTCTGCCTCCTAATTAGTTTGCTTCTCATTAGCTTGTTTATGAGCCATCCTTGTCCCAGAGACTCCAAACAAATCAGGGAGAGGTTGACAATCCGTGAGCAATGAGCTTGCGTACAGGGTTTGATCTGATCGGGGCTGACGGGCTGGAGAATCTCCAAGATAAGAGCCAACTCAGAATGAAGGATCGCTCTGGAGCACTGAACAGTAGTGAAATTCCGTCACTCAAATTGTGGTCAATCTTTGGAATTCTGTACCCCAGGGGGCTGTGGAAGTTCAGCTCCTGAGAATGCTCAAACCAGAAATTAATAGAATCTTGGACACTACGTAATCAAAGGAGATGGGGATACAGGGGGAAAGTGAAATCGATGGTCAGCTGTGGTCTTGTTAAGCAGGGAAGGTGGATAAAGGGGCTGAAGGGCCTGTTTCTGCATCTAGTTCTTTGCTTTTAAGCGTAATTGTAATTTACAGGAACTGACTTGGGCCAAGAAAATCACTTACAACAGGGTTAGGTGTTACCATTGACCAGACACTCATCATCTAAATACTGTAGCTACAATAGCAGGTCAGAGGTTAGGAATATTGCAATACAAAACTCTTCTCCTGACTCCCCAAAGCCTGTCCACCATCTACAAGATACAAGTCAGGGCTGTGATGGAGCATTCCCCACTTGCCCTGGTTGAGGGCAGCTCCAACAACAACACTGAAAAACTTGATACCATCCAGGATAAAGCAGCCCACTTGATAGTCACCACATCCACAAGCATCCATTCCCTCACCGCCAACATTCAGTAGCAGCCATGTGTACTGTCCACCAAAGATCCTTGGACAGTGCCCTCCAAACCCATGACCACTTCCATCTCAAAGGGCAAGGGCAGCAGATACATGGGCACAGGGGTAATCCATGGGGAACAGGGGTAATCCATGGGGCACAGGTTTCTGGCACAGAGTGTGCCCCTGTTGCTCAGGCGGGAAGGGGGGAGAGGATCAGAGCATTAGTCACTGGGGACTCCATTGTTAGGAGGACAGATTGAAGATTCTGTAAATCTCCTCTGCACCCTTTCCAAAGCTTTCACATGCTTCCTATAATGCGGTGACCAGAACTAAAAATCACACAACACCAGGTTATAGTCCAACAGGTTTAATTGGAAGCACTAGCTTTCGGAGCGACGCTCCTTCATCAGGTGATAGTGACTATCAGTCGCTCCGAAAGCTAGTGCTTCCAATTAAACCTGTTAGACTATAACCTGGTGTTGTGTGCTTTTTAACTTTGTACACCCCAGTCCAACACCGGCATCTCCAAATCGTGACCAGAACTGTATGCAATACTCTAAGTGCAGCCGCACCTGAGTTTTGTACAGCTGCCAACATGACTTCATGGCTCCGAAAGTCAATCCCTCTACCAATAAAAGCTAACCCATCATGTGCCTTCTTAACAACCCTATCAACCTGGGTATCAACTTATACGGATCTATGTACCTGGACACCGAGATCACTCTGCGCATCCACACTACCAAGAATCTTACCATTAGCCCAGTATTCTGTATTCCTGTTACTCCTTGCAAAGTGAATCACCTCACAATTTTCCACATTAAACTCCACTTGCCACCTCTCAGCCCAGCTCTGCAGCTTATCTCTGCCCCTCTGTAACCTGCAACATCCTTCAATACTGTCCACAACTTCACCAATCTTAGTGTCATCCACAAATTTACTAACCTATCCTTTTATTTGATTAGATTAGATTAGATTAGATTACTTTACAGTGTGGAAACAGGCCCTTCGGCCCAACAAGTCCACACTGACCCGCCGAAGCGCAAACCACCCATACCCCTACATTTACCTCTTACCTAACACTACGGACAACTTAGCATGGCCAATTCACCTGACCTGCACATCTTTGGACTGTGGGAGGAAACCGGAGCACCCGGAGGAAACCCACGCAGACACGGGGAGAATGTGCAAACTCCACACAGTCGGTCGCCTGAGGCGGGAATTGAACCCGGGTCTCTGGCGCTGTGAGGCAGCAGTGCTAACCACTGTGCCACCGTGCCGCCCACAATTCAGGTCATTTATAAAAATGACAAACAGCAGTGACCCTAAAACAGACCCCTGCGGTACAGCACTAGTAACTGAACTTCAGGATGAACATTTCCCATCAACCACCACCATCTGTCTTCTTACAGCTAGCCAATTTCTGATCCAAACCACTAAATCACCCTCAATCCCATGCCTCTGTATTTTGTGCAACAGCCTATCATGGGGAACCTCATCAAATGCCTTACTGAAATATAGGACAGATATCAGAGGTAGGTTCTTTACTCAGAGCATAGTGTGGGCATGGAATGCCCTGCCTGCAACAGTAGTAGACTCAGCAATGTTAAGGGCATTTAAATGGTCATTGGATAAACATATGGATGAGAATGGAATAGTGTAGGTTAGATAAGCTTCAGATTGGTTTCACAGGTCGGCGCAACATCAAGGGCCGAAGGGCCTGTACTGAGCTGTAATGTTCTATGCTTTAACACCACCCCCTGCAAGTTCCCTTCCAAGCCACTTACCATTCTGTCTTGGAAATATATCACTGTTCGTTCACTGCCACTGGCCAAAATCCTGGAATTCCCTCCCTAAGGGCATTGTGGGTCAATCCACAGCAGATGGATTGCAGCAGTTCAAGAAGGCAGTTCACTGCCACCTTCTCAAGGGGCAACTAGGGACGGGTAATAAATGCTGGCCCAGCCAGTGACACCCATGTCCCATGAATGAACAAAAATAAGTAGATATTTAGGAGGGTGAGGCAATATGCAAAGCAAATCTCACCCTGTTAAGTTGCAAAGGGCTTTTATTTCTCTCTCATCTTTCACAATCTAAACACACCCACAAGTATTTTACAGCCATTGATGCATTTTAAAATGGAGTCCCTGTGTAATGTATACACGCATCGCAGTCATGTTCGCCTGATAAGCTGTGGGTTATGATGTTAGTGAAGGGATAAATACTACCCAGAACACTGGGATAATCCTCACTGCTTTGTTTGTAATAGTGGCTTGGGATCTTTGTGTGTGCACCTGAGATGACAAATAGGCGCTGGCTGTGTATCGCTGGGCTGGCGTGTGTGCTGGATTGTAATAGTTTGTATTTAATTTTAGAAACTGGCTGCTGAACTGAGGACTTTGATGATCTTACCTCAGGGAACGACCGAACGCAGCAAGCAAAGGGAAGGCTGGTATGTCAGCTGGTTTCTTAAATGCCCAGTAATAGGAAGCGAAGGCACCTGCCAATGTGCACTGCCCCAGCGCAATGGCAAAGTTCACCAGCCACAAAAAGACAAAGAGGTTGCAGATCTGAAGGATGAAGATGTACTTGTGGTAAACACTCTCTCCACCATAGAAAGCGAAGGCACATTGAGCACCTGGGCACAACTTGGTGACATTGCTGGTGTTAAATACCTGTCAGGGAAAGAAAGGTCACAGGTCAGCAGTGTGGGTGGCTGGCTAGGTCAGGACAGTTTTACATAGCTCACTGCCACTGATCCTTCCCCTGACTTTGGCAAAAGCAACATCCTGCAGATGCTGGAAATCTGAAACAAACACAGAATGCTGAAGAAACTCAGTAAGCCTGGCAGCGTCTGTGAAGAGAGAAACAGAGTTATCATTTCAAGTGAAGATGACTCTTCTTTGGAAGAGGTGAAGAGGAAGAATTATATCAGGCTCCAAAAGTTAACTCTGTCTCTCTCTTTCTCTCTCCACGGATGGTGCCAGACCTGCACAGCTTCTCTAGCAATTTCTGCTTTTCTTTGCCTTCTGTCTTTGCTTTGCCCTGAACCTATGTAGTGATTACTGGATCCATCACCGTGGAATACCTACACGAGAGGTCTGTTCAGAGATATCAAGAGAGTCAATTCATGACAGTAGTAATTACAGGGACACTGCTCAGGGAGAATGAGCAGGACTGCATGGAGTTGGTCCATATCCATCTGCTCCCTCCAAAAGCTCCACACACCCCCCCACTCTGTGTGTGATGTCAGGAGAATGGATGGAGCCAATGTAATATGAACATTAGCCTTTTCAGAACCATGACCTTATACATCAATCAGGTTACACATCAGGCTTAGAAAATAAGTTTATTCATTTCATTGCCCAATCAGCAAAGCCGATCTGTCCCTAATTGCCCCTGGAGGGGGGGTGTTGCACAGCTCTCTTTCTCTTTAATCTAATGGTAGTGGGTTTGATACAAATGGGTGTCTCACTCAGTCCCCTCAGAGGGCAGTTCTTGGTTTGCCATATTGGCGTGCGACTGAAGTCAGGTACAGCACCTGACTTGAACCAGTTGTGTTCCTAAGACAGCTGACTGCTTTCACAGTCATCCCAGACATTTTATGAAACGGAATTCTAATTCTCAAACTGACCTGGGAACTGGGCTCGAGATGATAACACTGCAGTGCCTGACGGAAATTGCTGTGTTTAATCTGGGGCGGGGTGGGGGGGGTTGGTATGAGGGGAATTGTGGACAGGGAATGAAGTTGGGTGCCTCGTTCTAGTGAACTGGCAGCACTTTGGGTATTGTCGTGGGTGCTACCCGGCAGAATGTGGACACGCTTTCTCTTCCTCTTACCCAGGCTAACATCCAACTGGACTAACTGTATGGTGGCCTGCCCATCAGTGTAACACCCAGTGTCACACAAACGTAGTCCACTAGAGAGAGAGAGAGAGAGAGAGAGAGAGAGAGAGGGAGAGAGAGAAGAGGAGGAGGAGGGGTGAGTTTCCTCGGTGATTTATTTATTCTTGTATGCGACATCAATAATGTTCGCAAAGATGCCGACACAAGGAAGACTGCAGAGGTTAAAAGTAAAGATGGTAAAAGAGAGAAACATCATCTGTTTTATGATGGCACAGCAAAACTGGAGGAAATGACTGATGGGCATCTGGGGACAGGTTTCCCTGGAGAGAGCATCAAACTGTGATTTTGTACAGATCTTTAGAATCATTAGGTGTTGGTATTGGTCCAGTATTGAGAGAGGAATAGTCTCCAGTGGCAGAAGTGGAGGAGCCAGATTTAAACTCATTGCCAACATCTCTAGGAGCGGGATGAAGGATTTCTTTTTCCAAGTGAGTTGTTATGATCTGGAAGGTGCTTCCTGAAAGGACGATGGGAGCAGATTCAAGAATAACCTTCAAAAGGGAACCAGAAATGAAGTTCCAAAACATTAAAAACAGGAGCAGGAGTAGGCCATTCGGCCCTTCGAGCCTCCTCCACCGTTCAATAGGATCATGGTCGATCATCCAAGTCAGTCTTGTTTGTGCTTTCTCCCCCTTACCCTTTGATCCCTTCAGTCTGAAGAATTTTAGCCATAAGAACTCCTGAATATGTAGGTAGGTGAAATTGAAAACCTGGACTCAGTAGGTAGCGGAGACGAAGCTATCAACTTCTCACAAAAACCCAACTGGTTTATTCAGGCCCCATCAAGAGAAAAACCCTGTCACCCCTTACCCGGCCAAGGCAATATGTGACTCCAGTCCCACACCAACATGGTTGACTTTAAATTTGTCTGGAGAGACTCTCATGTTGTATGAACTGGAATCTCGGCCTCGCCCCATCCCGTTCCCAATATGGGACAAACCGATTAATTACCTCAGGATTGCACGTTCTATTTGCATATATACAATGACCCCGATTGGTCATGATTTTGTACACAGCTTCACCGGACGTTGACAGGAATCTGGACAGTTCATGTTAAAAAGTGTATCAATAGTTTTTAATTGTTCATGTCCCAAAATTCTAACAAAACTTTAAAGCATAATACAACTCTGACAGATAAATTCAGCAAAGGATAGAATCTTCCAGCACAGAAAAATGCCATTTAACCCATCATTCCTGTGCTGACCCTTTGACAGATCCAATTATTCTAACTTACCTACTCTTTCCCCACAGAACTGCAAATGTTCCATTTCCTGCATTTTTCCGATTCCCTGTGTGAAAGTTCTGATTGAATCTGCTCCCACCGCCCTTTCAGGCAGCACCTTCCAGATCCCAACAACTCACTGTGTAAAACAGTCCCCCTCATCTCCCCCGTCTGGGGCTTTTCCCCGATCCCCTTCAATCTGTCTCCATCTGCTCCCTCACCCTCCTGCCCCGGAAACACTGTCTCCTGATTTACTCAATCAAACTCTCTCCATGATTTTGAACATCTCGGTTAAACCCCCCAAAACCTCCTCTGCTCTAAGGAGAACAATCCCAGCTTCTCCAATCTCTCTATCGTTCAAGTCCCTGATCCCACCCTGGTATATCTCCTCGGCTTTTTCTCTCTCTGAAATACTCAGAGTTTGCTTGAGCTATTTTAAGAAAAGATGACATCTTTTGCTGCTTCACTTTCTTTGAAACCTGAAACTGTTACCAGACCATTTGAGCTGAGGTTTGACTGTAAGGATCTGAGATTTAGTCTTCAGTGTTTATTACATGATATGAGATCAGTTGCGACATAGTGTATTCTAAAAGGATACATTGCTGTGATAGCCCAATAGGAAATACAGACAGCAAGGAGCAGGAAGGTGATAATTGGGTAGAATAAAGTGGACATGATGTATCCTATGGCCCTGGTGACAAAAACAAACAGTTACAATGTAGAAACTACCACATGACTCAATAGAAATTAGATTGTAATTAAAGTGTTAACATATAAGATTACATTAGACCACATTTGGAGTATTGTGTGCAGTTTCGGTCACCATTCTATCAGAAGCACGTGGAAGCTTTGGGGAAAGTGCAGAGAAGGTTCACCAAGATGTTGCCTGGTCTCGAGGGCATTGACTCTGAGGAAAGGTTAAAAAGACTAGGATTGTTTTCACTGGCTGTGGCTGAAAGGAGACCTGATAAAGGTCCACAACATTATGAGATGTATAGATAGGGTGGATAGTCAGAGCTTTCTCCTCAGGGTTAAAGTTTCAATTACAAGGGGACACAGGTTCAAGGTGAGAGGGAGAATGTTTAAGGGAGATGTGCGAGGGAAGTTTATCACGCCTGGAACACATTGCCAGAGGAAGTGGTAGATGCAGATACATTGGCGACATGTAAGAAGTATCTGGATAATTACATGAGTAGGGAGGGAATAGAGGGATACTGACCGAATAAGGACAGAAGGTTTGTTTTTTAGTTTAGTTTGGGCATGGTGATCAGCACAGGCTTGGAGGGCCGAAGGGCCTGTTCCTGTGCTGGGATTCTCATTTATTCTCTTTGTTTTTGTACATCAATGATTTTAGAATAACATTACATTTACAGCACAGTAGCGGTCCAAGCAGCTTTTCTGGTATTCATTTTCATGAGGCCTCCTGTGTCCTGACCTCATCCTATCCCTAAATCTTTCGTTCATGTCTCCCTCATGTCTTCATGCAGGTAATCTTCCCATAATTCCACATTCTCTTTCATTCTCAACTGGAATTATTTAGTGAGTCTCTTATGTTGATGGATAAATTGACCTGGATTTTTAAATCGATATTCAGAAGTCAAGTCTACTTTTTAGCACAGGTTCAGGTTTGAAATGGCACATTAATTGTGAGGTTCTAATTGCTCGATGGGTTGACACAAGTTTGGAGCTAATTGAGGGACACATTAGGGTATGATGGACAGTGATGTTACAATACACAGCCAGAAGTCACATAACACCAGGTTATAGTCCAACAGGTTTATTTGAAATCACAAGCTTTCTGAGTGCTGCTCCTTTGTCAGTCATTAGCACTTCCCCTGATGAAGCAGCAGCACGCCGAAAGCTTGTGATTTCAAATGAATCTGTTGGACTATAACATGGTGTCATGTGACTTCTGACTTTGTCCACCCCAGTCCAATACCGGCACCTCCACATCACAATACACAGCAGTGTAACACTGGGGTATTGAGAGGGTTATACTAGGATTTAACAAACAGTTAGGATACAGCGGAGGTTCAGTTGGGAGGCTGTTGGTGAACATCAGCTGTCATGGTGGCAGGTACTGAAGGGTAAATGAGTTTAGAGTATGATAGAGTCATATGTTAGGATATCTTGCCTGGGATTGGGTTGTGGGGATTGTAATCAACTATATCTGGAATAAGATTATATTTTAACTCCAAAATTATGTAAATGAGGAATTGTTTCCTTTGGCAATAAGAATGAAAACAAAGCAGCTTATTTAATCAGTGAGAGGTTGCAGAGGGATCTGGGTGTCCTAGTGCATGAATCATAAAGAGTCAGTCCACAGGTACAGCAAGCAATTAGAAAAACTCATAGCATTTTGTCAATTATCACAAGGAAATGTGAATACAAGGTTAGGGTGTTTATGCCTCAGTTATACAGGGCACTGCTGAGTCCACATCTGAAGTACTGTGTACCATCCTGGTCATCGTATTTAATTACAGACAATTTTGGTTCCTTTACCTGAGGAGGCATGTAGTTGTATTGGAGGTAGTTCAGAGGAGGGTCACTGGATTGTTTACAGGGATAGAGGATTTGTCCCTATGAAGAGAGATTGAGCAATTTAGGCTGATACTCTCTAGAGTTTAGAAGAATGAGTGGAAATCTAATCAAGATAATAAAGGGGATTGACAGAGTAGACGTGGAGGAGAAGTTTCCCCATGTCAGGGAATCTAGAATGAGAGGCCATAGCTTTACTGCAAGGGGTCGCAGATTTAAAAGAGAGATGAGGAGGAATTACTTCTCTCAAAGGGCCATGAATCTGTGAAATTCATTCCTCCAGATCACAGTGGATTCTAGGATATTGATTAAATTTAAGGAGGAGACAGACAGATTTTTAATTCATAACAGGTTGAAGGGTTAAGGAGAGCATGCAGGAAAGTGAAGCTGAAGTTGAGGTGAGATTTTGAATGGTGGAGCAGGTCCAAAGGGCTGAATGGCTCCCTCCTGCTCCTAGTTCTTAATTCCTTGATGATGTTATGTAAGTGCCTTGGAAACAGCTCACTCTGAAGCAGTAGGTTGGCTTATGAGGAAAGGCTAGACTTGTGTCCTGCTGGAGATTAGGACAGAACGAGGGGACACTATTGAAACACAAGCTTTTGAGGGGGCCTTGGTGGGTGTATGTGGGGAGGATATTTCCTCTTGTAGGAGAATCTAGAACCAGCGTCACTGTTTAAAAAGAAGGGGTTGTCTAGCTAAGACAGCGAAGAAGAAATGTATATTAATCAGGTCAACCATGATGCTGCTGGATGACAGAATAGGCTCAAGGGGCTGATGTGTTGTCCAGCTCCTACTTTGTATTGAGTTCATTCAGATCGGGTTTGGAAAGAACCTTGTAACCGCACTTCACAAGATTTCAGATATCAGGGGTTGGGGGTGTTAAGCTAGCACACATTGTAACTGGCAATGTTTTTGAGATCATGAAAAACATTCCAGAATAAACCCACACCATCTCAGTTCCTCAAACAATATTAGAGGCCACTTACTTGCTCCCTTCCCTGAGCAGTGCAATTGCAATACAGATTCTTTTCCGTAGGAAAATCAACATCAGAATGATGATCACTTCAATAATGCAGAGAAAGATCACTAGAAAACATCAAAGGCCATGTGTTAAAAAAATACAAAGAACTATAAAAGTATGGATTTGAATAGAGCTGTCACTGAGACTGCAGTTATACTGCAATCCATCTCCCAGGTGAGTGTGCACAAGGATCACAGTGAACATTCATTCTTGGAGGCTAATATTTGGTGTTTGGAGAATTTAACTTTCATATTTACTCTCTGTTATGCTGAAAACACACTGGCAGTTGACTGAGCTCCTGTTACATTGTGGGGTTTGGAAAACTCAGCATCAAATGAGCCTGTTTGGTCAGGGGTCTCACAGCTGGAGATCTGTACACTGTGGAGTAAAGGACCTCAGATCCAGGATCTGACAGCCAGCTGTCTGCCCTATTGCAGTGGCCCCCTCAAGGTTAGCTGTCCCATATGTCTAGTGGAGATGATGGACATCCTCAGGAAATTGTTGACTCCTGTAAAACCTCGGTCATTGGAAGATAATGATCAATCTCCAGGACACTATTGTGCAGCACAGAAGGGAAGTCATGAAATTGATCTTCATTCTCCATGCACACGGGCAACAGCAAATCCCAGCTACAGCCAATACTGCATTTCATTGAAACTCTGATACGTTCTCCTGTAACCACTGCATCATAACGCAATCCTTACAATGCATCATAACTCAACACTCCTGAAACATTGTAGCTCAACTCTCCCAAACTCCCAAAGAACCCTAATGCAAACATGCCATTTTGGTTTCGGATAACCTCTCAGTACACCATAAAACAGCACACACAACACACCATAACCCAACACACTGTAACCCAACACCCACTACACACTGTAACCCAACACCCACAACACACCATAACCCAACACCCACAATACACTGTAACTGAACTCCCACAATCACTGCACTGACA
>NC_057720.1:1801872-1815136 GCF_004010195.1 Chiloscyllium plagiosum
CCAACATCCACAACACACGGTAACCCAACACCCACAACACACCGTAACCCAACACCCACAATACACTGTAACCCAACACCCACAACACACTGTAACGAAATACCCATAACACAGTGTAACCAAACACCCACAATACACCCAAATGCAACACCATTCACAATTCAATGTAACTCAATCTTCCCAATCTATCTCCAGAAGCCTCCCAATGTTTTATAAAATAACCCTGGTCATACAATCCCTCAACACATCAAAACTCAATCCTCCCAATATATCACAATATCAGGTGTATCTTTGGATTGTTCATTCTAAATGAATATAGAACAAAGAACATAGAGCAGTACAACACAGTACAGGCCCTTCAACCCTCAATGTTGTGCTGGCCTTTTATCCTACTCTAAGATCAGACTAACCTACATACCCTTCATTTCACTATCATCCATGTGCCTATCCGAGAGTCGCTTAAATGTCCCTAATGTCTCTGACTCTACTATCACCGCTGGCAGTGCATTCCACACACCCACCACTCTCTGTGTAAAGAACTTAGCTCTGACATCTCCCCTAAATGTTTTTCCAATCATCTTAAAATTATACCCTTTCATGACAGCTATGTCCATCCAGGGAAAAAGACTCTGGCTATCCACTTTATCTATGGCTCTTATCATCTTGTACACCTCTATCAAGTCACCTCTCATTCTTCTTTGCTCCAATGAGAAAAGACCTAGCTCCCTCAAACTTTCTTCATAAGACATGCCCTCCAGTCCAGGCAGCATCCTGGTAAATCTCCTCCGTACCCTTTCCAAAGTTTCCACATTTTTTCTATAAAGAGGCAACCAGAACTGAACACAATATTCCAAGTGTGGTCTAACCAGGGTTCTATAGAGCTGCAGCATAACTTCGTGACTCTTAAACTCAATCCCCTGGCGAATAAAAACCAACACACCAAATGCATTCTTAACAATCCTATCAACTTGGGTGGTAACTTTGAGGGATCTATGAATGTGGATCCCAAAATCCCTCTGTTCCTCTTGTCAAACGTCTTGCCAAAATCCATATACACCACATCCACTGCTCTATCTTCATCAATGTGCTTTGTCACATCATCAAAGAACTCAATAAGGCTTGTGAGGCATGACCTGCTCCTCACAAAGACATGCTGACTATCTCTAATCAAACCATGGTTTTCCAAGTAAGACAAAGCCTGTATCTCAGAATCCTCTCCAATAATTTGCCCATCACTGATGTAAGACTGACTGTCTGTAATTCCCAGGATTATCCCTATTCCCTTTCTTGAACAAGGGAATAACATTAGCCACCCTCCAATCATCTGGCACTATTCCAGTGGAGATTGAGCACACAAAGATCATCACCAAAGGCACAGCAATCTCTTCCCTCCCTTCTTTGACCATAAAATATAGGAACATGAGTAGGCGATTCAGCCCCTTAAACCCGCTCTGCCATTCAATAGGATTGTGGTTGGTCTGACATTCTTCACGTCCACTTTCCTGCCCTTTCCCCTAATCCTTGATTCCCCGTATGCTCAAGAAACACAATAAAACAGAACCTCGAAATGGACTGCAGCTTAACCCCAGCAATACATCATAACTCAACCTGATCCATATGTCTTAATGTAACTTCCAACACATTGTCATCTAACTCTTCCAATACATCTTAGCCTGTCCTCTAAAGACATTGTAACTCAACCTTCCAGCTGGTCCGAAAGTAACTGAACAATATTACCATAATAAAACACCCGATATGTTATAACTCAATTTCCCAATACATACTGATGTTTTCTCCCAGCATAGCACAGCTCATCTCTCCAACATCCCACAGTTTAACACCCATTTTGTGTTTTTTACGTAGACCCGTTTCAACTTTCTAATTTTCTCCTAAATGGGAATGACATCACGCTGATGTTAAATCTCACGATGTAAAATCCTGAAAATGATGGAAGACTTACTAAAGGCGAGCCATGTCTGCCTGAGCTGCAGATACACCCTGAAGTCCATTTGGAAACCAATGTCGGAGATTGAGATGTCACTGCCAGGTTTACCCTTCAGACTGCTGTACTCCCAGTAACAGTGCCAGATCCCTAAATCAGGGGGAAAGAGAGGATTAAAACCAATTCATTTATTCAAATCCACGGAACTAAGTGATCTTCTCCTCATCTGCTGACTCTATGGTGATTGGTCGACCACTTATTTTGTGAAGAAGACACCGCTCAGTGACATTCAATGGAAGTACAGAGAGGGTTTGTCCAGAGGGCCCAGTGGTGAAGGTGGGCTGTGTAGAGGCCTGACCTGTCCTGAACCTCTTTAGCAATGACCACTTGATCCAAGCTTTAAATTAATGACAGGGAAAATCACTGAGGGACTCTGAAAGCTCACTATGTATTATAATGGGCAGTAGGTCGCATTCACCCTGCATTGTGCTCACTGAGTAATAGTGGTGCCTGGTCTGACAATGCCTTGATTGTAAAACTCACATACTTGCTTTTCAAATCCTTTTATGGTCTCATCATCACTGTTCCCTCCCCCAGTCTTTCTATGTTCCTCTTGTTTTAGCCTCCTAAGCGTCCTGGATTTGAATTGTACCTCCGCTGGCCAGGCCTCCAGCTGCCTGTGGGCCCTAAACTCTGGAATCCCCACCCGAGACCTCTCTGCCCCTCTCCATCCTCCCTCCCAAAAACCTTTAACCAATTTTTAATCAGTTGCTCTAATGTCTTCTTCAACTCTTTCAGGTAAATTTTGTTCTGATCATCACCGTGATAAAGCAAGCTGAGATCCTTTAAATGCCCTTCAGACTGCTGCAGATAAAACATCATTGAGATGCTTCAAGATACAACATAAATGCAAGTTGTTTTAATGTAAGACTATTGTATTCTTAATTGTTGACCAATATTTAATGAACCCAAAATGATAAGATGAGCCGGGCCAATTGCAGCAACTGGACCCTCATCTCATGTACACACTGAAGTAGTGTCTGTGTTGATACATACCTTCTCAAATGGCAACTGGAGACAGGCAAAAAATCCATCAATTTATCCATTTCTTTCTGAAAATATTCATTGAATTTGTTTCCAGCGACCTCAGGCAGTGCATTCCAATCACAAGTCCCTGTGTATGACCTCACGGGAACAGGAGGGGGCTACTGAGCTCCTCGCGACTGTATCCCCCACTCAGTGAGACTGTAGCTGCTCCTGAACTCACCTGGCTCTGTTGCTCTTCATTACATTGTCTGACAAAAATTTAACTCCAAATGACCCGCAATTCCACCCAGTGTCATAACAGATTGTTAGGGTGAGGGTGTTCCACTTTTTAAAAAATTCATTCATGGGATGTGGGCATTGCCAGCTGGTCCAGTATTTATCACCCGTCTCTAGTTGCCCTTGAGAAGGTGGGGTGAGCTGCAGTCCACCTGCTGTGGGTTGACCCACAACGCCCTTGGGGAGGGAATTCCAGGATTTTGACCCAGTGACAGTAAAGAAACAGGGATATATTTCCAAGTCAGGATGGTGAGTGGCTTGGAGGGGAACTTGCAGGGGGTGGTGTTCCCATGTATCTGCTGCCCTTGTCCTTCTAGATGGAAGTGGGCGTGGGTTTGGAAGATGCTGTCTGAGGATGTTTGGTGAATTTCTGCAGTGCATCTTGTAGATAGTACACACTGCTGCTACTGAGCGTCGGTGGTGGAGGGAGTGGATGTTTGTGGATGTGGTGCCAATCAAGCGGCTGCTTTGTCCTGGATGGTATCAAGTTTCTTGAGTGTTATTGGAGCTGCACCCACCTGGTTATCCCATTGCCTTTTCATGCTTTCTGGTCTGGGGGTATTATTGATGGTGGCATGACAGGTCATCGAGTCACAGAGATGTACAACATGGAAACAGACCCATCAGCCCAATTCGTCCATGCTGACCAGATATCTTAATTTAATCTAGTCCCATTTGCCAGCATTTAGCCTATATCCCTCTAAACCCTTCCTATTCATATACCCATCCAAATGCCTTTTAAATGCTGTAATTGTACCAGCTTCCACCACTTCCTCTGGCAGCTCATTCCATACATGCACCACTCTCTGTATAGAAAAGTTACCCCTGAGGTCCCTTTTAAGTCTTTCCCCTCTCACCTTAAACCTATGCCCTCTAGTTCTGGACTTCCCTACCCCAGGAAAAGACCCTGTCTATTTACCCTATCCACACCCTTCATAATTTCATAAACCTCTATAAGGTCACCCCTCAGCCTCCGAAGCTCCAGAGAAAATAGTACCTGACGGCAACAGTTTCACACCGAGGGTGGTGCACGTATAGAACGAGCTGTCAGGGGAAGTGATAGAGGCCGGTACAATTACAACATTTAAAAGGCATTTTGACAGGCACTTGAATAGGAAGGGTTTAGAGGGATATGAGCCAAATGCTGTAAATGGGACTTGATCAGTTTGGGAAACCTGGCCATTATGGGCCGAAGAGCCTGTTTCCGAGTTGTATGATGCTATGATTCTATGCGTCACTCTGCAAACCAACCAATTACCTCATTGAGCCAACAAAATGAAAATACTCAGGTAGATTCAGTTAATGACAAGTTCCTGGTTATTGGAAAGTTAGAATGTGAATGTATTGAACTCCAATAAAATTTAACTCAGAAGATTTGATCTGGTGCTGAGAGACAAATAAATGAAGTTGTTAACTCATTCGATTTTCGGCACTTCCTGTGCAATTACATTTGTATAAAGTCGACCATGCCTCAGTTCTTCACAGGAGCGGTTACCAAAGTGTATCTGATAGTAAGTCCCATGAGGAGACGTTAAAGACAGGTGAGCAGGAGGTTGGTCGGAAGTGGGTTTAGGAGGCCCCCATTCAGAGGAGTGTGAGGTGGAGGGGGCGGAGAGATTTAGGGGAGGGAAGTTCAGAGCTAAGGCAGCTGAGGGCTGGGTCGTCGCTAGTGGAGTGATGACAATCAGACAAACACGAGAGAACAGAACTGCAGAGTTTCCAGAGGATACTGACAGGATTCGGGAGGCTGAGGTTTAATTAGGAGGTTGAGAGTTTTGAAGTTGAGACTTCGGTGCTTTGGGAGCTAATGTAGGTCAGGGAGCACAGGGGGTGATGGGTGAACAGGACTCAGTGTGAGCATGTTTAACAGCAATAGGAAGTGCATTGGAAATGCAATATCTTTCTGAGTCAGTGTGAAAATGCAAAGCTCAGTGTGTGTTTATGACTCATGGAATCTATGCTAACATGAACACTGTTCTCCAAGTGATTATTATCATGACTTAAGCTACTGTTGACCAGCTGAACACCAAGGGACACAAAATACGAAAAATGATTTTCCCTGATAGAATCTTTCAGTTCAAAAGGGGGCCATTCGGCCCATTATGTCACCTTGATAATACTTTGTGGAGGCAAATTTCTCCTCGTTTCCCTCGCCTCAGTTATTTGAAATCAGTGACCACTGCTCACTGAGCCACTTTCCTCAGGAAACAGTCTCTCCCACTCACTCAAATGAAGCTTTCATAACTGCAAACATCTCGATTAAACAAGACAGACTGGGGTTATACCCCTTACAGCAGAGGAGACTGAGCGGGGACATGACTGAGTTGGAGAAAATGATGAGGGAGTTAGGCAGGGCCGAGAGGAAGAAACCTTTGCCCACTGGTGGAGGAATCAATGACCAGGTTGAAGGTGAAGGGGCAGCAGAGTCCAAGCAGATGTTACTGCAAACACCAGCTTCACAACAGGCTTCACAATGAGCAGCAAATTCCTTCCTTTCAAAGCACACATCCTGCCTTATAACTCCCTTGGTTTCAAAACAGTTCTTTCTCATTTCAGTCCATGGTTTTAAACAGGACAAGAAGAAAACAAAAGATGCAGTCTTCACAAATTTGGTTCCTATACTGCAACTGTCCTTCAATTGACTGTGAAGCATTGTGAGAGATCTCAAGCCAGTGAAAGGTACAGGATAAAAGTCTATTTCCCATCACCCCATGGGCGTGCTGACTGACACTGGTACAGTGAAAAGTACAGGATAAAAGTCTATTTCCCATCACCCCATGGGCGTGCTGACTGACATTGACTTGTGGACCTAATGCAGACAGAGGCTGAACAAGGTGGAGTTGACACTTGGCTCCTGTGCGAGTTCTGACATTTGAGAAGATCAAGGTTGATCTGTTTGTTTTTCAAATTCCCATCGACCCCCAACAACCTTTGATCCCCAACCTGACAAGAATCTATCTGCCTCCATCTTAAAAATATTTAATCACTCACTTCCTGATGCAGAGAGGTCCAAAGGTGCACAATCTTCCAAGGGACAAGAATTGCATTTATCTGCCCTAAAAGGGCATTGCCCCCTGTTCTGGGCTCATCCACAAGAGGAAACAGCCTTCCCACATCCACCTGGTCCAGACCATTCAGGATCTGATACACTTCAGTCAGAGTCACCGCTCACTCTCCTAAACTCCAGTGGGAACCAGCCCAGTCTGTCCAATCATTCCCCATAACCCAACCCACCCATTCCCAGGATCAACTCTGTGAACCTCCATGGGCCAACTTTTCAATTCTCTTACGAGAACAAAAGAGCAGGAAAAGCACAGAGGACCAGGCAGCCTCTTAGAGTGAGTTATGGAGTGAACGTTCCAGATTAAATACTTTCCATCAGAACCCGAAGGGAAATCACAGCATTAGAGTTTTTAAGGCAGTGGAAAGGGTTGGGGGGGGCAGCAATAACAATTGGTTATCAAAGTGATCATGGGTTTGGAAGGTGCTGTCTGAGGATCTTTAGTGAATTTCAGCTCTGCATCTTATAGATAGTACACACTGCTGCTACTGAGCATCGGTGGTGGTGGGAGTGGATGTTTGTGGATGTGGTGCCAATCATGCAGGGGCTACGATGTCCTGGATTGTGTTGAGCTTCTTGAGTGTTGTTGGAGCTGCCCCCATCCAGGCAAGTGGGGAGTATGCCATCACACTCCTGACTTTTGCCTTGTAGATGGTGGACAGGCTTTGGGGAGTCAGGAGGTGAGTTACTCACTGCAGGATTCCCAGCCTCTCACCTGCATGTAGTGATCTAATATATCAGTCTGAAAGGTGGACACAGTGCACTGTCATTGGCCAATAAACACACAGATATACCCACCGAAACAATGCTGTCACAAAGAGAGAATACTACGTACCATAACCAATCACCGCGATCACAGCGAAAATGACAAACCAGAATAAGACCCCAGCTGTGAAACGGAGCAAGAGGATGAAGATGAGGCTGACGACCATAGCAATGACCAGTCCACTGGAAACAAAAACACATTCAAAATGAGAGCAAGGAGTCCCTCAGTAAAATCCAAACTATTTTCATTGAGCAGAGGAGATTCAAACTTATGTTTATCTAGCATCACCTGACATCACAAAATGCAATACAGCCAATGTACTACTATGGCAACATCAAAGACCAAGTTAATCTGTGCACAGCAAGCTCCCAGTCAGATAGTGATCAGATAATGTATCATTCGTGATGCTGATCGGGGATAAGGATTAATCAAGACAATGGGGAGAAAGAAAGAAATTGCATTTCTGTCATAGCTTTTACAGTCTCAGGACATCCAGGAATACTTTCCAACCAATGTGGTACTTCATGTCGGGACTTTCATACAGCAAGCCCCCACAAACAGCAATGTGATCAGGGCCTGCTGGTGATACTGAACAGCAGTGAAATATAGACCAGTGATGTCCCGTGCTCTTCTTCGAGTTGTCAACAGTTCTAGTCCATGTACCTCAGGAAAGAGAGAGAGATATTGGGGGGAGTCCACATAATGTTCACAAGGCTGATACCAAGTATAGAAGGACTGTCTTATGAGGAGAAGTCGAGTAGGTTGGGACAGTACCTGCTGAGGATGAGAAGAATAAGTGGAAACCTTATTGAAACACGCAAGATACTTAGGGGGGACCTGACGGGGTAAATACAAAAAAGGTTGTTGCCTCTTGTGGGAGGGTCTGGGACCAGAGGGCATTATCGCAGAGTAAGGGTCACCCATTTAGGACAGAGATGAGGAGGAATGTTTCTCTCCAAGGTCATGAATCTTGTCAGGGCTGGGTCATTAAGTATATTCAAGACTGCAATAGAGAGATTTTTAATTAGTAAGGGAATGAGGGATCATGAGGAGAAGGCAGGGATGTGGAGTTGAAGATGATTAGATCAGCCATGACCTCACTGAATAGCGGAGCAGACTCAAAGAGCTAGATGGCCTCGTTCTGCTCCAGTGTCGCGTGGTCTTACGGGTGTGTGACTTTAGAATGTTAAGAAGAAGGATATTACCTTCATCAAAAGTATAAATGGGGCCTTGGGTTAATATTTCAGCTGAAAGACAACGTGGTCTGCGCCAAGCTGGAATGATGTGTCCTGTCATTTTTAATACTCCCAATTCCCACACTGTCACTCGATCGTAGCAAAAGACATTAATTCAGATGTCCAATACTCCAGTGGCAAAGCCAAACAAGGACTGAATAATCTCTGACAGCTCTTAAAGTGTGTCAATCTCATAAATACAATGCTGTAAACCTCCCCGGTGTTTAATTGCAGGCAGCTCTCAGTCAGGTCATTCAAGTGTAAACACAGAATGGGCAGACAAATTGATGTCACTGATGAGTTGTATGTTATTCCCAGAGAGTGACATTAGGACAGGATAGAAGGTTGGTGTGAAATTGTCTTGAAAACTGAGAGACTGTAGATCAACTTAGATGAGACAGCACTGATTGTGTTATCAATTCTGAGCAATGTTATAACTATAGGGTGACTCTTTAATCAGCACTTACATTAAGATCCAGTACCAAGAGTTGGTGTAATCTTCAAATATCTTCATCCAAATCTCCCTGGCATCAAGGACATGACTTATTCCTCTGTAATAAATTTGAAACACGTTACATCTTGCACTCAGTCATTTGCAGTTGACCAGTCTGGGTCCTAGTTTAACAAGGCAATCATTGCAGCTTGATGGCAGAACTACAGGTTAATCTCTGTGTTAAAAGCAGGGCATTAGGTAAGGCTGGAGCAGTTACACTACATTACATCACATTCCAGTAAATGACAGTGTTAGCCTTCAGGAGCAGCTCACTTCATAATTCTATGAGGAGTAGATCCAATGGGATTGTCTTAATACAGTTTATGTCATTGAGCTGCAGTTTGCAATGGGATTATTTATGGTGGCTATGAAGTGGAGGTGCTGGTGTACTAAGTCAGAAATCACACAACACCAGGTTACAGTCTAAACAGTTTTATTTGAAATCACAAGCTTTCAGAGCATAGCCCAATCATCAGGGTGAAGGAGCTGACAAAGGAGCAGCACTCCGAAAACTGTGATTTCAAATAAACCTGCTGGACTATAACCTGGTGTCATGTGACATCTAACTTTATTTATGGTGCTCACTCCAACAAGTTAATAAATAACTTGCATTTATATAGCAGATTTGCACAACATCAGCACTCCCCCAAGTACTTTATGACGTTGAAATTTTATTGAGGGGTCATCCCTGTCCCAAAGTAGGAAATGTGGTGGCCGATGTCTGCACAGCAAGATCCCACAGAAGGCAGTGAGCAAATGAGCGCATGAACTGTTTTCTTTAGTGATGCCAGTTGAGGGGGAGGTATCAGAACGACTGGGAGAGCTGCCCCTGCTCTCCTTCAGCGTATTGTGAAGGCATATTTTATTTTTCAGAACATGAGCAGCCAGGGCCTTGGTTTAACGGAGAGATGGCAAATAACAATTAGCTGTCAGCAGCCAAGAAGAAACCACAAGAGTTAACCTAGTTGGCGGACAGAGTGGATGTTGGAAAGATGTTTCCATTGGTTGGAGAGACTAGGACCCAAGGGCCCAGCCTTAGAGTAAAGGGAAGATCTTTTAGAATGGAGAGAAGGAAAAACTTCTTCAGCCAGAGAGTGGGGAATCGATGGAATTCACTGTCACAGAAGGCTGTGAAGGCCAGGTCATTGAGTATATTCAAGTCTGAGATAGATAGTTTTATATGCACCAAGGGGATCAAGGGTTAGGGGAAGAAAGCAGGATAATGGGGTTGAGAAACTTATCAGCCATGATTGAATGGCAGAGCAAACTAATTTCTGCTCCTGTGCCTTATGGTCTTATGCAAGTGGTCAGTTCAGATTTCTGAGGGGATCTGGGGAAGTTGTTTTTATCCAAAGGATGGTGGGTATCTAGAACTCACTGCACAATAGGATGTTGGAGACAGAAACCCTCAAGACATTGAAGGGTTTTGAGATGGATGTTTAATGACTGCATATACTTGATGGACCAAAAGGCCTGTTTCAATGTTGCAAAAGCTTTATGAGTCTATCCTTTGGAAAAGGGTTACTGAAGCAGGATGTTTGAGTGGTGCTGCCTGTGAATTAATTAAAACCATCCAGAGAGAAAAGAAGGTTGACAAACTAAAATCCAGCTGAGAAATTTCTATTTGTTGTTAGTCAAGGTGGAGTGTTGAAAGATAGTGTGTTTGCAGATGATTCGTCACGTGAATAAATTGTTGGTTTATAAATAGGAGGAAGGTTTCCCATGTTGGTCTCTGCAGTGATTATAACACAGTCAGCTCGGTGAAGTGCACAGAATCTGAATTCCCTGACTGGGGCAGTTACTCTGGTCCAATCAGGGAGCCCTTGCTGACAGAAACAGGAGTGTCAGAGGTCTGTTCACTCCGCGGGCTCTCTCAGAGGGAGCTGGATCAGTGTCAAGGACTCTCCACGTGTAAACAAATGGTGACTTGGTGACGGGATACCCTCCTGTGTGAAGTTATTTTAGTTTGGATTTGTTTGAAATGCAGTTTTGGTCTCCTTACTTGAGAACAGAGATACTGGCACTGGAGGGGGTGCAGAGGAAGTTCACTGGATTGATTCCAGAGTTGAGGGGGTTGGCTTATGAGGAGAGACTGAGTAGACTGGGATTATATTCATTGGAATTCAGAAGATTGGAGGGAATCTTTTCGAAACATATCAGATTATGAAGGGAATAGATAGGATAGAAGTAGATAGGATGTTTCCACTGGTGGGTGAGACTAGGATAAGAGGGCATAGCCTCAAGATTAGCGGGAGCAGGTTTTGGACTAAATTGAGAAGGAATATCTTCACCCAGAGGGTTGTGAATCTCTGGAATTCCATGCCCAGTGAAGTAGTTGACGTTACTTCAGTAACCATTTTTAAAGTTAAGATAGATAATTTTTCAAACAGTAAAGGAATTAAGGGTTATGGTGAGAGGGCGAGTAAGTGGAGCTGAGGCCATGAAAAGATTGCCATGATCTTATTGAATGGCAGAGCAGGCTCGAGGGGCCAGATGGCCTACTCCTGCTCCTAGTTCTGATGTTCTTATGAAGTGCCTTAAGAACTTGGGTTGACAGCCAAAGTGGGATAGATTAAAATTCAATGTGTATGAAATCTTGGACTTTGTTATTGCAGAAGGTATAACAGCCTATAAATAACTAAGTGGTTCTGATGGTCACCAGACCTGAAACATTAACTCTGCTTCTCTTCACATATGCTGTCAAGACTTGCTGGGTTTCTCCAGCAATTTCTGTTTTTATGCATATTCTTGTTTCTTATTTGTAAAATTTAAAAGACTGTATCATTTTAATTTGCTGTCTTTCTGGTTATGGACTGAAATGGGAAAGGAATTGTTTTGAAAGCAAGGAGTGTGGAAAGGTGCCCATTTCAAACTGGCCTGGTTCGTTACCCTGTTCGTTATGCTGTCAGACTTGCTGGGTTTCTCCAGCAATTTCTGTTTTTATGCATATTCTTGTTTCTTATTTGGAAAATTTAAAAGACTGTATCATTTTAATTTGCTGTCTTTCTGGTTATGGACTGAAATGGGAAAGGAATTGTTTTAAAAGCAAGGAGTGTGGAAAGGTGCCCATTTCAAAAGCAAACTAATTGGCACTCATTATAAGTGCTGTTTACACAGCTATTTGTTCAAGCAGTAAAAGGTCGGGGGGTGGTGGTGGAGGTTAGTTGCAGATCACATGGAGCCAAGGCGAGTGCACAAAGGGAGATTTGGCTGGGAACAAGTAGCTGATTGGTCTATGGAGTGGGGAGTTATCGATGTCAAAGGCTTTTTCCCTGCCAACAGCTATGTGATTGACTCTCAGGAAGCTGAGTAGCTTCTGCACGTGCATATTTGGGCCCTAAAAGCCACTAGAATAGAAAGGGAAGGAGTTGTCTTTTATTCTGCAGGAAAGCTGATTTAATTCCCCTTCTCAGCTGCTGGAACCAATCAGTCAGAGACTTTTTCAGTTGTGACCCAGCTGCTCTGTGCCTCCTGCAAAAATGAGATTACCTGGAGAAGGAAGATCAAAGAGCAGAGGTTCACAACTGAGAAAGTCTCTGACTAATTGGAGAAGGAAAATCAATGAGCCAAAAGGATCATTTCAGTGAAGCCTACGGACAGGGAACTGCTTTCCCAGTCTTTCCCCCTGCCTGTAACACCAGAGTGTTTTTGTGGAGAGGACAAGTATTATGAGGGGACTTGAGTTGTAACTCAGGATTCTGGGTAATCCAAGATGGAGGACAGGAAAGATTTCTGGCTATAACAGCTGCTCCTTTTTTGAAGTATTTTAGGTGTTGGAGGTGATGTCCTCGAATTCCAGGAGCAGCAATTACTGTTTTATATGGTGCTGCATTGTTTTGGAACTTTGGAAAGAAAATGTCAAAACAACAGCAGTTTTAAAAGGGAGAAGAACAGACAAAGGAAGCACATGGTGAGGTCATTGCAGGAGAGAGAGAGAGAGAGAGAGAACCTGCACAGTTGCTGCCTTTGCTGTTTGAATTTGTGTATCGCTGGACATTGGAGTGCATCTGGGAAAATTAACAAACAGTGAAATTCACAACTAATCTTGGAGGAACTGTTGGGTGAAGTTCACAGCACAGAAGGTTTACGAGGATGTTGCCTGATATGGAAGGTGCTAGCTATGAAGAGAGGTTGAGTAGGTTAGGTTTATTTTCATTAGAAAAAAGGAGATTGAGGGGGACCTGATTGAGGTTTACAAAATCATGAAGGGTATAGACAGGGTGGATAGAGATAAGCTTTTTCCCAGGGTGGAGGATTCAATAACGAGAGTCACGCTTTCAAGGTGAGGGGTGGAAAGTTTAAGAGGGATATACGCGACAAGTACTTCACACAGAGGGTGGTGGGTGTTTGGAATGTATTGCCAGCAGAGATAGTAGAGTCAGGCACAGTAGATTCATTTAAGATGCATCTGGACAGATGCATGAGTAGGTGGGGAGCAGAGGGA
>NC_057720.1:1822620-1826068 GCF_004010195.1 Chiloscyllium plagiosum
GTTGGGGAGTCCAAAACTAGAGGGCATAGGTTCAGGGTGAAAGGGGAAAGATATAAAAGAGACCTAAGAGACAACTTTTTCATGCAGCGGGTGGTACATGTATGGAATGAGCTGCCAGAGGAAGTGGTGGAGGCTGGTACAATTGCAACATTTAAGGGGCATTTGGATGGGTATATAAATAGGAAGGGTTTGATGGGCTGTGGGCTGGGTGCTGGCAGGTGGAACTAGATTGGGGTGGGATATCTGGTCAGCATGGACGAGTTGGACAGAAGGGTCTGTTTCCATGCTGTACATCTCTATGACTTATAACTCTAGTAAACATACATGAAACAGTTCATAATTGATCAGCTGTAGTTAGAATCTACTTATTTGTAATGAATATGATTCTTGTTAAGAAGCCAGGAAGGACCGTGTTTTCGGTCAATCTAGAGTAAATACAAGGAAATTGGGCAAGTTCAAATATTTTTAAAAATCTTTAACTGTTGTGACAGCAATAATGGTGCTAGATTTCTTGTGAATTACCCCAGTGAGTGGTGACAAACTTCAGTCGGAAGCTCCACATCACTTTTACAAATTCATCATCAAGTTTGAGAATCTACAGGAAGATTCTCTCTAAAGACATAAACACAAATTTCCTCAGAACTGCTAATATTTAGGAGTTCTCAACCGTCAAAAATTGGCCGAGAATCTCTAGAACTCTGATGCTATCAAGAATCGAGGTGAAGCTTTGGAAGTCAAAAATTGGCCGAGAATCTCTAGAACTCTGATGCTATCAAGAATCGAGGTGAAGCTTTGGAAAAGTCTGCATTTTTGAAAATTTACACTTTATTTTACAGGTTTTAAGGTGAGGGGAAAATGAAACTGAGCACTAAGATTATTCCAATCAGAAACTCAACTGGACTCACCAAACAAATACAGCGCCTACAAGAGCAGGTCAAAGGCTGGGAATACTGTGGTGAGTAACTCACCTCCTGACTCCCCAAAGCCGATCCACCATCTACAAGGCACAAGTCAAGAGTGTGATGAAATACTCCCCACTTGCCTGGATGGGTGCAGCTCCAACAACACTCAAGCTTGACACCATCCAGGACAAAGCAGCCCCCACTTGATTGGCACCACATCCTTCCACCACTGACACTCAGTAGCAGCAGTGTGTACTATCTACAAGATGCACTGCAGAAACTCACCAAGGATCCTCAGACAACACCTTCCAAACCCACAACCACTTCCATCCAGAAGGACAAGGGCAGCAGATACATGGGAATACCACCCCCTGCACAGTCTCCTCTAAGCCAGTCACCATTCAAACGTGGAATATGTCACCGTTCTTCACTGTCACTGGGTCAGAATCCTGGAATTCCCTGCCTAAGGGCATTGTGGTCTACCTACAGCACATGGACTGTAATGGTTCAAGAAGGCAGCTCACCCCCACCTTCTCAAGGAGCAACTTGGACAGGGCAATACATACTGGGCCCAGTCAGTGACACCTGCATCCCAGGAGTGAATGAAAAAGGGTAAGGAAACCATCTTTCACATTCTGATTGGCTGGGTGAAAATTATGGAGATGGAGGATGAGCCAATGGGAGGAGAAAAGGGACCAGAACATTCCAGAAGGGAGTTACATGTGACACCTCCAGTCGAGTTGGTAACTGCCCCTCAGTCAGACGAGAGAACTTGGCTGCAACATATCAATGTGAAGCTGAGTCAGTGTGTCTCAAATGATCACAGTGCTGTGATCACATTTCCAGATTAGCTCAGTCATTGACTAATAATCCAGAGAAGATGAGCTTGAATTACTCCAGTGCAGTTTGAGAACAGGACGTTCTCTCAGGAAACATGTTTTTGAAGCTGTCAGAGTCCTGTCCAAACTCTCTGCTCATTCCAGTGTCTCTGTTAGGGAAGGGACTCTGTCATTTTTGCCCAGTCAGGGTCGATTTATGAATCCAGCCCCTCACCAATGTGGCTGACCCTTTCAGTGAAATTGATCGAAGAAGGCAGTTTGTTGTACTGGACACCAACACACACAGTTCAAGAAAACTGGATTGCCCCCAGCTCCTTGAATTGGGCAAGAGACCTCAGCCTGTCCCAAGACACACACACTGCGAGAACAAACTGAGAAATCAAGTTCACAAAAAGAAAAATCAGCTCATCAGGTCTTCACTACATCTACACCATTCCTTTGGAAATGGTGAAAGATATTCCCCTCCCTATAACCCTGCAGATGATATCCTTCCTACCCTCAGCCCCATCTTGACTCCAGTCCCTCAGCAATGCACTCAGACCTTGTACCATCAATGCAATTTTCTGAATTAAAAGCAGAATTAAAAGAATAACATCTCTCACATTCTCAGTACGCTTTCAGAGCCAATGAGACCTCTGTTGTAGGTGCAGAGGTGTGGCAGCCAGTGTGCACAGCAAGATCCCACAATCAGCAATGTGAGAATCACACATCGTTCTGTCAGACAACAGAGCTACCAATGGAAGTGTGATTCCATTATGAATCATTCCAGCTCTTCATGTCTCTTTGTTGAAAACATTAACGCTTTCCTCCTGATTGTAACCATGACACTGACTCTGCTTTCCCTGTGATGGGTGATGTATTGTGTGAACAGGAATATTGAGACCAGAGGAAAAGCAGCCTGCCCAAGCAGTTTAGTGGTTAAGCACTGAATATTAATCTCCTTACTGGAGAACACTCAAACACTTAAATCAGTCAAATGTTAGTTCGAGCGGTCTGTCTATCACACAAAGCTGGTCACTGTTAGAATTGACAATGAAGTTCAATTCTAAAGCACGCACTATTTACAAAGAATTACACAGAATGTATGGCACTGATCCAAGTCCACCCTGGAGATATAGGACAGCCAAGCTCCCTCCCAGCCTTGTCAACTCACCCTATCTACACATCCCTCAGTGATCCCCTTCACACCCTCTCCCTCACCCCATGGGAACAAGTCCCTTAAATTCCCCCACTCCCTGTGGCCGTCAGTTCCAGATTCCACACCTGCCCCCCCCCCCCATCCAAAAGAAACCCACATTCTGCCCCTCCCTGTAGAAGTGTTTACCACATTCCCCCACCAACATCTGCCCCCCCCAACCCCATGGGAACAAATTCTACATTCCCCCCTCCCTGCGGGAGTCAGTCCCATATTCTGCTCCCCTTCCTGTGGAGGTCAGTCCCACATTCTGAGTACGATAAGGGCCCATGGTGTTAGAGGCAAGGTGCTAGCATGGACAGAAGTCTGGCTGTCTGGCAGAAAGCAGAGAGTGGGGATAAAAGGGTCCTTCTCAGGATGGCAGCCGGTGACAAGTGGGAATACAACTTTTCACACTAATGATCTAGATGAAGGAACTGAGGGCATTCTGGCTAAGTTTGTAGATGATACAAAGATAGGTGGAGGGGCAGGTAGCATTGAGGGGGCGGGGAGGCTGCAGAAGGATTCAGACA
>NC_057720.1:1828417-1831021 GCF_004010195.1 Chiloscyllium plagiosum
TGGGTATATGAATAGGAAGGGTTTGGAGGGATATGGGCCGGGTGCTGGCAGGTGGGACTAGATTGGGTTGGGATATCTGGTCGGCATGGACGGGTTGGGCTGAAGGGTCTGTTTCTGTTCAGTACATCTCTGTGACTCTATAACTCTAATTAATGTACAAAAGTCTGGGATAGCAGAATGAGGTCTGTTTGATTGTCACTCAAAAATAAACACCCAGTCAGGTCACAGGGATCTTTCTAATTGGCTGTCTCGAGGTGGACATGTTGTACAACCAATGGCAAGAGTGTTTGGGGTTTGGGAGCAGGACAGGGGATCATGTGACAAAATCTCCAGGAATACTTCTAACTAAAGTTGGCAAATCACAAGTTTATTCAGATTCATTCACGGGACGTGGATGTCACTGGCTGGCACAGCATTTATTGTCCATCCCTAATTGCCCAGGGGGCAGTTAAGAGTCAACCACGTTGTTGTGAGTCTGGAGTCACACTTAGGCCAGACCGAGTAATTTAGGTAGAGTCCCTCCTCAAAGGACATTAGTGATCCAGATGAGTTTTGATGATAATTGTCAGGGTCACATCACAGAGACCCACTTTATATTACAGATATATTAACTGATCTAATCCTGAGGTGGAATTAGAACTCATGTGTCCCCAGAGCACTGACCTGCATTAACCTCTGTGTTACCAGCTGAGGGACAGTACCCTGTCTGTGCCTAATGGATCCCAACTAGGATCTGCCTCCAATTTGCCTGGGGCCTGAAATTATTCACTGCGATTATAAATGAGTGAAATCGGGGATGAGGAATGAGATACTCATGTTTTCAAATTGACTCTCAGGGACTTGACAAGTAATGTCTAGGAGGGGGCCATTCAGCCCCTTGAGCCTGTTCTGTCATTCAATAAGATCAAAGCTGCTCTGGTAGAAACGACAGATCCATGTTCCTGCCTGGCCCTGAGAATTACTGGTGTCGAAGTTACATATTAGCTGTGATCCTGTTAAATGGTGGAGCTGTCTTTAGGATTTGTACAGTCCACTCCTGCCTCTTTGCTTAATTTTTACTCTTTTATGGGACACAGGTATCTCTGTCAGGGGCAACACGAATTGCCCATCTCTAACTACCCTGGAGACGGTGATGGTGAGTTACCTCCTTGAACCACTGCAGTCCATGGGAGATCAGGACACCCACAGTGCTGTTCATACATTGCTCTGTAGATAGAAGCGTCATGTCACAAAGTGACATCAGCAAATCAAGTGTAAGGGCAGAACGAGCGAAGTCGCCCCTAGTTTCAGAGAGTGGACTGTCTCTGGTCTGCCCCCAGTGCCCCTACATCTTTCCTTAGATAAAGGGCCTGAAACTACAAATTAAAATAAAAACTGTATTAATTAAAATGTCATTAACAGGTACAGAAACAAAATCTAGCTTTTGCAACTCAAGGACCAGGATACACAGGAGAAAGTGAGGCCTGCAGATGCTAGAGATCAGATCCGAGAGTGTGGTGCTGGAAAAGCACAGCAGATCAGGCAGCATCCGAGGAGTAGGAAAATCGATGTCACATTCCTGATGAAGGTCTTATGCTCGAAACATCAATTTTCCTGCTCCTCGATAAGGACTAGGATATAGCAGAGTTCCAGTCACCTTTCTCTTGTAGTTAGGCCACACTGTGGCAGTCACTCCAGGTCCCAGAGGCAGTGCTCTTGGAGTCACTGTGAGTGCGCCCAGATACGACACCTTAGGAAGGATTACTTGTATTCAGTTGGAGGATGTGAATCTTGCTAGTTGTGTTGCTAGTTGCCCCCTTGAGAAGGTGGTGGTGAGCTGCCTTCTTGCAGTCCATGTGCTGTAGGTAGACCCACAATGCCCTTAGGGAGGGAATTCCAGGATTCTGACCCAGCGACAGTGAACGAATGGTGATATATTTCCAAGTCAGGATGGGGAGTGGCTTGGATGGGAACTTGAAGGGGGTGATGTTCCCATGTATCTGCTGCCCTTGACCTTCCTGGGGGTTGACGTCAAGGTCATGGGTTTGGAGGGTGCTGTCTAGTTCAGGGATCAAAGGTTATGTGGAGAAAGTGGAACAGAGACTGACTGGGATGACCAGCCATGATCGTAATGAATGACAGAACAGGCTCAAAGGGTTGAATGGCCTATTCCTGGTCCTGTTTTCTATGTTTCTAAGAGAGGATCTAACCAGCTTTCATTGAATTGAGAGGAGACTGGTGAGGCAGTAACTGGCCGGATTGGATCTGTCCTGTTTTTTATGTGCAGGGCATACCTGAGCAAGTTTCCACATTGTCAGGTAGATGCCAGTGTTGTAACTGCAATGGAACAGCTTTGCTCAGGGAGCAGCAAGTTCTAGAGCACATATCTTCTACACTATTGCTGGAATGTTATCAGGGCCCACAGCCTTTGCAGTATCCAGTGTCTCCAGCCGTTTCTTGACATCACGTGGAGTGAATCGAATTGGCTGAAGACTGGTAAATGTGACACTGGGGACTACTGGAGGAGCCCGAGATGGATCGTCCACTCTGACTGAAGATTGTTGCAAATGCTTCAGCCTTATCCTTTGCACTAATGTGCTGGGCTTTTCCATCATTGAGGATGGG
>NC_057720.1:1831520-1834872 GCF_004010195.1 Chiloscyllium plagiosum
CCCCCCCCCCCCCCGGGATCTCCAGCATTCATTGTTTTCAGTTCAGGTTCCAGCATCTGCAGTAATTTGCTCCTTCTCAATCCCCTGGCTTGATGGTAATGGTTGAGTTAGGGATATTCCAGTCCGGGAGGTTACAGATTGTGCTGGAGTACAGTTCTCTTGCTGTTGATGGCCCACAGCGCCTGATGGATGCCCAATCCTCAGTTGTCAGATCTGTTCAAAGTCCGTCCCATTTAGCACGGTGATAGTGCCACACAACACAATGGAGGATATCCATGAAGACGGGTCTTTCTCTCTGTAATGACTGTGCGGTCGTCACATCTTTTGACACTATCAATGTCAGATGAATCAGTGACAGGTAGATTGATGAGGATGAGATCAGGTGGATTTCTCTCTGCCATTGGTTAGTCTAGCAGCAACATCTTTGTGGACTCTATCAGCTCGGTCCGTGATTTGGTGGCGGACAATCTCGGTGCAGGTTTTGGAACTTGCTCCCACAAATAGCATCAGGTGCTTAACGACCGGTAAACTTTAAACCCGCGGTTGGGGCAGGGTGCGGTTTGGTGTCCACAGGGAGAAAGCAAGGAAGTGGAGATCAATGATGACCTCACTAAATGGAGAAACAGGATTCAGGGACATGGTGGCTGCATCCTGTACTTCCTTGTTGACCAAGCTGTCGGTACCCTGTGCTAATATCTCCTTATTTTATCTTTCTGTCGATTATTTCTTGGTTTCTGCTGCTGGGTTATGTTTTACCACTTTAAAGATGCTAAACAAAGGAAGATCCATTGTTGTTTTCAGATTCACAGCCCCAGATGCTGATCTCTCTCTTCTATTTGACCAGGGAACCTGTCGTATTGGCATGGCCCATTCCTCAACAATTCACCACTGACCTCAATGAGTACAGAAAGCAGGTTTCAGATTGTGAGATATTCATTCCTTCTTAACCACTGACACACAGACAGCAGCGATATTAATGATCCTCTTGTTAAACCACCTCAGAGGCTGAGTCCTGGTTACAGGGACTCCGGAAACCATTCTGCAAATTTGCATAAATCAATAATCTTCAATCCTGCCAAGAAGCACAGGATTCTGTCAATACTACCTTAGCTTCCTTGAGAAACTGATGTATTTTTGGAACTGCCATCTGTGAGAGATGGTGAGCCACCTGATCACGAAGCAGTTTGAAATTAGGTCGAGGAATAAATGCTCCTTAAAGCATTTGATTGGGTCAGATCTCAAGCTAATAACAATACCTTACACTTATATAGCACCCTTAACATATGCAGGATAAATAACATAAGCTGCCGTTACTCCAACGACCGCAGTTGGAGTACTGTGAGCAGCTCTGCGCACCTTACCTAAGGAAGGATATATCAGCCTTGGAGGGAATACAATGGAGGTTTACAGGAAAGATTCTGGCTTTCAGGGGATAGGTACGGAGCAAAGGTTACACAAATGAGGCCTGTCTTCTCTAGAACTTGGAAGGTTAGGGGGTGACCTAATTGAAGTCTTCAAGACATTAACAGGAAAAGACAGGGTAAATAAAGATAAACTATTTCCACTGGTTGGGGATTCTCGAACCAGGGGCATTGTCTGAGAATTAGAGCTGGAGCATTCAGGAGAGATGTTAGGAAGCACTTCCACACATGAAGGGTGGGAGAGGTTTATAACTTTCTCTTCCACATACAGCAGTGGATGCTTGAACAATGCTAATTTTCAATCAGAAATAGATATATTTTTGTTAAGCAAAGGTATTAAGCTCCAGCACAAAGACACCATGCGTGGTGCCAATGGACAGGGAGGAAGGATGAGCAAGGGCAGTGAAACCAGGTCTGTCAAAGCATATGGCTTCAGTCTCACCCAGACTGACTCTCTGGATTAATACCATTGGTCATGCCCGAAACGTCGATTCTCCTGCTCCTTGGATGCTGCCTGACCTGCTGCGCTTTTCCAGCAACACATTTTCAGCAACTCCTTTGAATAACAGGCATGACATTTCCTGCAGCAAGGTACTTTCTTTGTGTTCCGATGTTCCTGTTGACTCAAGTCATTTTGTCAACTTTCAGACTAACAACTATCCCGACCTTCCTGTCACCCATCACGACATCATTCACTCCCACTTTCCCATTGGCAGGGTCCAGCTCAGAAGAACAGACAAGAGGTAGGAGTAGAAACAAGCCGATTGTCCTCTTGAACCTGTTTTATTCTGTAAGATCATAATCCCTCACCTCTCTTACCCAATTTCTGAAGCACTTGGCTGATGTAAATTCAAAGAAACTATTGATAATAATGTGGATATACTTTTGATACACAACTGAAATACTCAATCACTGAAAACCCACAGCTCTCCAGAATTCCAAGGCCTCACCAACTTCAGAGTAAAAACACTTCTGCTCATCTCAGACCAAAGTAGTGGAGCAATTACTCTGAGACTATGACCCTCATTCTCGATGTGAACGCATTGGGACACATCTCTCAGCATTGACCTTGTCAAGCCTCAGGGTCTTAAGAGTGATCCTGACTTGGGAATATATCACCGTTCCTTCAGTTTTGATGGGTCAAAATCCTGGAATTCCCTCCCTAAGAGCATTGTGGGTCAACCAAAGCAAATGGACTGCAGCGGTTCAAGAAGGCAGCTCACCACACCTTCTCAAGGGGCAATTAATATTGGCTTAGCCAGTGATGCCCATGTTCCATGAAGGAAGGTTTTAATGTTAAGATCTATAGCCCAGAAGGAGGCCAATCAACCCATCAAATCCAAACTGGCCCACTGATGAGCAGTGGTCCCTTGAGGAATGGACAGCCAGTGGGTAGGCCTGGTTTAGACACAGTCACCAGCTCTATTCATTTTTACAAAGACAACTTCAGACAGGCTGCAGCTGGCCAGTCAGAATGAGTGCTTGCCATTAACCCATCGGTATTCCCTCCCACTCCCAGTGCATGACACACTCCATTTTGGATCCAAAGGCATTTCTTGATCATGAAGATGACAATGATCTCCAGGTGAAGGGCACCTTGGTCTCTAACCCAATGAACATAACCTTTGGCACCAAGTTCTCAGTAATAACACACTCTCTAAATGGCTCTTTCAGCCAAAGCAGTCCATGCTCTGCCTGTTCCCAACTTCATCACTCTCCTGCCTCTTCCCTCTTCCTCTCACCGTCTTCTTCAACTCCTTTCCGCCTCACATATTAAAGTTAATTCACCTTCAATATATTCACAATATTCCAACCCACAAACCATGAGAGTGAATCCCACATTCTCCCCACCACATCCGCTCCCTTTGGGGGTGTGTCCCACATTCCCACCCCCGTCCCTGTGGGAGTGAGTCCCACGTTCCCCCCCCCCA
>NC_057720.1:1835549-1864143 GCF_004010195.1 Chiloscyllium plagiosum
GTGGGAGTGGGTCCCACATTTCCCCCCGTCTCTGTGGGAATGAGTCCCACATTCCACCCCTCCTCTCCCTTTGGGAGTGAGTCTCACATTCCCCCCCCTCGTCTTTGTGGGAATGAGTCCCATATTCTCTCTACTTTCTGGGAGACGGATTCCTGACTGCATTTATTAGGGATTATCTTATACAAAAGGCCCTGAGTTCTGGTCTCCTCCTCTGAAACATCCCTCTCCCTGATGATGACGAAATCCTTGCAGGAATTGAACGAGCTCTGTCAAGTCACTCCTCAACCTCCTTTTATCTGGAGAACTCAGTCACAGCCCATTCACCCTCTGCTGAAAGGTAGAAACTTTTCAAACCTTTGTACTTAAATATTGTTCCACCTTCTCTGATGTCTCAATATCTTGTTTCGAATATGGTGGTCAGAAGTTTGCACAATATTCCAAGTGTAAACTAAACAAGATTTCGAACAAGTTTCACACAACTTGCTCTGCGGTGTAATTGTATTCCTGTTGGCCTGTTGAGCTTTACTCCCACTGATTTGTTGGCCTGTTGAGCTTTACTCCCATATCCCTCTGATCTTTCACCCCATTTCGACACTGAATTTCGCAAATATATCGGCACTGACCATCACGTCTCTGGTCCATACATTCCAACCAAACTCCAAGATTAACAAACTGAACAGCCAAACAGCTCATGCAGGTTTAACGCACACCAGCTCATTCCAAACTGTTAGGATTACACCAAAAATTATTGCAACACCTCTTGGATCCGTGGCGGATGGTGGTCACCTTGCTGTAAATTTAAAATAAAGACTATTTGTTATCACTGATGAAGAACATATTTATACTCACAGGAATAAATGCAAAACACCAAAGCCTAATGGAGGAGCCTTGGCTTGATTGAAGGAGATAAATCAAAATTACGCTGAGGTTGCAATCACTCCTGGCAACCCAATGTTTTTAATATATCTGTTGTTTCGAACTGAACATCTGTAACTGTGTCAGGTTGTAATTACACACTCCTGCCATGAGGAGGGGTGGGAGAGTGAACCTAACCATGACATGTTTACATTGACACTTGCAATGAGAAATAGGGGCACAAGATCAGGGAGGGAATACACATTAAGGTTTTATTAATTCATCCTTTGTAGATATTGCACAGTACATAGAGATAGTCTTAATGATCGTGGGTAGTCCTATGTTTTGGTCATGATGTGGAGGTGCCAGTGTTGGACTGGGGTGGACAAAGTTAGAAGTCACACAGTTATAAGACACCAGGTTACAGTCCAACAGATTCATTTGAAATCACAAGCTTTTGGAGCATTGCCCTTTTGTCAGCTGAGTAGATACTATCTACAAACTGAACACCAAGATCAGATTATTACACAGTTCCTGATTTTACTGAAAATATTTATTTTTTAGGACAATTTATTCAGTCCTGCTTCTCTTGACAGTTGGATATATCATCGCAGAAATCTGAGTCACAAAATTAATGATAGATCACACACTTCACAGAGGATTAATGACTGTGATATAATCTCATCAGTTCACAACTAGCAAATAACAGATGAACCTTTTTAAAATAATAACCAGACATGGCAGATGGTGACAGCTGAAAACCCTCACTCCTGAATGGCTCCGTAGCCCATCACTGCAATATTAACATGAAAGGTCATGGACACACACCTTTACACTGATTCCTGGGGAACAGGGCAATCAGGACAAGTAATGGAAACCAATAGATGCAGCAGAGTGCAATGCCTGATACTCCTTGGAGAATGCACAGTGCACAACAACATGTTTAAAAGGGATAAGCTGCGAAAGAGGTTTGGACATGCTGAAGGTGTAGAGTTTGGGGGAAGGGACTTACAGAGGGAGAGGATGATATAATATTCATTAGAATAGGGGATATAAAAGAATATTAGTGAACAGTGAGTCCAGAACAGATAGTAGACAAAATCCAGAAGAGGTAAAAGACTAATCATAGAACAGATACCAGAATAAATCTAGAGTATACAACATATCCATGCTAGAAAGGGCACCAGAACAATTCTAGAACAGTGTGAATCTTAAATATACAATAGATTCACTCGAGAGTAGTGAGTGAGTAAATCTAGAGCAGAAAGGAAGTGTAAATTTAGAACATACATCAGATTGATCTGAAGACAGGTAACAGAATAATCTCAGAGCATTTATCAGAATGAATCTAAAGCACAAAAGAGAATGGCTCTGGAGTAATGCTAGAGTAAATCTAGAATGGGAAATGAATGATTTAAAACAGGAATCAGAGTCAATCCAGAAGGGTCCTCAGTGGAAATTTAAAGCAGCTTTTAGAATAATTTGAGGATGGGACATCAGGATTTATTGAGAATAGCTAGAATTGAGTCAGAGTAAATTTAAAGGAGATGCCAGGGTAATCTAGTATAGGTGTCAGAGTAAGTATCAGAACATTGTAAAATTAGGTCTCAGCAACAAAGTGAATTCTCAAAGAATGACCCATGTTTCAACTGGCAAAATGGGAAGATTCGCTGAGGTTTCCCACTCTGACACTCTCCTGTTGGTGGAATAACTTTGGGAATACAGGATTGACGAGGCGGGGGGCAGCATTAGGAGGGAGCATGGTGTTTGTATAGTTCATGCTGCTTCACTCTTGAGGAGCTGCTACCTCTGCCCATCCCAAGTTACTCTTAGAAAATGTATTTTCTTTCCGATTGGTAACAGATTGACTTGATAAGACAGTTAATTACCACCAACCACCTTTGCATTGGGTGATAGTCACCCAGATGGGCACAGGAACCACAGTACACCCACTGACTTTTTATGACAATCCAACTTACACGGAGAATGAGTTTCTAATTCCCAGACTGTCTTTGGAACTGATTCTCAGCTCATTGCTTCTGAGCCACATGAACACCTTTGTCTGTCAGCAATTGAGACATTATCAAGCTGGCTATGGGAGACAAAGTGGAAACAAAGGCCATTCAGGCAATTCATGGGAAAGCTCAATGGAACAATGAGACAGCTGGTTTATTAAAGGCACAGGTTCTATACAACCCCCTCACAATGGGTATTTTACAACAGGCTGAATGGGAGACTCCAACAAGGGAGATCATAATGTCATAGAACCTTACAACATAGGTTGAGGCCATTTGGACCATCTTCCTGTGACAGCTCTTCAAAATATCTGCCCAATTAATTTCACTCCCTATTCCTGTCCCGTTGGCTGGCAATGCTTTCCTGTTTAAATATTTCCCCGGTCCCCATGTGAAAGTTCTGATTGAATCTGCTCCCACTGCCCTTTCAGGCAGCACCTTCCAGACCCCAACAACTCACTGTGTACAACAATTCCCCTCCCCTCCCCCTGGGGCTTTTCCCCGATTCCCTTCAATCTGTCTCCCTCTGCTCCCTCACCCTCCTGCCCCAGGAAACACTGTCTCCTGATTTACTCCATCAAACTCCCTTGGCGATTTCTCTGCGGTAAGGAGCTGGAAGGTTGCAGTCAGAAGGAGTGACTTACTTTGCTGCGTCTCGCAGATCTGTCACGTTGCGGGTTCTACCCTGGCCGTCTTTGAACGTGGTCTTGTTGGCCACCGTCAGAATTCCATTTTTGGTGGTAAAGTCAGGAAAGCAACGTCGCAGAACTGGTGAGGAAAAGGCAGAAGAAAATCATGAAGGGCTGGCCAGAAATCCTGCCACCCACGCTTAGTGATAAACCCAACAACAGCAATGTCTTTCCAGCTCCCACTGAACCCAATGGCTGAACATTTTCATAGGCATTCGGCCTAAATGGATCATTCTGGGATACAGGGAACTCCCCTCTTCATCTAACTCCATATCACACCCTTTGATTCTTTCATTACGGTCTATCCAGTGTCCCCTTTAAATCTGTCCAAACTATTCACCTCAACTACTCCCCATGGAAGTGAGTTCCTCAATCTACCCGCTGCTTGTGGTAAAGACATTCTTCCTGAATTCCGGACCAGATTCATTACTGATTGTCTCATACCTGTGACCTCTCATTTTAAACTACTCCACACTTTTCTTCAGTCGGCCCTATCAAATCACGTCAAATCAAATCATGTCATTTATCACTCCTGTCCTCAGCCTCTCCCCATGGCAGACCTGTGTATGATCAGATGCCTTCGGTTTAAGGTTAGAGAAGATTGGAGAAAGGATTTTTGACCCAGAGAGTACTGAAAATACACAACGTGCTGCCTGAGAGGGCGGTGGAGGTACAAACCTGGACATTTAAGAAGCACCTGGAGGAGTACTCAAAATACTGGGGAGGAGACGGCTATGGACAAAGTACAGGTAAATAGGATGAGTGTGGTCTGGCGTTTGTTGGTCGGCACAGACATGGTGGGCTGAAGGGCCTGTTTCAATGCTCCATGACCTTTTTCTACTTCTGGAAAAGTGGCCAACAAAACAGCTCAGACAATTAGAGCCTCTCAGGACTGAAACCAGTTGGATAAATCTTTCCTGCCTTATATTTTTATTTTCATTGACCTGTTCAGTGATATGATGACACACGTCTGGAGGAGGTGAGACTGGAACCCTGGTCCATTCCCAATGTGCCATGGGAACCCCCTCTCTCTGGCCTCTCATTCTTTCAAGGGAGGTGGGTGCCGCTGGCAAGATCAGCATTTGTTGCAAATTCCGAATCGCCCTGAACTGAGAGACTTGCTCAGGTATTTCACAGAGCACTGAAGAGTCCACCCCATTTAAAAGACAGATGAGGAGAATTTATTTTCTTGACGTCTGATCGGGAATTGGTGGAATTCACTGCCTCAGCACGTGGTGGATGTCAGGACACCCAGTAAATGGAAGGAGGAGACAGACAGACATTTCATGAGTGACGGTGATGGAGACCGGGCAGGAAGGTGGAATTGAAGCTCAGATGAGATCAGCCATGATCGTATTAAATGGTGGACAGTCTCGAGGGGCTGAATGGCCTCCTCCTGTAGCTAGTTCTGTTAAGTCTTTGTCACTATTTATTCCCCAGTGAACAATTCATTGTTTGATCACTGTTTGTAGAATCTTGCTTTGTGCAGACTGGCTGATTACAATATTCCCAGAATGGGAACAGTCCTCTCAAATCAACTGTAAAGGGCTTTGGGACATGGTGATCTCATCAAAGCTGCTACATAAATTCAAATCTATGTTCTTTAAGATGATGCTGTCTCCTTAACAATCGGCTTGATATCTTTATTAGATTGCTATCCTCTAAACATTATACTTCATACCATCACAGAGTTCCCTACAGTGTGGAAGCGGGTCATTTTGGCCATCAAGTTGACCCTGACCCCAGGAAGAGCATCCCACCCAGACCCAACAACTCCTCCCCCTCTACTCTATCCTTTTAACTCTGCATTTCCCATGGTTAATCCATCTAGCCTACACATCCCTGGGCACTATGGGCAATTTAGCATGGCCAATCCACCTAACCTGCATATCTTTGGATGTGGCAGGAAACCAGAGCACCCAGAGGAAACACAGGAAGAATGTGCAAACGCCACACAGACAGACGCTCGAGGGTGGGATCGAACCCGGATCCCTGGTGCTGAGTGGGAAGTCAGGTTGAGGTTGAATAGGACATCGGTGAGGCTGCTTATAGAGCATAGAACATAGTACAGCATAGCACAGTACATGCCCTTCAACCCACAATGTTGTGCTGAGCATATCTCTTAATCTGAGATCAACCTAACCTACACACCCCTCAATTTAATGCGTCCATGTGCTTGTCCAGCAGTCACTTAAATGTCCCTAATGTCTCTGACTCTACTACCACCACTGGCAGTGCATTCCACACACCCACCACTCTCTGTGTAAATAACTTATCTCTGACATCTCCCCTTTACCTTCCTCCAATCACCTTAAAATTATGATCCTTCATGACAGCCATTTCTGCTCTGGGGAAAAGTCTCCAGCTATCTTCTGGAATTCTGCGCCCAGTTCTGGCCCGCTAGTTAAAGGAAGGATATGATTAAGCTGGAGAGGGTTCAGGAGAGATTTCCCAGAATGTTGCCAGGTATGGATGGTCTGAGTTCTAAAGAAAGGTTGAAGAGGCTGGGACTTTTCTCACTGGAGCGCAGGAGGTTGAGAGGCGACCTGATAAAAGTTTATAAAATATTGAGAGGTATAGATAGATTCTATGGGAGGTTTTTTTTCCCTAGGATGGGAGATTTGAAGACTAGGGGGCACATTTGTAAGGTGAGAAGAGAGAGACTTAGACAAGACATGAGGGGAAAATTGTTTACACATGTGGAATGAACGTCCTGAGGAAGTGGTGGATGTGGGTACAGTTATAACATTTAAAAGACATTTGGATAAGTACATGAATAGGAAAGGTTTGGTGGGGAATGGGCCAGAGCAGGCAGTGGGATTAGATTAGTTTGGGATTATGTGCAGCACGGACTAGCTGGACTAACTCTAGTCTTTTTCCCACTGAAGAGCCTGCCAAAGGTAATCGACATATTTCTTCACTGTGTTACGGTCAATTTAGCTCCACAACTTTGCGTGGGCTGATCATGCAATCTCCCACTCAGAAAATGGCAGGAATTGTGGGCAGGGGACTTTCATTCAACACATGATTTCTGAACTCATGCCCCATGCAATTGTGGCCTGGATGGTGAACTTGCTTCCTACCAACTCCCTCCCTTGTTCCCTCCCCCACCACTCAGGACAACTAAGTACTAAATCCAGGGCAGTGCTGCATCAAAGGAAGGTATGATACGTACAGGGTCGGCTGGGAACAATCATTGATGGGCAGTCTTCATCTCGAGTCACCTGGGCAGCAGACTATAATAGAAAGGACAACACAAGGAAGGGGTTAACAGGACGTCAAATAAGCACTCAGTCATATCGAGCTGGAGTGTTACTCAAAAAAAGACACATTTTGTTGAAGTTTCTCATCTTGCACTAATCAGGACACTTCACAAGAATACCAGCTCATGGTGATTTTAGACTGCATGAAAGAAGACTGCTGATTGGTTGGCAAGTGGATTCTGGTAGGGACATTGCCATTACAAATGCTTCAGCTTCAATAAACTGTGTCTCTTTTGGCAATAGTCAAGATGGATAATACTTCGTGAAATGGTCATCAGAATGCAGCAAGATCCTGGTACAGACAGAGACAAGAAAGGTCACCTCATTCATCAGTCCAAAAGAGCGCAACATATTACATGGCATTGTCAAGTCATCTAAAATCACAAAAAACACTCCACAAGAGGTACTGTCCTTCAAAGGATTTGCTTGGGTGAAGGGGTTTACACACAGTTCTGTTCTCCAAAGAGGTAAAAATATTTCAGGACAATGATGAAGACATCAGAAAAATGGTCAGAGTAAAGCAGCACTGAGAAGGTTATGACACTGAACAGCCCAGAGCTCTCTCCCGCTGAACAGCGGCAATTGTGAGGAAGCTGACACCAGTTTTGCAAATGTAAAAGTGGTTAAAAAGGGTAAAAATAGCCAAGATGTCTCCAGTTGTGGGGAAGACTACAATGAAGGCATATAAATGGAAGGTGGTCCTGAATAAATCCAACAGTGAGATCAAGAGAAACTGCTTTACCCAGAATGTGGGACACTCACCCCCAGGGAGGGGGCGAGGGGAAATGTGGGAGTCACTCCCACAGGGAGGGGGTGAGGGGGAATATTGTGGACACATTGAGGGGGAAGCTGGATAAACACACGAGGGCGAAAGGAATCAAAGGGTCTGCTGACAGGGGGAGGTGACGAGGGAAGAAACTTTCTCCATTCAACATAAAACACGTCACAGTAGCTGTGACAATGTGAAAGATTTAAGAGCAATCATTCTCTCCATAAAAAGACACAAAGCATTAATAGATCATTAATGTTGGCATTACTGTCGATAAATAATCTACTATTTACCCCTTTGCAGCTTATCAACCTCTTCCAGGTTACACAGACAGAAGGGTGTGATTTTCAACTTTATTCAACAGAGTGCCACACAAATTGGAAGAATTTATGAGGAGAATCACCTTTAAATCTCACCTTGGGACTACTCACTGGGTGGTACATTGATGTTAAAGCTGGCGTTGAACAAACTGCAACTGGGTTAAGGAACATCATTAACAAGCATCTCGTCAAAGAATTCAAATTTGAATTAGAATTAGGTTTTAGTGTTATGTGTACTCAAGTACAGGAGTACAGTGGAAAGTGTACAAAGCCACCATTTCTGGCACCATCTTAGGTACAAAAGTACCCAGGTACAAAACCTTAGGGACAAAATAGAACAATAATGAAATGAGCATGTGACTTTGGTGTAAACATTAAGGAGCATCAAACAGAACTTAGCTGCAGCGAGCTGAAGGCCGAGATATTTAAAATAAATAAAGCTATCAAGAGCAGACAAAGGGAGCATCAGTGGAAGGAGGTTGTGAAGTTGGAGTATTAGAAAGATTAATGTGAGGTGCTGTATTCTGAAAAGAAACTGAATCCCGCTGTGGGGTTGGCACTCGCTCCTGTTGGCTGAGAGAGCTGCTTTACCCAACAACTTACCAATCACTCAACCCACCAGGATCAAGTCGCCCCATCCCCAGTGCCTGCTGTTCACCACAAACCGTTAACAAGGGGATCACTGGTCCCGAAACGATAACTCTGATCTCACTCCAGGGTGGAGAGGTCGGTCACTAGGGGGCACAGAATCAACGTGCTTTTGGGGGGTGGGGGGGGGGGGGGGGGGGGTGGTATTTACAAGTGACATGCTGGGGTGGTGAGCGCCTGGAACACACTGCCAGAGGTGATGGTGGAAGCAGACACAATAGCAGCTTTCAAGAAACACCCAGCCAATTACAGGAATAGGAAGGGAATAGAGGGATACAGATCCTGTCAATGAAGACAATTTTAATATGGAAGGGCAAAATGTGTCAGCACAGGCTTGGAGGGCCGAAGGGCCTGTTCCAATGTTGTAATGTTCTTTGTTCTTGTTCTTAGTGCTTTGGGTTTTTTACCTTGAGGTGAAGGGAAAGCAGTGAATGCAATACATCTGAATTTCCAAAAGGTATCCAGTGCCACATGGCAGTTGGTTAGAAATGATTGAGGCTGATGGGATTTTGGCAGAATGGAGTATAAATAGCACACAGAGGATCAGTACAGATGAGAATTTCTCAGGGACTGGTCAAACTGGTTCAAGGTGATTTAATCGATAAGCTGAATGAGGATGTGAGGGAGAAAGGAATGGAAGGATGGAATGTCAGGGTGACTCAAAGAGGGAGTGGCAGGATAAACACAAACCAGATGGGTCAAAGTCCTGTTCCAGTTCTGGAGATGCCAAATTAATTCTACCTCCTTTAGTCCACACGATGGGACCCACCTTTCGAGGGGTGTTGTAGCCAGGTTGACAAAACTGACGGTAATATTCCCAGGCGGTTTTGTTCCATCTATAATTATATTTCACATCGATATATCGGGAAAACTGACTCGGACACTTCTCAACGCAAAGCTGGATATAAAAAGACAAATGTATAAATTACAACTTTTAAAATCTTCAATTCCAAACCACTCACAGGAACAAATTACAGATGACCAAAGATGACGGGAAAGGAAATTACAGGAAACAGGCACGCTCCCAAACTTTGTTGCCAGCACTCAGAATGTTCACTTCCGAGCATCCTGGACACAAGGGTCAACTGTGTGCAACAGGGAATAAGGTCATAACTCTCCACTACAAATTCAGCACAGAATGTCCTCCAGGACTGAGGGAGCGCCATACAGTCCAAGGGTCCATACTGAGGGAGTGCCGCACTGTCAGAGGGTCAGTGCTGAGGGAGTGCTGCACTGTCAGAGGGTCAGTACTGAGGGAGTGCCGCACTGTCAGAGGGTCAGTGCTAAGGGAGCACTGCACTGTCAGAGGGTCAGTACTGAGGGAGTGCTGCACTGTCGGAGGGTCAATGCTGAGGGAGCGCTGCACTGTCAGAGGGTCATTGCTGAGGGAGTGCTGCACTGTCGAAGGTTCAATGCTGAAGGAGTGCTGCACTGTCGGAGGGTCAGTGCTGAGGGAGTGCCGCACTGGCAGAGGGTGAGTGCTGAGGGAGTGCTGCACTGTCAGAGGGTCAGTGCTGAGGGAGTGCTGCACTGTCGGAGGGTCAATGCTGAGGGAGTGTCGCACTGTCGGAGGGTCAGTGCTGAGGGAGTGCCTCACTGTTGGACGATCAATGCTGAGAGAGTGCCGCACTGTCGGAGGGTCAGTGCGGAGGGAGTGCCGCATTGTCGGAGGGTCAGTGCTGAGGGAGTGCCGCACTGCGGAGGGTCAGTGCTGAGGGAGGGCCTCACTGTTAGAGGGTCAGTGCTGAGGGAGTGCTGCACTGTCAGAGGGTCAGTGCTGAGGCAGTGCCGCACAGTCAGAGGATCAGTGCTGAGGGAGTGCTGCACTGTCAGAGGGTCAGTGCTGAGGGGGTGCTGCACTATCAGAGGGTCAGTGCTGAGGCAGTGCCGCACAGTCAGAGGGTCAGTGCTGAGGGAATGCCGCACTGTCAGAGGGTCAGTACTGAGGACGTGCCCCACTGTCAGAGGGTCATTGCTGAGGGAGTGCCACACAGAGGATCAGTGCTGAGGGAGTGCCGCACTGTCAGAGGATAAGTGCTGAGGCAGTGCCGCACTGTTGGAGGGTCAGTACTGAGGGTGTGCTGCACTGTCCAAGGGTCAGTGCTGAGGCAGTGCCGCACAGTCATAGGGTCAGTGCTGAGGGTGTACCGCACTGTCAGATGGTCAGTGCTGAGGGAGTGCCGCACTGTCAGAGGGTCAGTACTGAGGACGTGCCCTACTATCAGAGGGTCATTGCTGAGGGAGTGCCGCACAGAGGTCAGTACTGAGGGAGTGCCGCACTGTCAGAGGGTCAGTACTGAGGGAGTGCTGCAATGGGAGGGTCAGTGCTGAGGGAGTGTCGCACTGTCGGAGGGTCAGCGCTGAGGGAGTGCCACACTGTCAGAGGGTCAGTGCTGAAGGAGTGCCGCACTGTCAGAGTGTTAGTGCCGAGGGAGTGTCGCACTGTCAGAGGGTCAGTACTGAGGGAGTGCCACAATGTCAGAGGGTCAGTTCTGAGGGAGTGCCGCAATGGGAGGGTCAGTGCTGAGGGAGTGTCGCACTATCGGGAGGGTCAGTGCTGAGGGAGTGGCACACTGTCAGAGGGTCAGTACTGAGGGAGTGCTGCACTATCGGAGGGTAGAACTGAGGGGGTGCTGCACTGTCAGAGGGTCAGTACTGAGGGAGTGCCGCACTGTCAGAGGGTCAGAACTCAGGGAGTGCTGCACTGCCAGAGGGTCAGTGCTAAGGGAGCACTGGACTGTCAGAGGATCAGTACTGAGGGAGTGCCACAGTGTCAGAGGGTCAGTGCTGAGAGAGTGCCGCAATGGGGGGGTCAGTGCTGAGGGAGTGTCGCACTGTCGGAGGGTCAGCGCTGAGGGAGTGCCGCACTGTCGGAGCGTCAATGCTGAGGGAGTGCCACACTGTCAGAGGGTCAGTGCTGAAAGAGTGCCGCACTGTCAGAGGGTCAGTGCTGAGGGAGAGCCGCACTGTCGGAGGGTCAGTACTGAGGGTGTGCCACACAGTCAGAGGGTCCGTGCTGACAGAGTGCCACACTGTTGGAGGGTCATTACTGAGTTGCACTGCTAGACCCTTGAGTCCTACCTGTTTTGTTGGGCATTGCAGGTTGATGAGAACCGCAGGGCTTGCACACTTCAGGATGTTGAAGTAGAATAAAATGGTCTTGTTCCTGAAAGAGATTGGGGCAAATATCAGGGACACCTTTCCAATTGATGATTGTATAATGGAAGGAAAAGGGTCTGTCAGTGCATTACCAATACCATTAACACTTCAAACCTGGCACATGTAACAAAATCTCATTTGAGCCTGGTCACTAAAGAACCTTGATTTGAATTTCAAATGAGTCAGTTTGCCTCGGGACTAACCTATCTGCTGCCCACAGACTTAGAAAGCAATCTTAATATTTTATTGTTCGTGTTCAATTCCTTCCATCAATCCACCAGCATCCCGTCTACCGCCTCCACCTCTTCCACTCTTCCTCCATTCCCTCCAGCTCACCACTCCACCGCAGCAACACTTCCAGTTTCTGGAATCTCCTGACACCAGCATTCCTTCCTGATCACTTCATCAACCCTCTCCTCTCTGACATCTCCAGTTTTACTCACTGCACCATCAGTGGCCATGCATTCGGCTGTCTGAGCCCTCGGCTACTGCTGAAGGGCCCTCAGCCTCTTCAACTCCCACTGTATCTCTCTCTCTGTCATTCTCTTTCTCGTCTCTCTGACTATGGGTGGCACGGTGGCTCACAGTGCCAGGCCCCTGGGTTTGATTCCATCCTCAAGTGACTATCTGTGTGGAGTTTGCACATTCTCCCCGTGTCTGCTTGGGCTTTCTCCTGGTGCTCCAGTTTACTCCCACAATGCAAAGATGTGCAGGTTAGGGTGAATTGGCCATATTAAATTGCCCATAATGTTCAGGGATGTGGAGGTAAAGGGTAGTGGTCAGGGGTAAATTTGGAGTAATAGGGTAGGGGAATGGGTTTGGGTGGGATACTCTTTGGAGGGTTGGTGTGGAATTGCTGGGCCGAAGGGTCTGTTTCCACATTGTAAGGATTCTAATTCTCTCAGTCCCCCTGTCTTTCCTCTTGTTCTCTCATTGCTTTCTTTTGTCTCGCTCTTTATCTTTCAGTCTATCTCTCCCCCTCTTTCTTCACTCCATCTCTCTGCTCTCGCTGTCTCTGTTGTTCTCTTTTCTTCTCACTCTCTCCTTCCTCTTGCTCTAACTGTTTCCTCTTGATTTCCACCTGAAATCGCTCTTGAAAATGGAATTCTTTGGTTGAGCTTTTCAAAGCCAACCCAGGAAATCTTGGGAGTTTACAGGAATCTGATAATGAAAGACTGGGGAATGAAACAGTAGGAACATTGCAGGGGGCGGTTGGCTGGATTTATAATGGATGGATGATCCCGATGAAGGTGATTGAATTTCCCGAAGAGATGACTCCAGTGCTGGCGATAGTGATGGATGATCTGCAGATAAAAACTTTCTCAAGAGACAGTGTACAAAGCCTGGAGCTCAGGGAACGGAAGGTAAATTAGTGGCATGAATCAGGGCATGTTCCCAAAATGTCAGCATGTGAGTGATATCACAGGGATCCATGATTTGTAAATGATGTGGACGATAAAAAGCACAGATACATCACAAATTTGCCGATGACACAGGGACAGATGACACAGTGAGCACTGAGCACGCTCAGATACATTCCGTCATAGCTCCGGGGCAGACGGGAATAGAACCCAGCCCATAGAGAGGGAGAACCGCCCCCACATCATCAGACCCTGGAGCCAGGACAGGAGTCAGCATCAAATCACAGGACAGTACGGGAGCAAATAGGTTTCAAATGTGACCTCGACCACTGAGAACCGAATTCAGCTCTGTCAGTGGGGCTTTGTAAACGGTGACAAATGAGACACAGTCATGATGAAACAGACTTTGCTGAGAGTTCCAGGTGTACAGATCACAGAAATATCATCAATAGGCACAGGAAATGACCCAAGAGGATGAAGGGATCTGCGCTTGACACCTCGACAGGAAGGTGACACAGGCCACGCCTGCAGCAGAAGCTGACAGACTGCGTGGCAGGAAACCCAGGGACTGCAGATGCTGGACATCAGAGTTTAGATCAGAGTGGTGCTGGGAAAGCACAGCAGGTCAGGGCAAGAGCCCTTCATCGGTCATTCCTGATGAAGGGCTTTTGCCAGAAACGTCGATTTTCCTGCTCCTCGGATGCTGCCTGACCTGCTGTGCTTTTCCAGCACCACTCTAATCTAGGCAGGAACAGCAAAGTAACAGAATTCACCAGAGGCCCAGCCCTGATCCCCTCCTATTGACCTGGGTTGCGGGAGTAAATGCTGCCCCTGTCGGCTACACCCACATCCCATGGTAGAATAAGAACAATGTTATTCCAGCAGTACGGCACAGCACTCCACGTTATACACTGGACACCCGACAACAAGAGAAAAGGTTCGCAATGTCGCAGAAGTCAGCACTTTGTTGGATCATCCCATCACAGCACTGAACTTCCCACAGTGCAAACTTCCCTCAGCACTAACCCTCTCACAGTGCGGCACTCCCTCAGCACTGACCCTCTGACAATGCCGCACTCCCTCAGCACTGACCCTCTGACAATGCGGCACTACCTCAGTACTGACCCTCTGACAGTACAGCACTCCCTCAGTACTGACCCTCTGACAGTGCGGCACTCCCTCAGCACTGACCCTCTGACAGTGCGGCACTCCCTCAGTACTGACCCTCCAGCAGTGCGGTGCTCCCTCAGCACTAACCCTCTGACAGTGCGGCACTCCCTCAGTACTGACCTTCCAGCAGTGTGGCACTCCCTCAGCACTGACTCTCTGACAGTGTGGCACTCCCTCAGCACTGACCCTCAGTGTGGCACTCCCTCAGTACTCACCCTCTGACATTGCAGCACTCCCTCAGTACTGACCCTCTGACAGTGCGGCACTCCCTCAGCACTGACCCTCTGACAGTGCGGTACTCCATCAATACTCACTCTCTGGCAGTGCGGCACTCCCTCAGCACTGACCATCCAACAGTGCGGTACTCCTTCAGTACTGATCCTCCGACAATGCGGCACTCCCTCAGCACTGACCCTCCAACAGTGTGGCACTCCCTTGGTAGTGACCCTCTGACAATGCGGCACTACCTCAGTACTGACCCTCTGACAGTGCGGCACTCCCTCAGCACTGACCCTCTGACAGTGCGGCACTCCCTCAGTACTGACCTTCTGACAGTGCGGCACTACCTCAGTACTGACCCTCTGACAGTGCGGCACTCCCTTGGTAGTGACCCTCTGACATTGCAGCACTCCCTCAGTACTGACCCTCTGACAGTGCGGCACTCCCTCAGCACTGACCCTCTGACAGTGCGGCACTCCCTCAGCACTGACCATCCAACAGTGCGGTACTCCTTCAGTACTGACCCTCCGACAATGCGGCACTCCCTCAGCACTGACCCTCCAACAGTGCGGCACTCCCTTGGTAGTGACCCTCTGACAGTGCAGCACTTCCTCAGTCGTGACACCCTGACAATGTTACACTCTCTCACCTTCAGTGATCTGTGCAGATACGCTTGGAGGTCTCTCCCTGCTGCTAGCCCTCCTGGTATACTCTCAATAATTATCTAGTCCCTTGATTGCCTTGCCCTTGGTGAATGCATTGCCTCACTCTTTTCCAGATTGAATGCCATTGTCATGTTTCCACCCACACTGCGCTTGGGAGTCTCACTGGAAACACCTTTACATCCTCTGAAACTTGCATTGACTAGAATCCTTCATTTCTTGTCACTGAGCCAATTTTGGATCCGACATGTCACGTTCCCCTGTTTCCTTTGGACTTCAAGCTCTCGGACCAGATGTGTCAGGGACCTTGTCAAATTCCGTATTAAAATGTGTGGAGTCAACACCTACTGCACTACCTTCATCAATCCTTGTTCCTTTCTCAAAACATTTAATTAAGTTAGTAAGACATGACCTTCCTTTAACAGCAGCCTACTAACGACCCCTGACTAACCTGTCCATAGTTTATCCTCTCTCTTGTTATTGATTGCAGTCATTTACCCATCACCAAGGCCAGACTGATCAGCCCATCATTATTTGGTCTATCCCTTGCAGTCTTATTGCTTGTCATCCTCCAGTCATCCGGTCCTTCACCTGAATCAAGTAGGAACTGAAAAATGACCCTGACAATATCTGCGATTCACTTCCAGAATAGACTCTGATGTGACTGATCCAGCCGCGGTGATTTATCCACCTTCAAGGAGGTCAGGCCCTCCAGCAGTTCTCTTCACATTATGTTTATTTTATCAAATATTTCATTCTCCTCTTCTTTCATGAGAATGTCTCCAACATCCCTCTCCTAAATTCCTCATTTCACAACATGCCCACAACTTTTGCGTCTGACACACACGTTATTCTGTTCAAATCAGAGAGGCCCAACTCTTCCCTTAGTCACCCTCAAATGCACTGATGAAACATCTTACATTTTCCTTCATTTTACCAGCCTTCTGTTTTATTTGTCTGATTTCCTCATTTCCTTCCTGACGTCAGCCCTCCGTGTTCAATACTCCTCTGTCAGACTTTGTTTGAGATTGCCATCAGCTCTGTTTTCCTAACTGGTCATATACAGTTAGCTTCTGGATAGCAGAGGGGCAGGGGGTGGGTGGGGTGTGGAGGAGGAGGAGGAGTGGTGGGGGTGAGTGGGGAGCTGGGGCGTTTGGAGGGGGGGGCGTGTTCTGGATTTGGCAGTGCCAACCTTTCTCTCTATAAAAAGAATAAACCGTGCTGCGTTGTTCCACATCCCTCGAGTTCCTGCCTTACATTGGTCAATTTCCATTAATATTATTTTTAATTATTCATTCACAGGCCAGGCTCACATTTATTGCCCATCCCTAACAGCCCAAAGGACAGCTAAGAGTCAACCACATTGCTGTGGGTGTGGAGTCACATGTAGGCCAGACCAGGTAAGGACAGCAGATTCTTTCCCTAAAGGGCATTAGTAACCCAGACGGGATTTTCTAATAATCAATGGTAGCTTCATGGTTGATCATCAGACTCTTCATTCCAGATGTTTGTTTAACTGAATTCAAATTCCACCATCTGTCATGGTAGCATTCGAATCCAAGTCTCTGGAACATTACCTGGGCCTCTGGATTAACACTCGAGTGAAAATACCTCAAGGTTATCTCCAGTGACCCTTTATGGACCCTTGCTCAGCACAGACCTGAAACGTTCACTCTGATTTCTCTCCACAGATGCTGCCAGACCTGCTGAGCTTTTCCAGCAATTTCTGGTTTTGTTTCTGAATTCCAGCATCTGCAGCTTTTTTGGGGGTTTGTCGTCTTGTTTCCTGAGGGAATGATCCCAGATTTTCTCTGCTCCCCATGTCAGTGTTTCCTGCATCAGCCCCAAAATCATCCAACTTATTCTGGAAAGTTCTGTCCCTTGGACCCATAGAATTATTGAACCATAGATACAGTACAGAAGAGGTTCTTCAGTCGATCGAGTCTCTACCATCAAAATGACACCGCTACATGCACTAGTCCCACACACCCATGCTGGATCCATAGCCTTGGATTTTATGACATATCAAGTGCTGATCCAAGTACTTTTTAAAGTTTCAGGTTACCCACCTCAACTCCCCTCCCAGACAGTGCATTCCAGACCCCGACCATCCTCTGAGTGAAGAAACCTTTCCTCAAATCCCCTCTAAAGCCCCTGCCTTCTATTCATAAAAGGATATCCTGTCATAGCACTCTCTCCCACAAAGGGACATAGATGCCCTTTATTGACTGTATAAAATGACTTTTAACTACTAAGCATTTTGCAAGTAGTAGAAATCGTAGCAATATAGAAACTAGGGGCAGGAAGAGGCCATTTGGCCCATCAAACCTGCTCCCCCATTTCCATACAATCCTGGCTGATCCTCTGATTCCCCTATCTAGCCCTGTGAGCCCGCTCTGTCATTCAACATGATCACGGCTGATCATCCAAATTCTCCCCATACCCTATGATCTCATTAGCCCAAAGAAACATGTCTAATCCTTTCTTGAAAGCATTCAGTGTTTTCGCCTCAGCTGCCCTCTACAGCTGTGAATTCTACAGGCTCCCTACTGGTTCTGGATTCCCCAGGTCACTGGGAATATTTATGGGGAGGCAGGCCTAGTGTGTACTCTCTGTTCTCCAGGTTGGAATCTTGCAGTGCTGGATTCCTTGTGCTGTTGTCCCCCTGAAGACAGTACATCACAAACGGAGCTGGGAAGTGGGTCCAACAAACAGATGCAGATGGAATCTGACAGGAATTTTATATGACTGTCGCATCACGCCTGTCTGCCAATGTCCTTCTGACCTGGGTCGACATCCTTTCGTTACTTGGCCATCATATTATCGACTTGAATGAAATCTCTCTGCCCCTCCACCATTCCCACCAACAATTCCCAAATTGCCCAGTGATGGAATTAGTTACTCACTCATTGACAGTCCCCTTCTGTCCACAGAATTGGCCACGGCTATCTGTCGGATACACCACTTTCCTCGGATCTCCATGGACCCAAGCTGAAAACAAAAGAAGTGGAAATGCTTCATTGATATGTCTGCCATTCCCCTCCATCCCACATGAAGCTAACTGACGACAAAGCCTTCAGAGTGTGTCCCTTCTTCAGCCCAGTGACATTAATCACAACTAGCACAAGGCCACATAGTGACCATAGCATCCACCTTCACAACTAAGAAAGGAACAAGGAAGTCTTCAACTCCCTTCCAGCCAGAAAATGGCACTGCCCGAATCTGGTTTCCTCTCCTGCAGCACCGTAATTTCCAAGTGTTATAGTTTGCTCAGGGAGTCCATCTTGCTGCGGCAACATACACCTTTACAAGCACGTGACCACCCAGAGCTAGGGGCAGTGATGGTGGAGGCACCAATGCCCATTATATCTCATGGTTGACCAGAAATGGCTTTGTGCATAGGAACTAATGTCTCTCAAACTTGACTGAGTTTTTTGAAGAAGTAACAAAGAGGATTGATGAAGGCAGAGTGGTAGATGTAATCTATATGGACTTCAGTAAGGCGTTTGACAAGGTTCCCCATGGGAGACTGAATAGCAAGGTCAGATCTCATGGAATAAAGGGAGAACTAGCCATTTGGATACAGAACTGGCTCAAAGGTAGAAGATAGAGGGTGGTGGTGGAGGGTTGTTTTTCAGACTGGAGGCCTGTGACCAGTGGAGTGCCACAAGGATTGGTGCTGGGTCCTCTACTTTTTGTCATTTACGTAAATGATTTGGATGCGGGCATAAAAGGTACAGTTAGTAAGTTTGCTGATGACACCAAAATTGGAGGTGTAGTGGACAGCGAAGAGGGTGACCTCAGAATATAACAGGATCTTGACCAGATGGGCCAATGGGCTGAGAAGTGGCAGATGGAGTTTAATTCAGATAAATGCGAGGTGCTGCATTTTGGGAAAGCAAATCTTAGCAGGACTTATACACTTAATGGTAAGGTCCTAGGGAGTGTTGCTGAATAAAGAGACCTTGGAGTACAGGTTCTTAGCTCCTTGAAAATGAAGTCGCAGGTAGATAGGGTAGCGAAGGAGGCGTTTGGTAGGTTTTCCTTTATTGGTCAGAGTATTGAGTACAGCAGTTGGGAGGTCATGTTGCAGCTGTACAGGACATTGGTTAGGCCACTGTTGGAATATTGCATGCAATTCTGGTCTCCTTCCTATTGGAAAGATATTGTGAAACTTGAAAGGGTTCAGAAAAGATTTACAAGGATGTTGCCAGGGTTTGGGGATTTGAGCTATAGGGAGAGGCTAAACAGGCTGGGGCTGTTTTCCCTGGAGCGTCGGAGGCTGAGGGGTGACCTTATAGAGGTTTACAAAATTATGAGGGGCATGGATAGGGTAAATAGGCAAAGTCTTTTCCCTGGGGTCAGGGAGTCCAAAACTAGAGGGCATAGGTTTAGGGTGAGAGGGGAAAGATATAAAAGAGATCTAAGAGGCAACCTTTTCACACAAAGGGTGGTACGGGTATGGAATAACCTGCCAGTGGAAGTGGTAGAGGCTGGTACAATTGAAACATTTAAGACTCTCTGACTCTATGACTCTAAATCTCTCCCTCCGTTACCACCCACCGATCGGGAATGTTGGAATGATTTAAGATCAACTGTTTGTGGCCACTTTAGACCTTCTTTCATTATCAGGTCCTGGAGCGGGACTTGGATCTGGATTTTCTGACTCAGAGGCAGGGACGTGGCCCATGATGCCCTCTGCAAGACTCTGTACATTATCAGTGAAGACTGGCATTACCAAGGAAAGGCTAAAGAGTGACCTGATGGAGAACTTTCAGATTAGGAAGGGATTGCAACACAGTAAACGTAGAAAATACATGTTCACAGGGGAGACTAAAGATGTAAGAAAATCACTAATATCCAGTTGGGAATTCAGGAGAAATCTTGATTCAGGGAAATGGGAGAGTGTGGGATTCCCTCCCACAAGGAGAAAGGGGCACTTTTACAATGAGATCTTTTTATATAGCATTTTTTTCTTTGTTTGTGAAATAAAGTTTTGTTCTTTTGTTAGCAGAACATCAGCAGCCTCACCCGAGCGTGAGCAATGATGAACCATCATGTTAATCCAATTACAAAAATATAACACATGGTCTATCAAGCCAGATTTCACTGTGGAACCCAATTTGTCAGGTTTACCATTAGCTGGAATCATCACAACGTGGTCACAGACAGTAGATTTGTCTTGGTGCCTCAGTGATGAGCTTGCAGCTCTGACAGCACATTGGTTTCCCACAAAGGGGGGCAGTGAGCGCCTGGAACACACTGCCAGAGGTGATGGTGGAAGCAGACACAATAGCAGCTTTCAAGAAGCATCTGGACGGATACATGTTTAGGAAGAGCGTGGAGGAACACAGATCCTGTAAGTGAAGACATGGAAGGATAAAATGTGCCAGCACAGGCTTGGAGGGCCGAAGGGCCTGTTCCTGTGCTGTATTGTCACTTGTTCTTTGTTCTTAGCACCTCTCTCGGAGTTTCGCGGGAGCTCAGATATTTCTGCTCATTCGGCTTGAACTTCCAGCTCAAAACTAAAAATGTCCCCATTGTAATCATGTTCCCTGACAAACACCGTACTGTGCCAGTTTGTACTTTGACAACACAATCTCCATGTGATCCCAGTTGTGGTTCAGTGGGCAACACTCCCAGCTCAGATGGTGGTGGCTGCACCTTAGACACTTGTAGACAGATTGGATAAATGGAATTCACTTTATTATCACATGTACTCACATGAGTCAAGTGAAAAGTTTATAAATCGACAAATTACAGCACCATCTTAGATACAGATTGTTCTGGTATAGCATGTTTCATTAACGCAAACTCACTGTAACGGGGTTGTCGAACTGGGGACATTGTTTCTAAAACGTGAACTTCTAAAACGTGTGTTGGCTGTAACGCAATTACATTGCTAACAATTTAAGTGCTATTTCTAAATTGCAATTTTTCTATAATGCAGGGTTGCACAAGAATACAACCATCGCATTATATAAGAGCTGCCTGGACAAAAGTAGCTGAAGAAAAATTCCTTAGGGGAAAACAATAGAAAAGTAAAGAATAAAAAGTTCAGAATAACTGTCTTTCTAACCCAGTCCATCCTGGGCCCCAGCTGCAGGTAACTGGAAGACAACCCTGCTCTGGCTCGCTAGCGCCTGCTGCAGGAGGGGTCTGTCCTTGGTGACATTTCTAGAGCAGTGACCCCAGCGAGCACTGCACTATCCCAGTTGCTGGCTTGTGGGTGGAATATTAAGCCTGATCATTCGGTTACTGGCCAAAGGATGAAGCATTGGGGAGTTCTCCCCAGTGTTTTTGGCTCCAATATTGAAATAACATCTAGGCAGATATTTCTGGTCAGTATCCCACTGCTCTGTGGGAAAGGTACTGTATGCAGATCAGTCACTGCCTTTCCGACATTACAGCAGTGACTAACATTGTTTAAGTAGCTCATCAGCTATAAAGGGCTTCAGAAAATGAAGATGTAAGCACCTCACTTTCACTGGTGTCTGTGAGAGTGTGTATGTGTGTGTGTGCCTGTGTGTGAGTGTATGTGTATGTGAGAGAGAGTGTGTGTGTGTGTGAGTGAATGTCTGTGTGTGAGTGTGTGTGTGAGAAAGTGTGTGTGTGTCCATCTGTCTCACTGCATTTCTCTCTATAGCTTTCGCTGCCTGGTTTTTGTTCTCTCTCTCCACACTGTGCATTCATTCTCTCCCTGCAGAAACACATTGGTCATTTGTTGATGAGTCTAATTCTCATTCTGAACTCCTGTTTTATTTTTCTGCTCCCAATAAACAGCTCAATGATTGTGCAGAAATGAGACTGTGATTAAAGTGCTTGTTTTAAAACTGATTTTGCAGCCTGTTCTCCCTTGTATGCTGGCCAATAGTTATCTAAAATAAAAACAGATCATCTGTTTATTATGACAGTGTGGTTCTCGGGAGCGTGCGGTATACAAAGTGACTGACATGATTCCTCTATGTCAAACAGGTTCTACATTTCCAAATTACTGCATGGGTTGCAAAGCACTTTGGGACATGTTAATATTATGAAAGGAGCATTGTCAATGAAAGTTTTTTCTCTTTATCAAGATCCATCTATACCTCTCATGATTTTACAAACCTATCAGGTCACCTCTCAACCTCCTACACTCCAGTGAAAAAGGTCCCAGCCTATCCAGCCTCTCCTTATAAGTCAAACCCTCCATTCCCAGCAACATCTTGGTAAATCTCCAGCTTAATAGTATTTTGCTTTTCCCATACCCTGTCACCTTCACCGAAAGAAGAAAGAGTGATCGGATGTGGTGATGAAGAGCAAAGCAGAAATTAACCTGAAGGGATGGACAGGAGAATTATTAGCTGGAGAGGTATAAAATGTTGATTGCTGTGCTGGGCAGGCAGTCACTAATGAATATACACTTCGAATATAGAAACCATTAAAGCATGTAGGAGATTATTAACAGGGCTTTTTATGAAATATTTCTGATGTGCATCCATTAGTGACAATGTTCTAAACACTGCTGGAATATTATCTCACTGATTATAAAAGACAGCAAGCATCATTATCCCACTTACTGCTGCACTCTGGACTGCCGGTCCTGTCATTCTCCATTAACACCGTCGGCAGCTCGAATTCTGTGAGACAATTGCTTTATCAGCCACCCGTGGGATTTCGCTTGCCTAGCAGTGACGGGTTGGTGCTGGGTCCAAGATTCACTTCAGAACAGGTTTGTGTCCATGTGACACTCTGGTGCGCAGGTTGAGGGACTGTTCCCAATGATGCTCTGACTGTCATAGAGTCAGATTAGATTACCCACAGTGTGGAACCAGTCCCTTCGGCCCAACATGTCCATGCCAAGCCTCCAAAGAGCAACCCACCCAGACCTATTCCCCTACATTTACCCCTGACTAATGCACCTAACACTATGGGCAATTTAGCATGGCCAATTCACCTAACCTGCACATCTTTGGACTGTGGGAGGAAACCGGAGCACCCGGAGGAAACCCATGCAGACACGGGGAGAATGTGCAAACTCCACACAGACAGTTACCCGAGGCTGGAATTGAACCCGGGTCCCTGGCGCTGTGAGGCAGCAGTGCTAAGCACTGAGCCACCGTGCCGTCAGAGTCACACAGCACGGAAACAGACCATTCGGTCCAACCAGTCCATGCCGACCATAATCTCAAAGTAAACTAGTTCCACCTACCCTGGACAATATCCCTCCAAACCTTTCCTATTCGTGTACCTATCTGAATGTCATTTAAATGCTGTAACCATAGCCACATCCACCATTTCCTCAGGAAGTTCATTCTGCACGTGAAGCACACTCTGTGTAAAAGGAGTTGCCCCTCATGTCCTTTTTAGATCTTTCTCTCTCACCATAAAATGTGCCCTCTAGACTCTAGGGAAAAGACACCTGCCATTCATCTTATCTGTATCCCTCGTGATTTTATAAACCTCTATAAGGTCACCTCTCAACCTCCTACGCTCCAGTGAAAAACATCCCAACCTATCCAGCCTTTCTTTATAACTCAAACCCTCCCATTCCCAGCAACATCCTGGGAAAGCTGTTCGGAACCCTCTCCAGCTTAATAATATTCTTCCTATAACAGGGCGACCGGAACAGGACACGGGGTACCCCAGGAGAAGCCTCGTCAATGTCTTGTACAACATAATGTCCCAACTCCTCTACTCAAAGGTCTGAGCAATGAAGGCTAAATGGCTCAGTGACAGTGCCCAGTGATACTCTGACTGTGAGCCATTATAGACTGAAACATCGGGGATGAGGATAGACTGCAGAAATTGGGACTGTTCTCTTTGGAGGGAAGAATGCTGAGAGGAGATTTAATAGTGGTTTTCAAAACCATGAGTGGGTTGGATAGAACAGACAGAAAGATAGGAAGTAGAAGCAGAATGAGGCCATTCGACCCTTTGAGCCTGCTCCACCATTCAATACTGTTCCCACTTTCTCCCCATCTCAAACTATATCTAAGTCCTTTTCAAAAATATTCAATGTTTTGACTTCAACTGCTTTCTGTGGCAGAGGATCCCCCAGGAAGTAACTGACCCCACTGGTAAAAAGAAGAAGAACAAGGGGCTCTCGACTTAAAGTGACCTCCAAAAGAAGCAAAGGCCAAGTGAAGAAAGCCATTTTCACACAGTGAGGAAGTAGGGGGTGAATGCACTGCCTGGAAATATGCCGACTCCAACAGATAGAGTTTGCCCCCTGACTCCCACAGATGCCAGTTTCTGCTCGGGCTCCTTGATGCCACACTCGGTCATGTGCGACTTTGATGTCATTGGGCTGTCACTCTCCCCTCCCCTCTGGAATTCAGCTCTTTTGTCCATGTTTGACCCAAGGCTGTAATAGGGTCAGGAGCTGAGTGACCCTGGGGGATCCCAAACTGGGCGTCACTGAGCAGGTTATTGCGGAGTAGGTGCTGCTTAATAGCACTGTTGATGAGCCCTTCCATTACTTTACTGATGATCGAGAGTAGACTGATGGAGTGGTAATTGACTGGGTTGGATTTATCCTGCTTTTTAAGTATAGGACATACTTAGGCAATTTTCCACATTGTCGGATAGCTGCCAGTGTTGTAACTGTACTGTTAAAGCTTGGCTGGGGGAGCGGCAAATTCTGGAGCACACGTCCTCAGTACTATTGCTGGAATGTTATCAGGGCCCATTGCCTTTGCAGTATCCAGTGTCTCCAACCATTTCTGGATATCATGTGGTGTGAATCAAATTGGCTGGAGACTGGTATTTGAGATGTTGGGAACCACTGGAGGAGCCCGAGATGGGCCATCCACTCGGAACTTCTGGCTGAAGATTGTTGCGAATGTTTCAGCCTTACCTTTTGCACTGGTGTGCTGGGCTCCTCCATCATTGAGGATGGGAATACTTGTGAAGCCTCCTCCTCCAGTGAGTTGTTTAATTATCCACCATCATTCATGACTGGATGTGGCAGGACTGTAGAGCTTAGGTCTGATCCATTGGTTGTGGGATTGCTTAGCTCTGTCTATCACTTGCTACTTATGCTGTTTGGCAAGTTGTCCTGTTTGGTAGCTTCACCACATCTTCAGATGTGCCTGGTGCTGCTCCTGGCATGCCCTCCTGCACTCTCCATTGAACCAGGGTTGATCCCCTGGCTTGATGGTAATGGGTGAGTGGGGGATATGCCAGGCCATGAGGTTACAGATTGTGCTGGAGTACAGTTCTGTTGCTGTTGTTGGCCCACGCACCTCATGAATGCCCAGTCTTGAGTTGCTAGATCAGTTCGAAGTCTGTCGCATGTAGGATGGTGATAATGCCACACAACACGGTGGAGGGTATTTTCAATAAGAGAGCAAGACTTTGTCTCCACAAGGAATGTACAGTGATCACTCTTACCGATACTGTCAAGGACTGATGCATCTGCAACTGGCAGACTGATAAAGATGAGGTCAAGTCTGTTTTTTCCCTCATGTTGGTTCCCTGGTCAGTAGCACTGCTGCCGAGCCACTCTTGGTGGTAAACATTGAGATCCCGCACCCAGAGTACATTTTACATCCTTGCCATCCTCAGTGCTTCCTTAAAGTGTTGTTCAACATGGAGGAGTCCTCTAGCTTATCTCTCCACGCTTCAGGCTCTCCGCCTTTAATCCTGATGAAGGGCTTTTGCCTGAAACGTCGATTTTACTGCTCCTCGGATGCTGCCTGAACTGTTGTGCTCTTCTAGCACCACTAATCCAGAATCTGGTTTCCAGCATCTACAGTCATTGTTTTTACCATGGAGGAGTACCCATTCATCAGCCATGTGAGGGTAATCAACAGGAGGTTTCCTTGCCCATGTTTAACCTGGAGCCATGAGACTTCATGGGGTCTGGAGTCAATGTTGAGAACTCCCAGAGCAACTCCCTCCCGACTGTATCCCATTGTGCTGCCACCTCTGCTGGGTCTGACCTGCTGGTGGGACAGGACATATCCAGGGATGGCGATGGTGGTATCTGGGACATTGTAAGGTCTGACTCTGTGGGTATGACTGTGTCAGGCTGGTGTTTGACTGGTCTGTGAGACAGCTCTCCCAATGTTGGCACTAGCCCCCAGATGCTAGTGAGGAGGACTGTGCTAGGTCAACAGGGCTGTTTCTGCCATTGCCTTTTTCAGTTCCTAGGTCGATGCCAGGTGATCTGACCAGTTTCATTTCTTTGAGACTTTGCAGCAATTGGTACAGCTGAATGGCTTGCTAGGCCATTTCAGAAAGCAGTTGAAAATCAACTACATTATAGTTACATGTAGATCAGACCTAGGTAAGAATGGAGTAGTGGTGCTGGAAGAGCACAGCAGTTCAGGCAGCATCCAAGGAGCTTCGAAATCGACGTTTCGGGCAAAAGCCCTTCATCAGGAATAAAGGCAGTGAGCCTGAAGAGTGGAGAGATAAGCTAGAGGAGGGTGGGGTTGGGGAGGAAGTAGCACCCTGCTCTTCCAGCACCACTAATTCAGAATCTGGTTTCCAGCATCTGCAGTCATTGTTTTTACCAGGTAAGAATGGCAGATTCCCTTCCCTGAAGGAGATTAGTGACCCAGGTTGGTTTTCCCGATAACTAGCAATGATTTCATGGTCATCAGTAGATTCTTAATTCCTGATTTTAAAAAACTGAATTCAAATTCCACCATGGCGGGACTTGAAGCCGGATCCCAGGACATTACCTGAGTTTCTGGATTAATAATCCACTCAGCCATTGCTGCCCCACAGAACTCAGTTTTAATCAGAAAGGTTTCAATTAAAAAATCTTCACACCATCGACCTCTAGATCAGAGTGAGAACTTTCTTACATTTGAGACCAATAGTCAGAGGAACGGAAGTTGGGATGTGAAAGATTAGATTAGATTCCCTACAGTATGGAAACAGGCCCTTCAGCCCAACAAGTCCACACCGACCCTCCGAACAGTAACCCACCCAGTTTCCAATTGACTATTGCACCTAACACTACGGGCAATTTAGCATGGCCAATTCACCTGACCTGCACATCGTTGGATTGTGGGAGGAAACTGGAGCACCTGGAAAAAAACCCATGCAGACACGGGGAGAATGCGCAAACTCCACACAGACAGTCGCCCGAGGCTGGGATCAAACCTGGGACCCTGGTGTGTGAGGCTGCAGTGCTAACCACTGAGCTACAATGCCATCCCTGGAGAATGGATGAAGGAGAAGAGGAGAGGAGAGGAGAGGAAAGAAAGTGGGAGGCAAGAAGAGACCAGGAAAGGGGAGGGAACAGAAAAGGGGAGGGAAGGTCGGAGAGAGGACAGGGGAAGCGCCCAAAAATAGGGTAGGAAGGGAGTGAGGAGAACAGAAGGCATGGAGGAGTGTTTGGAGAGGAGACCAGAGGTGGGCAAAAGGGAGGAGAGAAGAGGTGAGGAAAGAAGAGTTTGGGGTAGATAAAATAGGAATGGAGAGGCACGGAGGAATGAGAAGAGAGCAAAGGAGAGCGATGTGGAGGAAGGGAATCTTGGAGAAGGCTGAACAAGAGTGCGGGGAGAGTATAGGAGAGATGGTGTTTGGGGGCTGGGAGGTGGGGGGGAGTTGTGGAGATGGTGTTTGGGGGCTGGGGGGTGAGGTTCTGGAAGCAGTGGAAGAGATGAATTGTCAGAGAAATAGAGCGAAAAGATGAAGTAACTCCATTTTAACTTTGAGAAACCAAACAGCAATTGCTGAGAAAACTCAGCAGGACTGGCAGCATCTGTAAAGATTGGGCAGACAAAAGAATGGTAATTCAGACCATCAGCCATCATTTCCGCCACCTTCAGCGAGATGCCACCACCACATTCCCCTCCCCTCCCTTCTCCTCAAGAACGCCCAGTGACCCTTTCAGAACTGATGATAGCTGGGAAAAGGGCGGTATCCATGCTGGGGGGGCGGGGGGGTTTGGAGGATCAAACAATTGGTGGAGATGGAGACCAGAGAGAGAGATAGAAACAACAGATGGACTGAGGAGCATGACCTGGGGGAATGAATAGCTGCTAATGGAGTCCACCAGTAACTGACAATGGGTTGTCCCTCTACACCTCCATCCGTCATGACCAGGGCCTCCAAGCCCTCCATTTTTTTCTCTCCCGACGTCCCCAACAGTACCCTTCCACCGACACTCTCATTCGTTTGGCCAAACTGGTCCTCACCCTTAACAATTTCTCCTTCGAATCCTCCCACTTCCTCCAGACCAAAGGGGTAGCCATGGGCACACGTATGGGCCCCAGTCTCTTTGTTGGCTACGTAGAACAGTCCATCTTCCATAATTACACCGGCACCACTCCCCACCTCTTCCTCCGCTACATTGATAACTGCATTGGCGCCACGTCATGCTCCCGCGAGGAGGTTGAGAAATTCATCAACTTCAACACATTCCACCCTGACCTTAAATTTACCTGGACCATCTCTGACACCTCACTCCCCTTCCTGGACCTCTCCATCTCCATTAATGACCGACTCGACACTGACATTTTT
>NC_057720.1:1865059-1894255 GCF_004010195.1 Chiloscyllium plagiosum
CAGGCTCTCTGCCTTCATTCCTGATGAAGGGCTTTTGCCCGAAACGTCGATTTTGCTGCTCCTCGGATGCTGCCTGAACTGTTGTGCTCTTCCAGCACCACTAATCCAAAATCTGGTTTCCAGCATCTGCAGTCATTGTTTTTACCTGTTTGTGGTAGCAGTCCAGGTGATGACACAGCCTGGTGTGTGGGGCTTAGGGTAAGGAGATGGGAACTTGATATTGAGTCCGGAGGGCTGCAGGGTTCCCAAGCTGAAAATGAGATGCTGTTCTTCCAGCTTGTGCTGAGCTTCTCTGGAGCACTGTAGCAAGCCTGAGACAGAGATGTTGGCTAGGGAAGAGAGTGGGGTGTTTAAGTGGTAAGCAACTGGAAGCTCAGGGTTGTTTTCTGTGGGCAGAACATAGGTGTTCTGTGATGTGGTCAGATAATCTGTGCTTCATTTCCCGAGTGTAGAGGAGACCACATTGTGAGCAGCAAATGTATTAGACTAGATTGTGAGAAGCTGAGAATGTGTTGCTGGAAAAGCGCAGCAGGTCAGGCAGCATCCAAAGAACAGGAGAATCGACGTTTCGGGCATAAGCCCTTCTTCAGGAAGCCCTTCTTCCTGAAGAAGGGCTTATGCCCGAAACGTCGATTCTCCTGTTCCTTGGATGCTGCCTGACCTACTGCGCTTTTCCAGCAACACGTTTTCAGCTCTCATCTCCAGCATCTGCAGCCCTCACTTTCTCTCATAGATTGTGAGAAGTGCAGGTAAAGTGCTGCTTCACCTGGAAAGTATGTTTGGGCCCTTGGATACTGAGGAGGGAGGAGGTAGGTGGTCAGGGGAAGGTGCCGTGGGGCTGTGGAGCAGTGTTTGGATGAAGGAAGAGTGAACCAGGTTGTCCTGGAGGGAATGGTCCCTGTGGAAGGCGGAGAAGGGAGGTGAGGGGAATGTGGTGGTGGCATCTCGCTGGAGGTGGCGGAAATAATGGCTGATGATCCTAGTGGCCTATTCTTTTGTCTTCCCAACCTCTTCCTCACTACCATCAACTCTGGAGAAGGGTCACTCAACCCAAAACATCAACTCTGCTTTCTCTCTCTGCAGACACTGCCAGATCTGCTGAGTTTCTCCAGCAATTTCTGTTTTTGTTTCCGATTTTAACATTTGCAGTTCTTTGTTTTCGATTGATTTTAATGTTCACTTGGTTTCTGGTATCACGCAAGCAAACAATTTTATAAAAAATACTTTTTCAGTTAAGTTGATAATCTGTAGAAAGATTGAAATCCATCTCACTTCGACTGAACAATAATGAGCTGAAATGGCAGTGGTTGATTAACCTTTGACCTTTGTAGACAGCCATCAGCTTTAAATCATTGAGCCTTTTTAGACCAGAGTGTGACATTAATTTTCTCTCAACATTATTCATTAATAATTGGCCACAATCGCCCATTATTGATTAAAGCTGAAGAGATGGTGACACAACATGGTCAGCTGTGGATAAAGCCGCCTTTCATTAACTTTTGTCTGTGTCAGGATTTGTTCGTCAATATCCATTGGAGCAAGCTGACAACAAATGAAAAATCAAACCAGGCCAGTTAAGTGACTTTTAGTTACAAGGCTTGGCTTAACCAGGTCTTCTTTCATTGGGAGTCATTACAGGATCAATGGTAACAACAGAACCTGTCAGAATTGATCTCATTCCGATTCATCACTGTACAAAACAGGCCTATTACTTAACAGGAATGCTCAGGAGCCACCAAGACCTTTCATCTTATTTCCTTTAGACTTTAGAGGTGCCACTACTGTACGCTTTGTCCATGCATTCCCACAACAATCGACATGCTTAAGGAACGAGGGTAAGCAGAAACCGAGCATTTGGGTTTGATGGATTGAAACATACTCACCGACAACTCCCAGAGCAATGTAACCGAGAATCACAGCAATAAACAGCACACAGCATAGGATGTCAGTACAATGCCTAAAGTATGGAGAGAGAGAGAGAAACAGAAGGTACAGTCAAAGCAGCAACAACACAGGATCAGACAATGCCATTATCCCCAGCAACCTCCTCTGCCATTCTATTAGATCACAGCTGATTACTCACCTAACCCTACTTACTCCCATCTTTGCTCTATATTTTTCAGTAATCGTAACCAATAAAAATCTGTTGATCTCACAGGGGCAAGAGTAATCTATTTGATAGCTTCAGCATGTTCCGTTGTCCAATGAGATCATTATTGATCCGTGACTGAACTCTATTTAACTCCAGGTAAACTCGAGTCTTCTTATCCATCCACCCTTTACTGGTCCCAGCATCTGTAATCCCCAATCACAACAAATATCTGGAAAATACAACAACAATGGGTGCTGGAAATCTGAAACTGAAATTGCTGGAAAAAACTCAGCAGTTCTGGCAGCATTTGTGAAGATAGAAACTGAGTTAACATTTCTGTTTCCAAACCTCTGATTCTCTCTACAGATGCTGCCAGACCTGCTGAATTTCTCCAGCAATTTCTGTTTTTGTTTGTTAAAAACCAATTTCAGGCTTGAAAGCCCAATTAACGCCCAATCAGAATACTGCGATGAGTAACTCACCTCTGACTACAGAGAGCTGTGAACACAGGTTAGTCCATCAGACACACCAACTTTCCATCCATTGGCTCCCTCTACACTTCCCCAAGCCTAAGGAAGGCAGCCAACATCTTCAAAGACCCCTCCCACCCCGGTTATCATCACATCACTGACAACTGAACTCCAGGCTCTGTACCAACCCACAGCACACGGTGGGATCGGAGATATACCGAGGGTGAAGTTCCAGAAGGTGAGTTTATAGGTTATGCTTATTTGGGAGTCACATGAAATAACATTCATCAAAGGGCGACTATTTCCACCTTAATAACAGCAGCTGGTGCCTCTCCTGTCTCAGCATGCCCTTGTTTTAGTCAGGGTACAGATGGCACTGTGACCATGTCAATGGATGAGTAACCAGAACCCAATCATGTTCTAGGACATGAATCCTGCCATGGTAGCTGGTGACATACAAGTTCAATCACATCTGGAATTAACAGAAAAACGAGTCTAAAGGTAACCGTGAAATTATTATTGCCACACAAACCTATCACAATCACTCATGTCCTTTGTGGAAAGAAATCTGCTGACCTTACCTGGTCTGGCCTACATGTGACTCCAGACCCACAGCAACCTGGTTGACTCTGAACAGTCCCTGCAATAAATGCTGTCCTAGCCAGTGACACGCACAAAACAAAACTATTTCCAAGAGGGTGGTGTTCCCATGTATCTGCTATCTTTGTCCTTCTAGATGGAAGTGATTTTGGGTTTGAAGGTGTTATCTGAGCATCTTTGGTGAATTTCTGCAGTGCATCTTATAGTTAATACACTGCTGCTGCTGAGCATTAGTGGTGGAGGGAGTAGATGTTTGTTTTGTGATTAGAGCGGTGCTGGAAAAGCACAGCAGGTCAAGCAGCATCCGAGGAGCAGGAAAATCGATGTTTCAGGCAGGAGCACTTCATCTTTCACCTTGTAGATGGTGCACAGGTTTGGAGAGTCAGGAGGTAAGTTACTCATCGCAGTATTCCAAACCTCTGACATGCTTTTGTAGTCACAGAGTTTATGTGGTGAGTTCAGTTCAGCTTCTGGTCAATGATAACCCCCAGGATATCAATAGTGGAGGATTCAGTGATGGTAATGGCATTCAGTGATAAGGGCTGGTGATTAGGTTGTCTCTTGTTGGAGACAGACATTGCCTGGGTGTTCTGCGTTGCGAACATAAATTGCCACTTTTGAGCCGAAACATGGATTTGCTGCTGATGCCTGGTTCGGGAAACACCAGGACCTCAGTGTTCCACTTCCAGCCAGTCTCCCACCTTCAGCCTCCCAACTATTTCCCCCTCCCTACTCCCCCCATGACCTTGAGGGGGAATAGCTGCTGGTATCTGACCTTGCATCAGCTTGAATTGCCCTACTCTGACTGACCCGCACTGGCTTCCAGGCATGAGCGTGCCCTTTGCTCTGTAACTTCCCTTACATTGCTGGGAGACCCTGCACCTCTCTAATGTTGGACACTATACCCAATGCTGCTGAATGAGACTAATTGACGTTCCCCCACCAACAGTCCTGAACCATCAGCTCCCAGTTCACTCCCTAAACCTCTCCACCTCTGATCTCACTTCCTGTCTTTAAAATAAAAGACCTGCCTCTTTGATGAAGCACCTGGTCACCTGACCTAACATTCCCTCATATGACACTATGTCACACTTAGAATCACAGAATCCGTGATGAAGCAGGCCAATCAGCCCACTGAGTCTACACTGACCTCCCAAAGAGCATGCCACCCAGACCCAGCCCATTACCCTGTATGTCCCACAGCCAATCCACCTAACCCACTCATCTTTGGATTGTCAAGGAAACTCACGCAGACACGGGGAGAATGTGCAAACTCCACACAGACAGTCACCCGAGGCTGGAATTGAACCCAGGTTACTGGTACTGTGAGGCAGCAGCACTAACCACTGAGCCACCGCACCACTTCATTTTGAAATGCCCCCAGGAGGTACTCTCGGACATTTATTTTTATACTCAGGGTGCAACATAAATGTAATTGTTGTAGCGCTTTCTTCTGACACATTTTCTTTCTTTGTTAAAAGATGAGCTGCATTTTTAACACTGATTTCTACAAATCATCAGAATTCCCAAATGATAAACAAGCTGAAAGGCTCTGTCAGAGAGAAATCAATAACAGCTTTGATAGGGTCATTACAGATGACACGCTTTTAGATCACAGTAAAACTCCTCTGATTAACCAGCACCAACTCAACAAATCTTAGCTCCTCAATTTCAAATAAACTGATCCTTTGTAAGGCACAGTTTAAGAAATGCCTGTTTTTCAATCTCCCGCCAACCCTGCAGGTTCCTATTTTGTGTAAATTCCAGGCTGACATTTGGTCAAGGCACACTCCCTCTCACAGACAGCAATATTTCAATGCTGTGTCCTTGTTAGATCAACAACAATTTGCATTTCTGTAGCACCTTTCATGTTGCACCTTTTTTAGACCAATAACAGCTTGCATTTCTGTAGCATCTTCAGCCCCAAGGTACATCCCAGGAGGACGATCCCATCTTATTTGTGCTGCAGAGAGACTGGGAGAAGTGGGGCTGGATTTAATACAGCCTCGCAGAATGGGAATGGAATAGGGCCGGTGTCAACTTATTGCTGGAGAGGTTCTGTGTCAGTTCCTGGGAGTGAGAAGCCCACTCTCTGAGTGAACCGGATGTTGGAGGGGGCTGCTGTCAGCAGAGTGTCAATCAGACTCATACACCAGTACATTGACACAGATTAGACCAACAGATGTTGGTTCTAATATCCTTCCTTCCCACACCCCTCACCCCTAGTGACCATCCCCTCTCCCGGGATCTCTGTTCCACCCTCAGTCACCTTTGACCTGGATCCCCTGGGCCTCAGGTGGGTATAGTGCCACTGGCAGAGGTGGCAATGATAAACTGATGACCTCTGCCTGGCAGCTTCCCTGGGCAGGTAGGACATGTATCACCGGAAGAGACACTAACCTCCCTCACAGAACCAATAGGAGTTAGCCATGGTTTCTCCAAAATGTAGATGAACCAATCAGGAGCCTAGCAATATCCTGACAAAAAAAGAATTACAATATAAAGGGAGGCCATTGGACTGGTCAAAAAAGGAGCAATCAATTTTAATCTCATTTCTGAACTCTTCATCTGTTTTCCTGCAAATCCCACAGTTTCCTGGGAAAGTCAAGCACTTTCACAAAGTGGTGAGGCTTTCTGCCTTTACCAGCCTCTCAGACAGTGATTGCAAATCCTTAGGTGTGTAAAGTTGCCAAAATGTGTGATAACCCAAAGGATTGGGAACTGTTTAGAATACAGCAAAGGGAGATTGAAAGGACTGTAGTGAGTTCAACACAAGGATAACAATCTTACAATCATGGAGTTAAAAGCAGAACATAGAATATTGAACAGTACAGGACAGAAATAGGCCTTTTGGCCCATCATGTGCTGACCAAGATGCAAATATAAACTAGTTCCATCTGCCTGCATGTGTTCCATGTCCCTCTATCCTCTGCCTGTTTATGTGTCTGTCTAAAAGCCTCTGAAACATTTCTATCATGTCTGCTTCTCCCACCTCTCCTCGCAGCACCTTCCAGGCACGTACGGCCTCTTGTGTCAAACACTTTCCTCGTACATCTCCTTTAAACTATTCCCCCAACGCCTCTACACTCTCTGGTAGTTGACATTTCCACCCTGGGAAAGAGACTCTAACTATCCACCCTATCCTTGCCTCTCATTATTTTCGACACTTCTATCAGCCCGCCCCTCAGCCTCTGACGCTCAAGTGAAAACAATCCAAGCTGTTCCAATCTCTCCGTCTAGCTAATACACTCCAATCCAGGTAGTGTCTTTGGTAAACCTCTTTTGCAGCCTCTCTGAAGCCTCCATATACTCCCTATAGTTTGGGGACCCGAACTGCACACAATCCTCCAGTTGTGGCCTAACCAATGTCTTAGACAGCTGCAATGTGACATGCCAACTTTTGTACTCAGTGCCCTGACCGATGAAGGCAAGCGTGGTTCAATAAGGTCACCTCTCACTCTTCTAAACTCCAATGAGTACAGGCTCAACCTACTCACTATCTCCTCACAAGAGAGTCACTCCATACCCAGGATCAGCCAAGTGAACCTTCACTGGACTGCCTCCAATGCTGGTATAACAAAGCTCTGAGACACATTGCTGTTAGTCTGGAGCCACGTGTAGACCAGGTAAGAACAGCAGATACCCTTCCTTAAAGGATATTCATGAACCTGGGCTGGGCTTTTACAACAACTTTTGATAGTTTCAACACCATAACCGAGATTGGTTTTAGATTCCAAATTTAAAATTTTAATCCCACCAGCTGTCTTGGTCAGAACATTAACTTGGGGCCAAGGAAATACTGGACCAGTAATTGACCATAAAGTCACAATCAGCTGCTGAAATATACGAAAAAGCTGTCAACATTTATTATATTTCATATTTAAAGACTGACTGAGAAGATCATACAACAGTATTGCATGATAATATCAGACATTATTAAGCAGCTTAATAGTGAAAGCATATTATTAAAAACTAAATTATTCTGCTGGAATGTGTTGAAGATTATTGAAGTGAATCAGTTATATTTGTGTGTGTGAAAACATGGACTAATCCTTAATGGATTTTACGACAATCATTTACTTGTGCTATAGAATCCAGCAACTTTTAATTCGACTTGTGGTTCTGATGAAATCATATATTGATTAAATGAGAAATGGAGCTGGTCAATAACATGCCTGCAGGACCGATACATTGGAACACATATTTCACACATCACTCCAATGCAAATTAACAACAAGGGACTGACAATATGGGAAGTCAGAGGTTGCTGAAGACTGACCAATGAACAGGTACAAACTGAAATAAGTGAAATAATAAACAAATAGTTTCCAGCTAGGGGAAGGGGTTTTGGAAGATTCATGGGGATCAGAATCACACAGGGGTCAGCAAAGCAGCAAAATAATACACATACACTCGAGCGCAACTGTACATCCTCAAGGCAAGAATTCTGTGTCGGGAAGTTTCAAAGTTTCAGTACTGTCAGAGAGTCAGTACTGAGGGACTGCCACACTGTCAGAGGGTCAGCACTGAGGGAATGGCGCACTGTCAGTGGGTCAGTACTTAGGGAGTGCTGCACTGTCAGAGGGTCAGTACTGAGGGAGTGCCGCATTGTCAGAAGGTCAGTATTGCAGGAATGCCGCATTGTCAGAGGGTCAGTGCTGAGGGAATGTCGCACTGTCGGAGTGTCAGTACCGAGGGAGTGTCACACTGTCAGAGGGTCAGTACTGAGGTAGTGCCACACTGTCAGAGAGTCAGTACTGAGAGAGTGCCGCACTGTCAGAGGGTCAGTACTGAGGGAGTGCAGCACTGTCAGAGGGTCAGTGCTGAGGGAGTGCCGCACTGTCAGAGGGTCAGTGCTGAGGGAGTGCTGCACTGTCAGAGGGTCAGTACTGAGGGAGTGCTGCATTGTCAGAGGAGCAGTGCTGAGGGAGTGCCGCACTGTCAGAGGGTCAGTACTGAGGGAGTGCTGCACCTGTCAGAGGGTCATCACTGAGGGACTGCCACACTGTCAGAGGGTCAGTGCTGAGGGACTGCCACACTGTCAGAGGGTCAGCACTGAGGGAATGCCGCACTGTCAGAGAGTCAGTACTGAGGGACTGCCACACTGTCAGAGGGTCAGCACTGAGGGAAGGCCACACTGTCAGAGGGTCAGTACTGAGGGAGTGCTGCCCTGTTAGAGAGTCAGTACTGAGGGAGTGCCGCACTGTCAGAGGGTCAGTACTTAGGGAGGGTCGCACTGTCAGAGGGTCATCACTGAGGGAGTGTCGCACTGTCAGAGGGTCAGTACTGAGGGAGTGCCACACTGTCAGAGGGTCAGTACTTAGAGAGTGCCGCACTCTCAGAGGGTCAGTAATGAGGGAGTGCTACCCTGTCAGAGGGTCAATACTGAGGGAATGCCGCACTGTTAGAGAGTCAGTACTGAGGGAGTGCCGCACTGTCAGAGGGTCAGTGCTGAGGGAGGGCCGCACTGTCAGAGGGTCAGTACTGAGGGAGTGCCACACTGTCAGAGGGTCAGCACTGAGGGAATGCCGCACTGTCAGAGAGTCAGTACTGAGGGACTGCCACACTGTCAGTGGGTCAGTACTTAGGGAGTGCCGCACTGTCAGAAGGTCAGTATTGCAGGACTGCCGCACTGTCAGAGGGTCAGTGCTGAGGGAATGTCGCACTGTCGGAGTGTCAGTACCGAGGGAGTGTCGCACTGTCAGAGGGTCAGTACTGAGGTAGTGCCGCACTGTCAGAGAGTCAGTACTGAGGGAGTGCTGCATTGTCAGAGGGGCAGTGCTGAGGGAGTGCTGCACTGTCAGAGGATCAGTACTGAGGGAGTGCTGCACTGTCAGAGGGTCAGTACTAAGGGAGTGCTGCACTGTCAGAGGGTCAATACTGAGGGAGAGCAACACTGTTGGAGGGTCAGTATTGAGGGTGCTGGAGTGTCATCATTGTTAAATGGGGTTCTTGACCTGCTTGATGAGTTGGTAATTTTTTAAACTTTCCAGCTCAATGAGGAAGTCAACAGACTCATCCACAACCTGAGCTACAAGTCTTCTCAAAAACTTCGAACATCATTGAATCATAGAATCATACAATACAGCCAAGTCTGTACCACCAGAAGTATACTCCTACCTACACCTTCCTGCCATGTGTCACATCATGTTGCAGCTGTACAGGACATTGCTTAGGCCACTTTTAGAATACTGTGTTCAATTCTGGTCTCCCCACCATTGGAAAGACATTGTGAAACTTGAAAGGGTTTAGAAAAGATTTATAAGCATGTTGCCAGAACTGGAGGATTTGAGCTACAGGGAGAGAGAGGCTGAATAGGCTGGGGCTATTTTCCCTGGACTGCTGGAGGCTGAGTGGTGACCTTTTTTCCCGGGATGGCATAGGTTTAAGGTGAGAGGGAAAAGATTTAGAAAGGACTGGAGTGGTAACTTTTTCACAGAGGGTGGTGCTTGTATGGAATGATCAGTCAGAGGAAGTCGTGGAGGCTGGTACAATTTGCACATTTAAAAGACATCTGGGTGGGTATATGAATAGGAAGGGTTCAGAGGGATATGGGCCAAATGCTGGCAAATGGGACTAGATTCATTTAGGAAACTTGGTTGGTGCAGATGAGTTGGAACAAGTGTTTCCGTGCTGTACATCTCTATGATTCAATGACTCGAGACCTATAGCCTTGAATGTTATGACATCACAAGTGCCCATCTGAGTATGTTAAGAGGTTGTGAGGTTTCCCACCTAAACTGCCCTCCCAGACAGTACCTTCCAGACCCCCACCACCCTTGGGGTGAAAACATGTTTCCTCAAATCCCCTCTGAACCTTTCATTATCTCATCATGGTCCTTCATTACTGACCCTTCAACCAAGGGGAACTGCTGCTCCCTATCCACCCTGTCCATGCCCCTCATAATCTTACACACAGTTCCCCCTCCTCAGTCTTCTCTGCTCTTAGGTGAACAAGCCAAGCCTTTGTAGTCTCTTCATACCTGAACCATTCCAGTCCCAGTAATATCCAGGTGAGTCTTTCCTCCACCCTCTCAAATCTAACCACTTCCTTCCTTTAGTATCGGTGATTAGAACTGCACACAGTACTGTTGCTGTGGCCTAACTAACCACCATGACATACTGCTCCAACATAACCTCCCTCCTCTTGTTTTAAACACCTTGACTAATAAAGGCAAGTCCCCTAGATGCCTTGTCCATCTTACTGACGTGTCTACACATCTACATAAAGAATCACCTTGACTCAAAACACTAGCTTGCTCTCACTCCATGGATGTTGTCTGACCTGCTGTGATCTCCAGCATTTGCTGTTTTCAGTACAGATTCCAGCATCAGTGGTGCTGTTCCTACTCCATTACCTTGTTGGTTCTAGCTCACCCTGGCCTGAAAAGGAATTCAAGGTATTTCAGGGAACCAGTCTGCTCAGCAGGAGGCTGTGGTTTAAGCTGCTTCCAAACCAGGACAGCTTGGTTTGAATACTGCAACATATTCGAACTGAGAGTGTTCATGGTTCTCAGAACTGTGGAAGTTCATGTTGGCAAACTTGTAAAGTCATTACATTGTCTGCACAGTCTACTGCAAAGAAACTGTTCAGAGTCAATCAAATAGAATGCTGAAGTGTTGAGCTGGGGGTGTAATTTCCCTGGATTGGAGTCTCTGCAGCAGATAATATTGGAGAACACAGACAGCAGAGAAGGCTGAGGGGAGAGTCTGATCAAGGAGTATAAAGTTCTGAAGGATGTAGACAAGGCAGATTGGGAGATTTTTTTCCCCATAGTTGTGGGATTAGTACAGTTTAAGGGAAGGAGCAGGAAGTTTATAGGGAATCTGAGGAAAAGGCTTTTCATCAAGATGGTGGTGGGAAGCTGGAACTCACTGCTGGAAAGGGTGGAAGAGATGGAAACCCACGCAACATTTGAAGAATTATTTAAATGATCATTTGAACTTCCGAAGCAATCAAGGCTACAGGCCGCTCTTGTGCTGCAGTGGTACTGTCTAGATTAGAGTGGTGCTGGAAAAGCACAGCAGGTCAGGCAGCATCCAAGGAGCAGGAAAGGGGTGGGGATGAAAGTGATAGGTCGGAGAGGAGGGTGGAGCGGATAGGTGGGAAGGAAGTTTGGCAGGTGTGGCTGTGGTAGCGAGTCTGTTTCAGGACATGGTTGAAGAGCTTCAGGACAGAGGAGATGACCTTGGGGTTGCAGTGAGAGAGAGACTCACTGAGATTCCTGCAGTGGTAGTGTCCCTACCTCTCAGATAGAGGGCCTAGGTTCAATACCCAGCTGCTCCTGAAATGAGTTATAACAATCTGAGTAGGATGTTCAGAATATCTTCATCAATAGCACGGATGCTAAGGGTGCCTATGGTACAGTGGTAATTTCTCTAACTCTGAACCAGAAGGCCCACGTTCAAGACCCACCTGAGAGGTGTACAGTAACATCTCTGAATGGGTTAATTTGAAAATATTGACAAGGCCATGAGGCACTTGCTGGAAAATGGACTGCAAACAGCGAGGCTCACCTCCCCTGAAAGAATAAAGTGGCTGGAAAGATCTCTGAAAATGTTTGGAGCAGTGTCACGGGATCATTCTCCAGGTGGAAGGCCCTTACTTACTAGCACTGCCCGAAAAGATGGGCAAGACAGAAACCCTCAGATACTTGGTCTTGGATCATGACTAATGGACCATGGGTTGATAAGTGGGATAGACTGACTGACCCTTTCTTGGCCAGAATGAGCTGAATGGCTCCCTCTGTGCAACGCATTCCTTTGAATGTGAGATTGTAATTGCTAAATCCCAGAAACATTAGAGGAAATTCTTTCTCAGCCACTGCGGATCTCGCTACGAGAGGGAATGGTTAAAGGAGGTCGCTCAAATGGGACTGCTTGATGTGGAGAGATTGAGTATGTCGGGCCTATAGTCATTAGAGTTCAAAAGAATGAGAGGTGACCTTATTGAAACACATAAATTCATTGGAAACTTGACAGGGTCGATGTGGAGAGGTTGTTTCCCATTATGGGGCCAGAGGGAATTTCTTGATTCATTGAAGGGATGAGGGTGTCGCTGGCTGGATCAGCATTTATTGCCAGAGGGCAGGTAAATGTCAACCACATCGGTGTTGGTCTGGAGTCACATTGTAGGTCAGATCAGGTTTCCTTCCCTAAAGGACATTAGTGAACCAGATGGATTTTCCCCATGACACTTGACAATGGATTACTAGTCAACACTGGCCTCTTAATTCACGATTTTTTATTGAATTCAAAGTCCACTATCAGCCTTGGTGAGATTCAAATCTGGGCCACCAGCAACATTACCCGGGTCTCTGGATTAACAGTCCCGTGGTAATACCGTTAGAACCACTCCTCCTCAAATAATCTCACAATATGGAGTCACACATTTAAGACTGAGTTGAGGAGGAATTTCTCTCAGAGGCTAGTCAATCTGTGGAATCCTTTATCTCAGAGGACAGACCAGGCTGGGTCACTAATTACATTCAAGGCTCAGACAGATTTTTAAACTGTCGGGAAACAAGGGTTATGGGAAAAAGGCAGGAAAATGTAGGATTACCAAATCAGTCATGACCTCATTGAATGGATACAGTAGACTCAATGGGCTGAATGGCCTACTTCCTGTGTCTTAAGGTCTTGTTATAGTCAGAATTGCTTTGTCATTCAATGTATTTTTCTGCTCACCAGTATACACACTGGGTAAACAGGAATGACATTGAACAGTAATGTGTCTATTAGATCCTATCACTTTGTCCCTGAGAAGCAAATAAAACATTCCAGTTTAAACTGGGTCAGTCATTGAGAGTCGCGGAGTAGGTGCAGAGAGCATGAGGTAAGTGAGAGGTAATTTTTCACAATAAACCTCAATGAACAAACAGCTCTGTAATGCCAAATAATTGAGTCTTTCTGTTTATGATGACTGAGGAGACACTGATTGGAAAACTGAATAAATACATGAGGAAAGATTTATTTCAGCACAGTTTCCTATGATCTGGATAGCAGTGCCTTAAAGGGCAATGGAACCAGATTCAATTATAACTCAGAAGGGAACTGAGAAATCCTGGAAAGGCTAGGTGGGTGGTGATTTCACAAGAATATGGGAACTTGAAGTAAATTGGGATTAATTCCAAAGCGCTTTCAAAAAGCCAGCACAGAAATAACAGACTAAATGGCCTCATTGTGTGCTGTGAAAGAATTTAATTCTATGAATATAACAGAAACACAATGCATTTCCTTTCAATTTCATGAGTTGGGCGCTAAGTGCAAGTTTAGTACCTGTTTCTATAAGACCATAACAACGTCGAAGCAGAAATAGGCCATTCGGCCCATCGAGTCTACTCCTCTATTCAATGAGATTGTGGCTGATCAGATATTGCAGTCAATCACATCGCTGTGGGTCTGGAGTCACATGTAGGTCAGACCAGGTAAGGGTGGCAGATTTCCCTCCCAAAAGGACATTACCAGATTCAACAGCACAACTGCATATTCATTGAATTCAAATTTTAGCTGCAGTGCTGGGTTTTAAACTCTTGTCGCTGAGTCACTGAATTGTTATAGCACAGCACAGAAGGAGGCCATTTGGCCCATCATGCCTACACTGATCGATTGCCCAATGCCGATCTGCTGCCTTTTTCCCATATCCTGGACACCATTTCCATAGAAATAATCATCCAATGGGCTTTCAATTGAACCTTCCTTCATCACATTTCCAGGCAGTGTATTCCACAGCCTAATTCATACTGTGTCCTGTCTCCAGAACATTAACCTGAGCCTCCAAAATATCCATCTAATGACATCACCACAATGTGTGATCAGACTGGTTTACTCTTGGGGTTGTTGCCGGGGAGGTTGATGATGCTGATAACTTGCCAGCAGAATTTGAAGAGAGGGCTAAAACAATGGCTTCGGTTTTCCTGAGATTTAATCCGAGCAAAAGCCCTCTCCCTCAGGCAGCACGGAATGCTGCTTGTGACTAGATGGACAAGATGGGAGCAGCTGAGAGCTGGGAAACAGTGTCAGTGGTTACCGGAGGATGGTGTGTAGCCTGCACACCGGCCCAGAATGACAAGAATGCAAAGCTTATGTTTGTCACAGTCACATGGGGAAATGTAAAGTTATAAACTGAAATAACTCCACCGAGGTTGTTATCCTGTCACCAAGTCACCCTTTAGTTACATGTGAATAGCAGCTGACACTGATCCAGCTCCCTCATAGCGTGAACAGAAACACTCCTGTTTATATCTGTCAGCCAGGGCTCCCTGTTTGGACCATGTTAACAGCCCCAGTCAGGGGACTCAGTGTCTATGAAGGCCAGCGAGCTGACCTTGTTCTAATCACTACATCCCTCCCCCTCTCAGACCTGGGATGTAGACCAGTTCTTTATCCTATAGCTTCTCCTGGGTGTTTTCGAATAGGGTCCAATTACTCAGACTCTGCCTTGGATGGGGGAGGCGTGTACTAGACTGTAATCCGCCTATCTTTCCCGGAGTGTCTCGGCCAAAATTCATCTCCAGGCGGTGACGGCATCGAGGCTGCAACATCTGGCGTCTCCATCTTGGACCTGGAGGTTTCTTCGACATTAGGCCGAAGGGGAGAACCCATAGGTTCTGATGGCCTTGCTGGTGTTCAGAGGATCCAGGTATGTTTACACTGCCCCATTTGCAAGGTTTCAGCTTTCATCTGATCCACATGCTTTGTTCATCACCACCTTGCCTTCCTCACCTCGTATCGACCATGCCTTTTTCTGTCCAGGGTCATTTCTATGGTTTCAACATCAAACTTTATCCCCTGAAGTAAAGTGTCTCTCTCACTTACTGGAGTCTTGTATCCAGTATTGGTGTTCCTGATGCCATTTCACCCTCCCCCCAAGTTTAGCAAGATCAGGTTTGGGGTGGCATGGTGGCTCAGTGGTTAGCACTGCTGCCTCACAGCGCCAGGGACCCAGGTTCGCGCCAGGGACCCAGGTTCAATTCCCACCTCAGGCAACTGTCTGTGTGGAGTTTGCATATTCTCACTGTGTCTGTGTGGGTTTCCTCCCACAGTCCAAAGATATGCAGGTTGGGTGAATTGGCCATGCTAAATTGCATACAGTGTTAGGTGCATTAGTGAGGGGTGAATGTAGGGGAATGGGTCTGGGTGGGTTGCTCTTCGGCGGGTCGGTGTGGACTTATTAGGCCGAAGTGCCTGTTTCCACACTGTAGTGAATCTAATCTAATCTTAACCTGGTGTGGAGCCTTCTCCCCATTAGCAGCTCTGCTGGAGCTATACCCTTTAGTTACACGAGGGGTGATCCTACAATCAAACAGGAACAGGGACTGTTTGGCATTGCGTGAAGCTGTAGGCTGTTTCTTTAAGCCCTCGAAGTCTGGACTGCTCTTTCCACCAGACCATTGGACGATGGATGAAATGGAGCTGTCCAAATGTATTGAATGTCATTTGACTTTAGGAAATACTCAACTTCCCTGCTGGTAAATGATAGGCCATTATCTGTGACCAACACTTCTGAAAGCTTGTATATTACAAAAGATGCTTCCAAACTTTCCAATCATCATCCTTGCGTTTGATGAAGGTACTCCGAACATGCCCAGCCACTTTGAGTGGGCGTCCACAATGACTAAAGCATTGAGCCTGTGAAATGACCAGCACAGTCGACATGTAACTGAGTCTAGGGTTTACCCACCCATTCCCAATACTGTGGGGGGGGTTGTTGGCGTAATTTTTGTCCTTATTAGCACTCTGAGCACTGTTCCACCCACACGGCTACATCAGTATCTAATTCTAATCACCAGAAATAACATCATGAAGGCCAGTACCCTGTCACCAAGTGACCCTTCATTTACACTTGACACTGTCCCAGCTCCCTCAGAGTGAACAGAACCTCAGACACTCCTGTTTAAACACTGTCAGCCAGGACTCCCTGATAGGACCAGATTAACAGCCCCAATCAGGGAACTCATATTCTGAGAGCTCCAACTGGCTGACCTCATTCCAATCAGTCCAGTAACGTTAACAAGGACTATTCCTGTACTAACCAGGTGTTCTTTGGATTACAGCTAAAGGCAATGTCAAAGAGACAGGTTTTAAGGAGGACAGAGCAGGAGAGAAGTGAAGAGATTTAGGAATGGAATTCCAAAGCCCAGAGCCAGGATCTGAAGGGAATTCCAGAGCCTGGGACCAGGATCTGAAGGGAATTCCAAAGCCCAGAGCCAAGATCTGAAGGGAATTCCAGAGCCAGGATCTGAAAGGAATTCCAGGGCCCGGGACCAGGATCTGAAGGGAATTCCAGAGCTCAGGGCCAGGATCTGAAGGGAATTCCAAAGCTCAGAGCCAGGGAATTTCCCAGAGCCCAGGGCCAGGATCTGAAGGGAATTCCAAAGCCTAGAGCAAGGATCTGAAGGGAATTCCAAAGCTCAGAGCCAGGGAATTTCCCGGAGCCCAGGGCCAGGATCTGAAGGGAATTCCAAAGCCTAGAGCCAGGATCTGAAGGGAATTCCAGAACCCGGGGCCAGGATCTGAAGGGAATTCCCCGGAGCCCAGGGCAGGATTTGAAGGAACGGGTACCAAGAGTGGAGTGATTAAAATCAGGGCATGGTCAAGCAGCCTCTGGCCAATGAGAGGACAGCAGAGATCAAGGAGGAACATGGGCTCTCAGAGATTACAGCCCCTGATAGTGGAAGACCCTTTGGGTACATCTGCCACCTCCATCCTCTTTCCCAATGGACATCAACAGCCCAAAGAAAACCACCAGGTAACTGCATGAGAAGGATTTCAAACCAGTGACTGGATTGGCCACAGCCAGACGTGAGCTCGTGCACGTCAGTGAGAGAGAGGAGACAGGGGAACGGGACTTGGTGCTGGGTAGGAGCCCCTGACCAAACACCTACACCATTTCATTAACCTCCCGGACATTTCGGTAAATTCTCTCGTGCTATCGGAATGTTGTGCAGGACAGAAGCAGATCACCAACCTGCTGTGAATTGGTCCCTTGAACGTTGGATCAAATCTCCGAGGCTCTCCTGAAAGAGACAGAAATTAAAACTCACTCACAAAAATCATCTAGCAAAGTCAGAGAATCACACTACACTACTCAGCCCATATGTCTGTGCTGGCATTTTCAAAGATTTATCCAACTCCCACTTCCTTCTATTTTCACAATTCTCTGAAAATTATCCCGTATCAACAATACACCCAATTCCTGATAAGGAGCATCAGAGGATCATCACTAAACAAACAAAAATCCAACAAACTGCAGATGCTATAAATCAGAAACAAAAACAAAAACAGAATGTGCTGGAAAAGCTCAGCAGGTCTGGCAGCATCAGTGGAGAGAAAGCAGAGTAAATGTTTCAGGCCCAGAGACCCTTCTTCAGAGCTGGTCATTATTGCTTTGACCTGGGAACACCTCACCCCCAAGAACCATCCCAAGCTGCAGCAGACACAGGGACCGATTTCAAGGTCATGTGGAGGATAAATGTGACATGCAGAACACAACCTCTGCCAAAATACACAGACCAGATGCTTTGAAATGTCGAGCAAGAGATCAATATTCAGTTTCATTTGTTTTCCTCTGTTCTGATTGTAATTAAGTTATCTGGCATCAATCTGACCATTAAACAGGAGGGCACAGCAAGCGTGGGTCTGATATAAAAAACGTGTGAATTCAAGACAGAAAACCTGATCAGATCTCTCTCTCCCCAGTTGTGTTAATGTAGCACACCCACCAAGACAACCTGCATTTATATAGCACCTTTAATCACATCATGACATGCCAAAGCTTTGTAAAAGCAAAGGAAATGCTTCGTAAATGGTCTCACTGTCATAATCTCGAATCCAATTCATGACAAGCAAGCTACCACAAACAGCAATGTGACTCCAAATGGATTCTCAGTTTGAATGATGCTGCCTGAAGGGACCAATACTGTGGAACACACAAGGGAGAACTTGCATGTACGTTTTCCCTCAATACTGACCCTCTGACAGTGCAGCACTCCCTCAGTACTGATCCTCTGACAATGTGGCACTCCCTCAGCACTGACCCTCTGACAGTGCGGCACTCTCTCAGTACTGACCCTCTGACAGTGCAGCACTCCCTCAGCACTGACCCTCTGACAGTGTGGCACTCCCTCAGTACTGACCCTCTGACAGTGTGGCACTCCCTCAGCACTGACCCTCTGACAGGGCAGCACTCCCTCAGCATTGACCCTCTGACAGGGCAGCACTCCCTCAGCATTGACCCTCTGACAGGGCTGTACTCCCTCAGCACTGACCCTCTGACAGGGCAGCACTCCCTCAGCATTGACCCTCTGACAGGGCTGTACTCCCTTAGCACTGACCCTCTGACAGGGCAGCACTCCCTCAGCACTGCATGATCTTGACCATGTTCCAGTCATTTGGGGAATTGAACCCAAACTCTTCTGACTTCCCTGAGCTCCAGCCGGTGCTGTGGAATGCAGTTTCACATCTTGTGGTGCGATTGAAACTCTGACATCTCGGCTGGTGTCATCAGGGACAGAGTGATATTCCTGACTACATGCTGTCCCAGAGCGCGGTGTGAGAGAGACCTGCGACTTCTGGTTTTGTTCCTCACCAGGTCATGGTTACATTATGAGGACCTGCGCATAAATGAGACACGTGTTTCCTGGAGTATTGGATGGTGGAAGGATTTAAAAATTAAAAGCTTCAGTAAGATAGATTTGAAGAGACCCTTTCCTCTGGTGGGACATTGCTAGAACAATGGGAGCCAATCTGATATAAACACTAAGAAACTCAGCTGGTCTGGCAACATCTGTGAAGGGTGAAACAGAGTTAAGATTTCAGGTTGAATATGGCCCTTCTTCAGAGTTCAAATTCTGATGAAAGCTGCTTTCTGCAGTTTGACTTTCCTAATGCGAGGAGTGGCTGCATTTCGGGAGTTGAGGAGGGGCTAAGGGCTTAAAGAAACAGTCTATTCTCTTGATTAACCCACACCTCAAGACCTCCTTCTGTCTCCTTGCAATCACATCGAGCAACAAAGCAACAAGGTTTTACTCGAACACTGATAAACCCAAGAGTTGGATTTCATTAGATATCTTGTTGGGACATGGTGCCGTCATGGTAACATCACTGTGTTATGGATCTTGAAACTCAGCTCTTTCTCTGGGGGCTCGTGTTCAATCTACAGTCCTAAGTATTTGGTGGTAATTAAGAGCCATTAATAAATCTGAAAATTACTGTGAGATGTAGAAGCAGCAGTCGGCTATTCTGCCCATCGAGTCCGCTCTGCCATTCAATGGGATCATGGCTGATCTGATAATCCTTAACTCCACTTTCCCGCCTTTTCCTCATATTAGAAGCTAATCTCTGCAAGGATGAGCATGAAACTTTCATCAATTGTTGCAGTAAATCAACTGGGTCACTCATGTTCTTCGGGGAAGGAAATCTGCCATCCTTACGTGGTCTGGCCTACATGTGACTCTAGACCCACATCAAGGTGGTTGACCCTTAACTGCCCTGTGAAACAGCTGAGCAATCCATTCAGTTTAAGGGAATCTGGGAAGGGGGGGCAAAATGCTGGCGTTGTCAGCGGTACCTAAATCCCAATGAATATTTAAGAAGAAATTCATTGTGTTACACTGACACAGTGGGTACAGGGGAGGTTAACCGGGACACAACTAGTGATATGAACCTTCGGTAATGAAAGAGAAATTAGGTCTGTCCTCCTTGGAACTGGGATGATGAAGGGTAACTTAGCAGCAGTTTGTAGGAAGAGAAGGAGAGGTTTCAATGGAGGAATAAGTGAAAACGGGTGAGTGGGACACCACATTAAATCATCAATTTCAACCTCATGAACAACAGAAGGGAGAAGAGACAAAATGTTTTTCCTCAGAGTTGTCAGACTTTGGGATTCTCGACCAGAAGAGATACTGGCAGCTGCTTCCGGAAGTAACGGCCAAAGGGACAGTACATAGAACATAGAAGAATACAGCGCAGTACAGGCCCTTGGGCCCTCGATGTTGCGCCGATCCAAGCCCACCTAAACTACACTAACCCACTATCCTCCATATACCTATCCAATGCCCTCTTAAATGCCCATAAAGAGGGAGAGTCCACCACTGTTACTGGCAGGGCATTCCATGAACTAACGACTCGCTGAGTGAAGAACCTACCCCTAACATCAGTCCTATATCTACCCCCCCTTAATTTAAAGCTATGCCCCCTTGTAATACCCGACTCAATACGCGGGAAAAGGTTCATACTGTCGACCCTATCTAACCCCCTAATCATCTTGTACACCTCAATCAAGTCACCCCTAAACCTTCTTTTCTCTAGTGAAAACAGCCCCAAGTGCCTCAGTCTTTCCTCATACGATTTTCCTTTCATACCAGGCAACATCCTGGTAAACCTCCTCTGCACCCGTTCCAATGCCTCCACATCCTTCCTATAGTATGGCGACCAAAACTGCACACAATATTCCAGATGCGGCCGTACCAGACATTGGTTAGCAATGCTGCCTCACAGTACTAGGGTCCTGGGTTCAATCCCACCCTCTAGATTAGAGTGGTGCTGGGAAAGCACAGCAGGTCAGGCAGCATCAAGGAGCAGGAAAATCGACATTTCAGGCAAAAGCTCTTCATCAGGAAAGACTTTTGCCCAAAATGCCAATTTTCCTGCTCCTCGGATGCTGCCTGACCAGTTGTGCTTTTTCTAGTATGACTCTAATCTAGACTCTGGTTTCCAGCATCTGCAGTCCTTGTTTTTACCTACTCAATCCCACCCTCGGGCAACTGTCTGTGTGGGTTACCTCCCACAGTCCAAAGATGTGCAGGTCAGGGTGAATTGGCCATGCATGCTAAATTGCCCATAGTGTCCGGGGTGTGCAGCCTAGGTGGATAAGCCATGGGAAATGTGGGGTTACGGGGATAGGGGGGATGCCCTTTGGAGGGTTGGTATGCTTCCACACTGTAGGGATTCTATCATTCTGTGAAGGTTGAACATGTTCTTGAACAAACGTACAGTGTTACAAAGGGGAAAAAAAAGGGTTTGGTCAAATGACAAATCTGCGTGCTCTTTCAAAGAACCAGTGTAAACATGAAGGCTGAATGACCTCTCCTGAATGATTGGACAATTTCTGTGAGGGCAGAGTTCTTAAACAAATATATTGAGTACAATTGCGTTAAACAAGTAGCACAGCATGACGGAACACTCCCAGTGATAAACACACCGGCTGCTTCACCTTTATCTGTCGACCCAGAAGCCCTGGCTTGGCTGTACTAACTGTGTTATCGCTTCATTAAAAGCTTCAAAAGAAAGCCCAGCAGTGACCGAGAACAGGGTGTTTACCCACACCATTTGAAAGCAAGGCAAGACTCAGACCTGCCTTCTTCAGAACAAAACATGGATCAGAGAGTTTGCAGATCAAAAAGAACTCCTCTTGTTCTGCTTGCTCACAGTGAAGGGCAAATGTGTCTCTTCCTCGATCTATCAGCACAAGAGGAACCTTCAGAACTCTACAGGCTGGCTTCCATTTTCTCAACCTGTGTTCAAAACACATTTTGAACGGGGGCGACTTGTACAACATAGCTATAGACTGCCTATGAGTCTTCAAGAAAAACATTCTTGGGATATTTCTGCCATAATAAAAGCACAAGAGGAAACTTATGCTCATAGAACATAGAAAGGAGGCCAATCATCCCCTTAAACCTGCTCCACCATTTCAATCATGGCCTTTGGCCAATATAAGGCCATAAGACATAAGAGCAGAAATTAGGGCATTCAGCCCATTGAGTAAACTCTGCCATTCAATCATGGCTAACAAGTTTCTCAACCCCATTTTCCTGCTTTCTCCCCATAACCCTTAGTCCCCTTGATACTCAGGAACCTCTCTCTATCTCAGTCTTAAATATACTCAATAACCTGGCCTCCACAGCCTTCAGTGGCAATGAATTCCATAGATTCACCACTCTCTGGCTGAAGAAGTTTCTCCTTATCTATGTTCTAAAGGGTCTTCCCTTTACTATAATATTGTGCCCTCGGCTCCTAGTCTCTCCTATCAATGGAAACATCTTCCCAACATCTACTCTGTCCAGGCCATTCAGCATGCTGTATATTTCAATCAGATTCCTACCCCCATCCTTCTAAACTCCATCGAATATTGACCCAGAGGCCTCAAACATACCTCACACGTGAAGCCTTTCATTCCTGGGATCACTCTCGTGAACCTGCTCCAGGGCCAGTACGTCCTTCCTGAGGTATGGGGCCTAGAATTGCCCACAATACTCCAAATGTGGTCTGACCACATTCCCTTAATACCTTTGCTTAACAAAGATTTAGCTATTTCAGATTAAAATTACCAACTGATGAAGCATCCATTTCGTTTGTGGAAGAGATTTCCAAACGTCTCCCTCTTTGTGTGTCTAACTGCTTCCTAACATTTCTCCTGGACAGTCTGGCCCTAATTCCCAGATTGTGCCTCTAGTTCTAGAATCTCTAATCAATGGGAATAGTTTATCATCCTTCCTGAGGTCTTTAAAAACGAGACAGTTCATTTTTTTTATTATTTTCTTTGAACATTTCAGTTGATTTATGAGAACAATATCAGGGGTGCAATAAACTTAGCTTGGAAATTTTTTGGAAGTCAGATGTCATGTGAGGTAACCTCTAGGAATGTGTTTAACCCCCATTGGCAACAATGAAGTTCCATGTTATTTCAAAGCACTAGGACAGCACAGTATTTTCAAATTGTTGTACCTCCTTCAGCGACCATTCTGTGTTCTGATTCTGGTTAAAAGTGTCACCTCCCCAAACCCCACCTTCTCGTCTGAATCATTCACAGCAATCCTCACCCTCAGGCTGGAATGGCTGATACCATTCAAATGGACAGAGACCATTCAGCAAATGGACTAAATCTTAGCAGATGGAATATAATGTGCGGGAAAGTGAGTTGATGCACTTTGGCAGGAAGAACAGAGGAGCAGAGTATTATTTAAATGGAGGAAGACTGCAGAAAGCTACAGAATAGAGAGATTTGGTAGCACAAAGAACAAAGAAAACTTACAGCCCAGGAACAGGCCCTTCAGTCCTCCAAACCTGAGCCGATCCAAATCCACTGTCTAAACCTATCACCCAATTCCTAAGCATCTGTATCCCTTTGCTCCCCACTGACTCATGCAGCTGTTCAGATGCACCTTAAATGAATCTACCGTGCCTGCCTCTACCACCTCTGCTGGCAATATGTTCCAGGCACTTGCCACCCTCTGTGTAATGTACTTGCCGCGTGTATTCCCCTTAAATTATTCTCTTCTCACCTTGAAAGTGTGACCTCTCGTTATTGAATCCCTCACCCTGGGAAAAAGCTTGTCTCCATCCACCCTGTCTATACCCTTCATGATTTTGTAAACCTCAATCAGGTCCCCCCTCAATCTCCTTTTTTCTAATGAAAACAAACCTAACCTACTCAACCTCTCTTCATAGCTAGCACCTTCCATACCAGGCAACATCCTCGTAAACCTTCTCTGCACCCTCTCCAAAGCGTCCACATCCTTTTGGTAACGTGGCAACCAGAACTGTACACAGTATTCTAAATGCTGCTGAACCAAAGTCTTGTACAATTTTAACATGGCCTGCCAGGTCTTATACTCAATACCCCGTACGATGAAGGCAAGCCTACCATATGCCTTATTGACCACTCTACCCACCTGTGCAGCAACCTTCAGGGTATAATGGACCTGAGCTCCCAGATCTCTCTGCTCATCAACTTTTCCCAAGGCTCTTCCGTTTACTGTATAATTCGCTCTAGAATTAGACTTCCCAAAATGCACCACCTCACATTTGCCTGGATTGAACACTGTAAGTACTTGTCCAAAAATCACAAAAAACTAGCATCTAAATTTACTGGGAAATGGGGAAGGGAAATGAATTGTTGGACTTTATTTTAAAATTTTAAGAATTTTAAAAATTTAACATAAAAATTGAGCAGTTTTGCTAAAACTGTATCAGGCACTAAAGGAATTACAGGTTATGGAGAAAAGGCAGAAAAGTGGAGTTGAGGATGATCAGATCAGCCGTCATCTCACTGAATGGCAGAGCGGACTCGATGGACTGAAAGGTCCACTTCATCTCCTGGGTTTTATGCTGTTGTTCTTAATAACCACTGCAAGCTCTTTTCTCACCTCAAAGTACTAATCATCAAATTAACTATCAGGAAGATTGAAGCCACACTTTTCAGACCCCACTCCAAATTCGGTTCCCCAACAGAAGAAAAACCAAAAGAAATGTGGATGCTGTAAATCAGCAACAAAAATAGAAAACTCAGCAGGTCTGGCAGCATCTGTGGAGAGAAATCAAAGTTAACGTTTCAGGTTTGAGGAAGGGTCACTTAACCCGAAACATTAACTCTGATTTCTCTCTACAAATGCTGCTGATCTGCTGAGCTTTTCCAGCAATTTCTGTTTTCCTTTCTATTCTCCAATAATTGACCCCATCCCCCTTCCTGGCAATAGTCTCAGATTAAGCCAAAAACAAAAACAGACGTTGCTGGAAAAGCCAATCTGTTCACAACTTGGTGCTACATTTGATCCTGAGATAAGCTTCCAAGTTTACATTCACACCATCACCATCTATTTCCATCTCTGCCCCTTTCTCAGTGATTCTGCTGCTGAAACTCTCAATCATGCTTGAGACTAGATTATTCTGATGACCAATGGCTGGGCTCCCACATTCGACCTTCCATAAACTCGGAGTCATCCGAAACTCTGCTACCGATTCCCGTTCCAATAGCGACCCACACTAGCTCCCAGCCAAGCAACAATCTGATGTTAGAATTACCATCCTTGCTTTCTGATCCATCCATGGCCTTGCCTCTCTCTGTCTCTGGAATCTCCTTCAGCCTCACAGCTCTCAGATATTCTCCCTCCTCTAATTCTGGCCTCCTTTGCATCTTCAGTTGTAATCATTCCACTAGTGGTGGCTATTCCTTGAGTTGCCCAGGTCCAACCCTCTGAAACGAATTCCCTACTTCACCTCCTAGACAGTTCTCAAAACATATCTTTTTAAACACGCCATCTAATACCTCTGAAAAGTGTTATAACCAGGAGAGACAGAAGGAATTGGTTCCTCTGTTATTAACTCCCTCTTGGTCAATTGCAATAAATACTCAGTAGTGAAAGAAAGAGGAATTTTATTCCCTGTTAATCCTGGAAAATTAATAAAACACAACTTCATACACACACACACACACAAATACAGGTAATAAGCTTAAAAGGGAAACTGTCTGCTATAGACAGGGTTACACCATCAAACAGCCCATGGAGTCTCTGAGGTGTTAGATTTTAAACTCATGGCCACTGTCAATTCATTGCTGATTTGTATCTGTAGCAGTTGCAGAATAAATAGGAATTCCGAGTTCCTGATGAATGGTTGTGTTTTCAAGTTGCCTTTTCTCTGGGTATTGGTTTTCCACATGATGAAAGAAACAGACATTTTCAGAGACAGTTCCAGCCCTTGGTGTCACCAATTTATTTTTCCTTCTCTCTGCTTTGCTGTTCATAAAGCAGCTGTTGAAATACAGTCTACTGTGCATTCCAAAGTCTGGCTCCATAGTTTTTACAAGCTGGATAATTCCCAGTATGTGGAATTGTCATAGACATGCGAATGAATACAGTTAAGCAGATTTCTTGGCGCTGTCTCTGTTTCCTGGTTTCATCTTCTTTAAGTAAAAATGCTTATGTATATACAAATGAATTTGTTAATTTACATGGATCTTCCAAACCTTGCATCAGTCTGTGGTCAGGTGAGGACTGCAGCCATTGTAAACCCACTTTAGTCCATGAAAGATCTCAGAAAAATGAAAGCACACCAACATCTCTATTTTCTCAGGAGACTAAGGAAATTCAACATATCCATAGAGACTCTTTACCAACGTTTATAGATGCACTATAGAAAGCATTCTATCCAGTTGCATCACAGTTACCTTTCATGCTTTTAGGGAGAGGAAGTAGCACAGTGGTAGTGTCACTGAACATATAATCCAGACCTTCAGGCTGATGTTTTGAGGACATGGGTTTGAATCCCACCCATGAGGATGGTGAAATTTGAATTCAATAAAAACTACAATAAAAGAAAGTTTAGCTAATGGCAAACCATGGACCATCTCCCTCCCTAATGTTCTTCAGGGAAGGAAATCTGCCATCCTTACCTGGTCTGGCCTACGTGTGACTCCAGACCCATTGCAATGTGGTTGACTCTGAACTGCCCTCTGGGCAATTAGGGATGGGCATTAAATGCTGAGCTAGCCAGTGATACCCACATCCCGTGAGTGAGTAAAAGAAATTCCATGAATGGCACTATGTAATCACAAGTTGTTGTTGAACAATTGCACACTTGGCTCTGTAGTCACACACTCTGTCCATTACTGGTGTCCTTCTCCAACTCCTTCACATTGAGCAGGAGCTTGTAATGATCTGGAAGCATTTTACACCATCAAAATGTCCCGATTTGACATTAGCCAGTGAAGGAGACCTTACAGCAACTCACAGATTCTTTAGTTAAGGAGGTCAGATAGAGAGTGTTGTAGAGGAGGAGGAGAAGATTTTACAAAGTTTTTACATCATGAAATCCATAGAACAAAAAGAAAACCTAAAAACAACTCAAATGGGGCCAGAAATCAACCTTAATCAAACAACCTGCACAATCGCAGGGCATTCCAAAGTATTGCGCAGCCAACAATGTACTTTGGGAACACATTCACTGCTGAGCTGTTTCTGATCAGTTTCCTTGCACACTGTAACTTCAGTAAATTCCACAATCTCCCCACTGTCTGGGGCAAGATGTTTCTCCTGAATTCATTTGAAAATTAGAATCCGTACAGTGTGGAATCAGGCCCTTCAGCCCAACCAGTCTACATCGACCCTCCAAAGAGTAACCCACCCAGACCTATTCCCCCCTACCCTATATTTACCCCTGACTAATGCACCTAACCTACACATCCATGATTATTGTTGTGGTTCTGTTCGCCGAGCTGGCAATTTTTGTTGCAAACGTTTCGTCCCCTGTCTAGGTGACATCCTCAGTGCTTGAGAGCCTCCTCTGAAGCGCTTCTGTGGTGTTTTCTCCGGCATTTATAGTGGCCTGTCCCTGCCGCTTCCGGTTGTCTATAAATGCCGGAGGAAACACCACAGAAGCGCTTCACAGGAGGCTCCCAAGCACTGAGGATGTCACCTAGACAGGGGACGAAACGTCTGCAACACAAATTCCCAGCTCGGCGAACAGAACCACAACAACGAGCACCCGAGCTACAAATCTTCACCCAAACTTTGAATATCCATGATTAATTTAGCATGGCCAACTCACCCATCCTGCACATCTTTGGTCTGTGGGAGGAAACCCACACAGACACGGGGAGAATGTGCAAACTCCACACAGACAGTCGCCCAAGGCTGGAATTGAACCACGGTGCCTGGTGCTGTGAGGCAACATGCTAGCCACTGAGCTACCTTGCCACCCTCATTAGATCCATGGCCCCTGGTTCCGGTCTCCCAGCAAATAGAGATGTCTTCTCCAGCCAATCAAACCCTTTTCATGCCCTCGAGCAGGTCACCCTTGGTTTGAATCTGACTGTGAAGGCTGTGTGGCACTCTCACTGGCCGTTGGTCATTAACTAGATAACGCCTGCAGTTTCCAATCATTCAACACATCCCTCACCCACGCACTACACACCACAGGACTTCAATACATTCCACAGAATGGCAAAAACAAGAGACCCAATCATTGATTTGTGAATACTGCTGATGGCCCCCAAACCTCTCGCAGGAGGCACTGAGAACCATTGCAGTGTGGTCCCACTGCCACACCCTCGGGATTCATTCACTCTGATCTATGGTGTCATTCCAAACTCCTAATCAAAATATCAGGAAAAGAACTTGCATTTCTGTAGTGCCTCCAACAATTGAGGAGAAACCAAAGCAGTTTATATACAAGGAAATACTTAGTCCCGGTTGTAGTGGAGCAAATCTGGCAGAACAGCAAGCTCCCACAAACAGCAATATAATAAGCACAAGCTCAGGTATTTGTGTAACATTGACTGAGATAAACATTGACCAGAACAGTGGGGAGACGTCTGCAGCATGTGACCTAAATAGTGGTCTAGAGCCTTTTCAATTCACTTCAGACATCAGACAGAGTCACGTTCAATGTCTCGTTTAAAAGATAAAGGAAGGAGTGAAATCAATGTAAGCTGCAGGTGCAATAAGCCACTGAACACTGTCTGCCTTTCTCCCCCACATAATCCAGTATCTGCAGTAATTTGCTCCTGCGATAACCTCCAATTGATCGACAAAAACCCAGGAAGGGTATTGTGTATTGCTGAATTATCCTGGAGAGCATGTTGCTACCCAAGGACATTGTTATCCCCACAGAATCAAGCACCCTCATTTAATTCTGACAAATGTTCCTAATTTATCCTTTGATCATCACCACCTCAGACCTGTCCCCATCTGCACTGTATCTCAGCATTATACAGAGATAGACCTGTCCCCACCAGTACTGTAACCCAGTGTTATACAGTGACAGACCTGTCCCCACCAGTACTGTACCACAGTGTTATACATTGGCAGACCTCTCCCACCAGTACTGTAACCCAGTGTTATACAGTGACAGACCGGTCCCCACCAGTACTGTATCCCAGTGTTATACAGTGACAGACCTGTCCCCACCACTACCGTACCCAGTGTTATACAGTGACAGACCGGTCCCCACCAGTATTATACCAGTGTTATACAGTGACAGATCTGTCCCCACCAGTACTGTAACCCAGTGTTATACAGTGACAGACCTGTCCCCACCAGTACTGTACCCCAGTGTTATACAGTGACAGACCTGTCCCCACCAGTACTGTACCACAGTGTTATACAGTGACAGACCTGTCCCCACCAGTACTGTACCCCAGTGTTATACAGTGACAGACCGGTCCCCACCAGTACTGTAACCCAGTGTTATACAGTGATAGACCTGTCCCCACCAGTACTGTACCCCAGTGTTATACAGTGATAGACCTGCCCC
>NC_057720.1:1894791-1928750 GCF_004010195.1 Chiloscyllium plagiosum
ACCTGTCCCCACCAGTACTGTACCCCAGTGTTATACAGTGATAGACCTGTCCCTACCAGTCAAAAGTGAGGACTGCAGATGCTGGAGATCAGAGTCGAGATTAGAGTGATGCTGGAAAAGCACAGCAGGTCAGGCAGCATCTGAGGAGCAGGAAAATTAATGTTTCAGGCAAAAGCACCTCATCAGGAAAGCGCTCGCTGATGAAGGGCTTTTGCCCGAAACATCGATTTTCCTGCTCCTCAGATGCTGCCTGACCTGCTCTGCTTTTCCAGCACCACTCTAATCCTATCCCCATCAGTACTGTACCAGAGAAATCATTCTAATGGATTACTCACCAGAGCCAAACTGATGGGCTGAATGTCTCTTGTATGTGCTGAATCTTTACAGCAGATTTTTAAATTTATTTCAGTACCAACTTTTGCTTCAAAGTCCTTTCTGTTAATCGACTCAGGAGGATGTAATACAGTAAGAGTGTTACACTGATATATGGTGTTTTTGGAGGAGGGATGTTATTCCTTACTTATTTGAATTATATTTTTCTGTAGTGTTCAATGATTTATTTTCTGTTGTTGCTGTCGCTGAACAAAAAGGAACAGCACAGACTGAGAGACAATGGCCAGGAAGCTCAGAGGCTGCGTGTGAACATGCAGCAAGGTCCTGATCAGCTTGTTCTGATGAATGTCCGTATCAATCTCTGAATGGAGTTCATTGCTGTGTGTGTGTCATGGGGCTGAACCGAAACAATATCAACACTGAATATTCAAAACAGCAAATCTCTCCTGTACCTGCCTCGTGAGGTTCCAATCTAATTTAAGCCATGCTGAAAGACACAGAGAGAGAGAGAGAGAGCGCGTAAGGGGGTTATATCATGTGGTTATATTATTGAACTGCTAATCCAGTGACTGTTGCGTAGAATTACTCACACTCCACAGTTCACAAACAGGCCATTGGGCCCAACTACACCAGGTTAATGCAGAAACACAGGTCATGGTGTTGGAACATGGGTACGAATCCCATGAGCGCAGTTGGAGGAATTTGAATGTAATTTTTAAAACTCTGGAATTAAGAGTCTAATGGTAGGCAAAACCATTGCCAATTGTCAGAAAAGGCCATCTGGTTCATTAATGTCCTTTAGGGAAGGAAATCTGTCTGGCCTACATGTGACTCCAGACCCACAGAAATGTGTCTCAACTGCCCTCTGGGTAATAAGGAATGAGCAGTAAATGCTGGCCCCAACGTAATACCTGCATCTACGAATGAATGGACGAACAAAGACACACTGCCGTTTCTGGCCCACCATGCTCCCTCACAATCTCCCTCCATCTCCGTCCAGCTCTGCATCATTTGGTTCCTCTGTTTCTCTTGGTCATGTCTCAATCCAAATTCCCCCTTAAATATATTGAGATTGTCCATATTTTCCCCAATCCCTGGGGAGAGAGGTTTCTGCAGAATTGACAATTGGATTCATGTGAAAGGTAACAACAGATTCCCTTGTTCATAACAAGAGGAGTTTGAGTTGCAATGTGAAGCCTGACAATTTGTGTTCAGCTGTAATCAATCTGGGAGATATGTTGGGGGTGAAGCTAGAGCCCCACACGGGATTGTCTTTATAAACCCCTCCTTGGAGGAGGACAGCTGCTGCCCTTTCCCTTAGTCTGGCTCAACACTTGACTCCAGGCCTTTACAAAATGATTGACCCTTTTTGTTCCAAGATGTAATGACACCTTCCTGAAGCAGGTGGGACTTGAACCCAGGCCTTCTGGATCAGAGGTAGGGACACTCCCGCTACACCACAACAGCCCCCAAAAGCAGTTGACTCTTATCTGCCCTCTGAAGGGGAACCATTTCAAACTGACATCTCGCTGACACCTTCTCCACTGGGGCTAGGCAAAAATTGTGGTCCTTGTCAGTGATTGACACACCCTCCCCCCAACACAGATTCTGCATCAAGACCCAAACACAAAGAAGGACAGAAGTGGGCCATTTGGCCCCACAAGCCTGCACCATTTTAGTGACTGGTACAAGGGCCAGGTGGATCTAATTGACTGTAAGACCCCTGATTGGGGTGGTTAGCCTGGGCCAAACAGGGAGCCCTGGCTGACAGAGATGAACAGGAGGGTAATAAGCACTATCGCTGTTAGCCAGTACTGTGGGGAGAAAATAAGAAAAAAAAGAGAAAAAATTCAAAATAAACAGGAGTGTCTACCACTGATAGGAGAGCTTTCCTTTTTCGTCTCTCCCCCTTGTTTCAGGTAGACTTTGTTTTGATTTTTTGTTTTATTTTATTGTTTGCTGTGATTGTTTTTTCTAGGTTTTGAGAAAAAAGAAAAATAAATAAACAGGAGTGTAATAAGGACTACTGCTGTGAGACGGTAGTGTGGGGGGAGGGGAGGAAAAATATTTTAAAAATAAAAGAAGGATAAATAGAAAAAGAATTTTAAAAAAATAAATAGGTGTGTTAGAGGCTCTGTTCTCTCTGAAAAAAAGAGAAAAAATAATAAACAGGAATGTCCTCTGCCTTTGGGAGTGGACCAAAACCCCTGTGAGTTAACTGCACCTTTACGACGTACTGTGTTCCTGAGAGTGGGCCTGGTTCTCTATGGATGGGCCAGGCCTCTATAGAGACTGAACACCCGTGTGTGTGCTGTAGGGTGGGCATTTGTTGCCTTCAGGAGTGGACTCTACCATTTGGAGTGGACTCCATTTTGGACAATGCACCTCAAAAACTGGAGTAGACTCTGTTCGTGAGAATGGACTCTACATTTAGAAGACTCTATATCTGGTCTCTGTGCACCAGAAAGGACTCTGTGTTTTTTGGTAATTAACTGTGTATTGTGCTGTTGTTGGGTCTATCACCTGCACTGTCTTGCGTGTCCCTGGGTCTGGCAGGCCTTACTGTGAGTTGGGAGGCTCATGGGTCGTCCTAAAAGTTGTCACCCTGAGAGCCGGAGGGTGGGCAGGCCATCCTGTGAACCTGAAGGTTGGTTGGCTGTCCCAAAAGCCAGAGGGTGGGTAGGCCACCCTGATGCCAGTCGCCCTGAGAGCCAGATGGTGGGTTGGCCGTTCTGAGCGCTGTCGTCCTGAGAAGGGGTAATCGGGACGGGCTGTCCTAGAGGTGGTCAAAAGGTGTGCCAGAGCAGCCGAGAGGCAGAAGGCGCGTAGGGGCGTGCTGAGATCCGGACGGCTTGTGGGCTATCCTGCACGCTGTCGTCCCAGGGAAGGGGACGGGCTGTCCTAGAGGTGGCCGGAAGGTGTGCCAGGATATCCCACTTGCCGGACGGCGCATCGGGATGGGTGAGAGCCCAATGGTACGTAGGGGCAGACCGAGAGCCAGAAGGCGGGTAGCCATCCTCAGTGCTGTCACTCCAGGCAGGTACCGGGGCAGGCTGTCCTAGAGGTGGTCGAAAGGTGCTGAGGGTGGTTAGTGAACCCGGAAGGTGGGTAGGCTGTCCTGACCGCTGTCACCCCGGGCGAGTACCGGGGCGGGCTGTCCTAGAGGTGGTCGAAAGGTGCTGAGGGTGGTTAGTGAACCCGGAAGGTTAGGCTGTCCTGACCGCTGTCACCCCGGGCGGGTACCGGGGCGGGCTGTCCTAGAGGTGGTCGAACGGTGTGCCAGGGCGGACCGAGAACTGGATCGAGAGCCGGAAGGTGTGTAGGGGCGAGCTGCCTTAGAGGTCGGAAGGTGGGAGGGACAGGGGCTTGCTGGGTCTGTATTGTATGCACTTTTTTATGTAACTGGATTGTCCTTTTATGTACAAATGTCATTGTCACTGTCTTTTATGTGAAACCAGGATTTGAGGTTTGTCCTCATCTCCCTGTAAACTGGTTGAACGGTAGGGTTTGGGGCCTGGCTTTGCTGCTCCTCTCCCTTGTAAAATTGCTGTTGTATACAGCTGTAAATGTTAACTGTTTTTTGTAATTTGTGTTTTGTAATTTGTTTAATAAGATACTATAAACAGGAGAAAAAAAAATGAACAGGAGGGTAATAAGCACTATCGCTGTTAGCCGGTACTGCGGGGAGAAAATAAGAAAAAGAAGAGAAAAAATTCAAAATAAACAGGAGTGTCTACCACTGATAGGAGGAGAGCTTTCCTTTTTTGTCTCTCCCCCTTGTTTCAGGTAGACTTTGTTTTGATTTTTTGTTTTACTTTATTGTTTGCTGTGATTGTTTTTTCTAGGTTTTGAGAAAAAGAAAAATAAATAAACAGGAGTGTAATAAGGACTACTGCCGTGAGACGGTAGTGTGGGCGGGGGGGGGGGGGGGAGGAAAAATATTTTAAAAATGAAAGAAGGATAAATAGAAAAAGAATTTTAAAAAATAAATAGGAGTGTCAGAGGCTCTGTTCTCTCTGAAAAAAGAGAAAAAATAATAAACAGGAACGTCCTCTGCCTTTGGGAGTGGACCAATCCCCCGTGAGTTAACTGCACCTTTACGACTGTGTTCCTGTGAGTGGGCCTGGTTCTCTATGGATGGGCCAGGCCTCTATAGAGACTGAACACCTGTGAGTGTGCTGTGGGGTGGGCATTTGTTGCCTTCAGGAGTGGACTCTGCCCTCAGTGGCAGACTCTGTTTTTGGCAATGGTCTCTGCAGTTTGGCGTGGACTCTATTTCTGACAATGCACTTTGTATACTGGTGTGGGCTCTGTCCCTGGGAATGGACTCTACATTTTGAAGAGAACTGTTTATGGTAATAGACTCTGTGTACCAGAAAGGACTCTGTTGGGGTCTTGTTGCTTGTTGGGGTTATCACCTGCACTGTCTAGAGTGTCCCTGGGTCTGGAATGCCTTACTGTGAGCTGGGAGGCTCATAGATCCTCCTGAAAGATGTCACCCTGAGAGTTGGAGGGTGGGTAGTCCGTTCAGAGCACTGTCGTCTCGAGAAGGCATAATTGGGACGGGCTGTCCTAGAGTTGGCCGGAAGGTGTGTCAGAGCGGCCGAGAGCCAGAAGGTGTTTTGGGGCAGGTTGAGATCCGGAAGGCTTGTGGGCTACCCTGCACGCTGTCGTCCCAGGGGAAGGGGACGGGCTGGCACAGAGGTGGCCAGGAGGCACAAAGGGCAGTTAGGGAAGCCGAAAGATGGGTAGGCCGTCCTAGCTGCAGTCATCCTGGTGGTGGGGGGGGGAAGCAGGATGGGCTATGCTAGAAGTGACCAGAAGGTGTGTCAGGGTGGACCGAGCTGGAAGGGACACAGAGCAGACTGTGAGCCGGAAGGGGCATGGGACAGGCTGCCTTAGAGTGGCCGGAAGGTGGGAGGGATGGGAGGCTTGCTGGGTTGCTGGGGGGGGTCTGTATTCTATGCACTGTTTCTTATCTATATGGACTGCTTTATATGTATTTGTTAATGCTACCGTTTAGTAATGACTGAAAGTGGGATTTGAGGTTTGTCCTCCTTTCCCTGAAAACTGGTTGAACAGTGGGGTTTGGGGCCTGGCTTTGCTACTCCTCTCCCTTGTCGATTGCTGTTTCTCTGAATGAGACCATCAATGTTAACCGTTTGTAAACTCTACTGTTTAATAAAATAATAAAAATTAACAAACAGGAGTATCAGAGAGTGTCCTCCCTCTCGGGACAGGCTCTGAGCTGGCTGGTCACAGTGCATACACTGTGTTGTTAATAAAGAGTGATAGGGTGATGGGATACCCGCCTGTGTGCAGGTATTTCATCCACCATTCAATGTGATCATAGCTGATCAACCAACTCAGTTCCCTGTGCCTATTTTCTCCCCCATTCCCTTTGATGCCTTTGGTCCTAAGAACTCCTTCTTCAAAACATTTAATGTTTTAGCCTTGACCACTTTCTGTGGCAGAGAATTCCCCAGGCTCCCCGATCTCTGAGTGAAGCCATTTCTCCTCATCCCAGACCGAAATGGCCTGACTTGTGTCCTTTGACTGTGAGCCCTGGTTCTGGACTCCCCAGTCATCAGGAACATCCCGGTTGGAGGAACCTTTGTCATTCCCGGGAGTGCCATGGCCAATAAGAGTAAATACCCACCACGAGAGGCACAACAACAACTGGGACACCGACTGCAACAACAACAGACACCCATCGATGGACGGCATCAAATATTCGCATGATCATGTGGCACCGCGCCAGAAAAGGAGATCTGGGGGATAGTTAGGTCAGAGAGAGAGGCTGGAGAAATATCGGGAGAAAGTTCCAGAGTTTAGGATGCAGCCAGCTCAGGGAACAGGTGCCAGTGGTGAAAGGCTCAAAAGAGGGCAGGAAAACCCAAAATGAGAAGAAAGCAGAGATTGAGGAGGATTATAATATTTCAGGCGATAACAAAGAGATCGAGGGCAGGGATGAGAATATTGAAACAGAGTCACGGGCAGATGCAGGAGGTTACTGTCATCGAGTCATACAGTACAGACACAGACCCTTCTGCCCAACTGATCCATGCCAACCTGGGTTCCGAAACTGAACTCGTCCCATCTGTCTGCATTTAGAGTTATAGAGTCATAGAGATGTACAGCATGGAAACAGACCCTTTGGTCCAACCCGTCCATGCTGATCAGATATCCCAACCCAATCTAGTCCACCTGCCAGCACCCGGCCCATATCCCTCCAAACCCTTCCTATTCATATACCCATCCAGATGCCTCTTAAATGTTGCAATTGTACCAGCCTCCACCACTTCCTTTGGCAGCTCATTCCACACACGTACCCCCAAAACATGTAGCGAGGACCTCAGTCTAACATTATATTGATGATCAGCCATAAACAAATCGGATGGCAAAGCAGGCTTGAAGGGCTGAATGGCCTACTCCTGCATGGATTTTCTATGTTTCAGATTGATTGCTTTAATAAAGCGAGCAGAGAAAGTTGGGTTTGTGTTCCCAGCGGGTAGAGGGAGTCGGGTTTGTGTTCCCGGTGGGCGGAGGGAGTCGGGTTTGTGTTCCCAGTGGAGGGAGTTGGGTTTGTGTTCGCAGTGGAGGGAGTCGGGTTTGTGTTCCCGGTGGAGGGAGTCGGGTTTGTGTTCCCGGTGGAGGGAGTTGGGTTAGTGTTCCCAGTGGAGGGAGTCGGGTTTGTGTTCCCAGTGGAGGGAGTCGGGTTTGTGTTCCCGGTGGGCAGGAGTCGGGTTTGTCTTCCCGGTGGGCGGAGGGAGTCGGGTTTGTGTTCCCGACAGGCAGAGGGAGTTGGGTTTGTGTTCCCGGTGGGCAGAGGGAGTCGGGTTTGTGTTTCCGGTGGGCGGAGGGAGTCGGGTTTGTGTTCCCTACAGGCAGAGGGAGTCGGGTTTTGTTCCCGGTGGGCAGAGGGAGTCAGGTTTGTGTTCCTTATGGGCAGAGGGAGTCGGGTTTTGTTCCCGGTGGGCAGAGGGAGTCAGGTTTGTGTTCCCTATGGGCAGAGGGAGTCGGGTTTTGTTCCCGGTGGGCAGAGGGAGTCGGGTTTGTGTTCCCGGTGAGCGGACAAACTACTTTCTACCGAAAGGTTTGGTACCTGTTTACCGAAAATGGCACAGCAGCATGGGGACGTTGTACACTCCTCACTGTCCTCCTGCACTTGACCAAACACGTGACAATAAAACTAAATTCCAATTCGAATTTGAAACCTTTCCTATCCCTGGACCTGTCCAAATGCCTATTAAATGTTGTAAGTGTACCAGCCTCCACCACTTCCTCTGGCAGCTCATTCCATACACACACCACACTCTGAGTGAGAAAGTTGCCCCTTAGGTCCCTTTTAAATCTTACCCCTCTCACCTTAAACCTATGCCCTCTAGTTCTGGAGAAAAGACCTTGGCTGTCCACCCTATCCATGCTCCTCATGATTATATAAACCTCTGAAAGGTCATCCTCAGCCTGTGCTCCAGGGAAAAATGTCCCAGTCTATCCAACCTTTCCTCTTAACTCCTGTAAATCTTTTTTGTTGCACACTTTCCAATATACTAACCCCCTTCCTATGGTAGGAAGAGCAGAATTGAACGCAGTATTACAAAAGTGGCCTAACCAATGTCCCATACAACTGCGATATGACCTCCCAACTCTCATACTCAATGCTTTAACCAGTAAAGGCAAGTGTTCCAAACACCTTCTTCACCCCCTGTCTCCCTACGGCTCCACTTTCAATTAACTAAGTCCCTGCACCTCTGGTTGTCTCTGTTCACAACATTCCCCAGGGCCCGACCATTAACTGTACAATGGGCAGATGGACATGGAGTGGGTTATGACACAGAACCAGAATTTTGGGTGAGTTCAAGGTTATGGAGGGTGGAAGATGCTCAGTTTGTTCTCTGTCTCGAGGTTGCAACTCTGACAAATATCAACCAGGATGACAGAGTTAAAATCCCCCTGACATGAAGTGGTGAGTGTGAGACCAGGGAAACTCTCAGTGCGACTCCTGTTAATTATTGACTGAACAAAATAACTCGGTTATCTCCCTCCCTCCCTCTCTCTGCGTCAGGGCAAACACACTGACTCACCGTGTTGAACTTAAAAAAAGTTTTTTTTCCATAAGTTAGAACTATCAGAAAGGATTAAACAGTTGGGCCAGAACAGGCCAGAAACAGAGAGGTGACCGAACAGAATCCTGTAAGATTGTGAAGGAGTTAAAGTGCAGAGTCACAGCTTCCTACAGAGATCGAAACTTCCAAAACATCTCCCCCCAGAGACGGGGCGGGACAGGGAGATATTCTCGCTTCAATGAAGAGGGAGCTGCATAAATACGCGATGGGGGAAAGGAATCAGGGGGTCTGCTGACCGAGTCAGAACTTGAGGCGTGATGGAAGGTCCAGGACACAGCAAATGGGCCAAATGGCCTGTAAATTCACCAAATCGGGGAACATTAGAGCATTTGTTTTGGTGCTGGATCTTCGAAAAGGCAGACATGATTACTACCACATCCTTCAGCCTCTGTCTATGCATGCTGTTGGATTAGAATACACGGACACTGGGAGAATGTGCAAACTCCACACAGACAAACACTAGAATCGAACCTGGGACCCTGGTGCTGGGAGACAGCAGTGCTGACCACTGAGCCACCGTGCCGCCCCGTGACCTGTCGGATTGACTCAGTGCAAGCTTCACTCTGCCTTGAATTATAATCCTTAAACTGTTGGGATGCAGCACATTGCTAGCTGTCAGTAAATAGCGCGGTAACAGCCTGAACAGGTGAACGAGCCAGAGAGCCAAAGGGAGCAGAGAGAGAGAGAGAGAGAGAGCAGGGGTGGGGGGAGAGTTGACGGTGCCTCCCACATCACTCACCGTGCCGGCCATAGTAATCGCCGTGTTCCCGCACCATGCTCACTGAGCGAGCTCAGAGGCAGCATCTCCCTGCCTGCACTCTGCACACAACAAGGTTAATCTTTAACCTTTAACCAGCCAGGCTGCGCTACTCTCGCGTCAGCTACAGTGTTTACTCTGGCAAACAGTGATAAACACAGCAACCCAGAATCCCACACAAACTTCACAGCCAGGAGGGAAGGGACTGTTTATTGGACAAATATGGCCTCTACACTTCACCCTTGGAAGCCGAGAAGCAATGAAGAAGTGTGATAAACTGACTGGGAGTATGTTAAAATCACCTCTCCTCATCTCTGTAACCTCCTCCAGCCCCTACACCCCTCCCTATCTCTGTAACCTCCTCCAGCCCCTAGACCCCCTCCCTATCTCTGTAACCTCCTCCATCCCCTACACCCTGTCTCTGTCCCTGTGTGTTTCTGTCCCCCTGTGCGCCTCTGTTCCCCCTCTGCGTCTCTGTCCCTCTCTCTCCTCCGTTAAGACAGTCCTGAATGTTTCTCTCTTTGATCATGTTTGGTTTCTCTGTTTTAATCTTTGCTTGATGTTATTTTGTTTGACTGCTCTCTCACGTGGTGCTGTGTGACGGTCTACTCCTGTGAACGACCCAGAAGTTGTTGTGTTTTGATGGATGTTGTGAAGCCTGTTTTATAACAGAAACTGTAGCTCGAGGAGGTTTCACATTGTTAAACTCTGTGATGTTTCTTAAACACAACCACCTGATGAAGGAGCAGCGCTCCAAAAGCTAATGCTTCCAAATAAACCTGTTGAATTATAACTTGGTGTTGAATGATTTTGAACTTTGTTTCTTAAAGTTTTGAGATGTGCTCTGAACAAAAAATAAGTTCCTGGTGTATTTCCTCCCTTGTTTCTTCCTAACTTCCATCCTGATATTGTTTATTTTCCCTCAGTCCTTGCCTCTGCTCTCACAGTGGTAGTGTCCTGCAAACAGAGTGTGGCTGGGATCCACTAGCTCACCTGCAACTCCTTCAGCTGGGACTGGGGCCAGGCTGCTCAATGAAGCTGTAAATCATACACCTATTGGCTTTGGAGAGGGGGCAGATGAACTTGACCAGGATCGGAGTGGATTAGCTACGAGATAAACTTGTTTGTACAAGTGTCTGAGGCTGAGTGGCCTAATGGCAGTGGGGGAATTATGAGGGATGTGGATACTGTGGATCGTTGGAGTCTTTTACCCAGAGTGGAAATGTCAACTGCTGGGGCGAGGGGCATAGGTTCAATGTAATAAGGAGAAGTTCAAAGGAGATATGTGAGACAAGATTTTTACACAGAGGGTGATAGGTGACTGGAATGTGTTGACAGGGGAATTGGTAGAAGCAGATACGATAGCAATAGTTAAGAAGCATTTAGACAGACACATGAACAGGCAGGGAACAGACGGATATGGACCATGATCAAGCAGATGGGATTATTGGCATCATGGCTGGCACAGACATAATGTGCTGAAGGGCCTGTTCTTATGTTGTACTGCCCTACTTTCTATGGGCGTATCATTCTTCCGAAATCTCCTGGCATGCTGGAATATTTAGGGAGGTGGTGGGATGGCTGTGTGTTACCTGGGGACCAGCCTGTCTCCAATTAACTCACTTAAAGAGATTGGCCACCCCCAGGGGAAGGGAGATAGCTGCATTTCCAAATGGAATACTGGGAAGGGCAGTCAGACTGGGAAGGGTCAGCACTCAGCTCTCTGGGAGCCCAGGAGGTAGATTCAGGAACAGCAGAACACCCTCCAAGGGCTGAATGGCCTACTCCAAGCAGGTGTAAATATTTCCCTCACCAACCAAAGGCTAGAGCACCTCTCTGGGGCTGGTGGGATTTGATTCGGGGCTTCCAGACTCAGAGATATGGAGACTGCCAATGCTCCACAAAGCCCCTTTCCTAGCATGTGTCTGCTGCTTGTATCTTAGAATTGTCAATGTAATGATATCCCTTGTCTAATCCTCTGCCCACTCCACTCATCCAGCCCTGAACCTACCGCTGGGCCAATTAGCACCTTGGGGATGCAAAATGATCCAGGTGGGAATTGGAAATCCTGGAACTCTCGGGAACCCTGATTGTGTTCCGAGATGAAACCCCAGGAACCCCTGGGATTTATGAGCTATTTACTGAACTACACTGCACAGGACATGTCACTGCTGGAGAACGGACAATTGTTCAAAGTTTCTTTTTCCAGTTTAGTATTGCTGAAAGGATTTGCTTATTTCTTAAAATAAAGGGAACTGTAAATGTCAAAGTTCGAAAGCTCCCAGGCTCTCCCACACAGTGAATTCCCAGGCAGATCATATTCTCTGCACTGCATATTGTTAATGTCAGATTGCTTCCCACAGTTGTTACAGGGAATGTGCGCGGTATAACCTGGGGGTAGGGGCTGGTTACCAAATCCCATTCAGTTTCAGTGAATATTGCACTCAATTATCTTCATGACTTTGACCAAAGCTGCTCACCAACTTCTCTCTGAGAGACTCAAAGGCCAAAGGAACTTCACATCCAGTTCCATGGCTGACAACTCACTCAATGGCAAAATACTTTGGCACCTTGCCCATGCATTGATCAGTAGCCAGCACCCTCAGAACGAGGGCAGCAAGGTGGCTCAGTGGGACAAGGAGTAGCTGATTTGTACACAGCAAGATCCCACCATTCATGAATGCCATCACAGCCACTTTTTGATTTTAACTATACCTCTTGTGCACTAAGGTACTCCTTCAGCCAATATCTCCCATGGATCTATAGCAACTTTTGTATGTTAGTCACTCCTGCTTTAGAACATATTTGACCACATTCATGGCACAATATCATTCTAGGTTATTCTAAACAGTTTTTACGCTGGAAATTGAAAGATAAATACCATAAGGCAGCACGGTGGCACAGTGGTTAGCACTGCTGCCTCACAGCGCCAGAGACCCGGGTTCAATTCCCGCCTCAGGCGACTGACTGTGTGGAGTTTACACATTCTCCCTGTGTCTGCGTGGGTTTCCTCCGGGTGCTCTGGTTTCCTCCCACAGTCCAAAAATGTGCAGGTTAGGTGAATTGGCCATGCTAAATTGCCTGTAGTGTTAGGTGCAGGGGTAAATGTAGGGGAATGGGTCTGGGTGGCACATTGGCTCAGTGGTTAGCACTGCTGCCTCACAGTGCCAGGGACCCAGGTTCGATTCCAGCCTTGGGCAACTGTCTGCGTGGAGTTTGCACATTCTGCCTGAGTGGGTTTCCTCCAGGTACTTCAGTTTCTTCCCACAATCCAGAGATGTGCAGATTAGGGTGAATTGGCCATGCTAATTACCCATAGTGTTCAGGGATATGTAGGTTAGGTCCACTAGTCAGCGTTAATGTAGAGTAATAGGGTAGGGGAATGGGTCTGGGTGGGTTACTCTTCAGAGGGTCGGTGTGGACTTGTTGGGCCAAATGGCCTGTTTCTACACTGTAGGGATTCTATGAATACATGAGCTATGTTCTTGATGAAAGTGAATCTTGTACGGAAGCTGGCAAGTACCAATCTTGGTGGCAGAGCCAATACACTCCATGCTACCTCACTGGCTTACTCTACCCAATGGTAGAATACAGCTGCTTCACCTGGCATAGGGGTCACAGTCACCAACATGGTCAGTAGCACCTCCACCAGACCGTATGGGTCATTTTTGGGATGTTGAGACCAACACCAGCTCGAGTGATGTTTGCACATGTCCAAAGGGTAAATATTATCCTTGAAGAACACCACTTCCACTGTCACAAAGCCTCAACAAGATTCACAAACCCATCAGAAATCCTTCAGTCCTTTTTGGAACACACTCTACAACCTGATGACTAGTTCTCCATGCTACTGCATGGGTACCTTCCCACAAGAGAATTTACTTTTAAAGACTCCAAGTGCTGTGTGTATTGTAACGTCTGTTTCATAACTTGTAATGTGTTTCACTCTTTTAAGTGAAGTAACCCACAAAGTTAATCCATCCTTGAAGAGCAATTGATTATCAATCGTTAATCATTAAGGTCCCAGTGATGATTCAACTCCGACTTCACTGGAAACACGTCCAACTGTGAGCTGAGAACTGACCGGATACAGTGTTCCACAGAACATGGCATAAGGATGGCTCAGGGAAAGACAGGGGCCCACTTGCTGCAGCAGGGGGTGGAACACAAGCAGCAGCTTGCTGCCTGATCAGAGACACTGCTTTCTGGATGAACTCCGTGCAGGTGATGTCTGCATTTAATGGCTGGAGGTGACAGATCCCACAGACCATGGCAAGGGGAGTTCCCTGTGACCTCCTGGCCAGTATTTCTAGAGTAATGGTGAGTCAATAGAGCGCAGGAGGAGGCCGTTTGGCCCACTGAGTCTATGGCAGCTCATTAGCAACTTAATCACTCACATCCTCAGTTCTATCTCCACAGCCACACAAGTTTATTACCCATCATTGACCTCCCAATTCCCTTTTGAACAAATTCATTGTCTTACTTTCTCCGTTCCCATAAGCAGTGGAATCTACATCATGATCATGATGTTTTCCTCCTTTTACCCCCTGCATCCCTGACTAAGAGGTATAATCTGTGTACCCCTCAGTACTAGTGCAATCAGACAAATGGGAACATCTATATGCTCTCGACTTAAACCAAAGCTGTTGTAATCTTGTAGACCTTCAAAGAGAACATGTGCAGCATCTAAAATCTCCCATCCCTGGAATATTTCAGGTCCCCTTCCTCTGAGCACTCTCAGGTTACACATACCCCTGTTATTCCTCAATAATATCACTGAAATGGATTGTGTGGCTCATCAGAAAGTGTTTTATGTGGGATCTTGCTGTGCGTAAATCAGCTGCCCAGTTATCTCCATAACAAGAAAGATTGTAGTCCCAAGACCCTAGACTGGCTGTGAAATGCTGTGCTCTGTCCTCGGGTTCTGAAAGACTTTCTCCACATTTATTCTCCTCCCAAGTTCATAGGCTGCTCAAGATGTCCACTCTTTGTTGCCGCCCAGGGACAAAATTCAGAAGCACTGTGCGGGTCATGGTGGATAGAACTAAAACACACCTCAAAAAGCCACTTTCCACTGTAGTCACAGCTGCGAGATGTTGTGTTGGATTTGAAGCAGCTCCCCTGTGACTACATAGAATGTCAGCTCTGGGAGTAATGTCAGATTTAGCTACGACAGACAGATGGATGATTCTCCAAATTCATCCTCTGTAGGTTTGCATCACTGCTTGGTCCAGCATTTATTGCCCGTCCCTAGTTGCCCCTTCAGAAGGTAGGGGTGAGCTGCTTTCTTGAATCGCTGCAATCCAAGTGCTGTAAGTAGACCCACAATGCCCTTAGGGAAGGAATTCCAAGATATTAACCCAGCGAAGGGACAGCGATGTATCTCCAAGTCAGGATGGTGAGTGGCTTGAAAAGGAAATTTGTCAGTAGGACTCATGTATCCCCTGTCCCTGGAAAGGCAATCTAAGAAACTCTGGTGAATTTCTGCAGTGCATCTTGTAGATAGTACACACTGCTGCTACTGAGTGTCAGTGTATGAGGGAGTGGATGCTGTGGATGTGGTGCAATGGGGCTAACCCTACTGATTGATGACAGTTCCGCCTTCAGTACCATAATTCCAAACAAATTCATCCCTCAACTCTGAAACCTAGGTGTCAGCTCCCCCATCTCTAACTGGATCCTCGACTTCCTGACCCAAAGAGCGCAATTGTTAAGAATAATTGACAACATCTCCACCATAATCCTCAACATAAGCGTACTCAGCTCCCTGCTATACTTCTCACACACTTACTTCTGTGTGGCCAACTCCATTTACATGCTTGCTGATGACATCACTGTTGGAGGTCAGATCTTAAACAACTAGGAGAAAGTGAGGACTGATGAAGGGCTTATGCCTGAAACATCGACTCTCCTGCTCCTCGGATGCTGCCTGACCAGCTGTGCTTTTCCAACACCACGCTCTCGACTCAGATCTTAAACAACGATGAGATAAAATACAGGAAAGAGACTGAGTGCTTGGTGACATGCTGTAAAGGTAGCAATCACTCCATCAGTGTCAGGAAAGTGAAGGAGCCGGTCATTGACTCCAGGAAGTGGAGTGGAGGGCACAGCCCTGTCTGTATCAGTGGGGCTGAGGGGGAGATGGCTGAGAGTGTCACGTTCCTGGGAGTGACAATCCCCAACAATCTGTCCTGGTCCACCCATGTCAACACAACAATCAAGAAAGCACACCAACACCTCTACTTCCTCAGGAGACAAAGAAAATTCAGCATGTCCACAAAGACTCTCAGCAATTTTCATAGATGCACCATAGAAAGCATCCTATCGGTCTGGCAACTGCTCCTCCCCAGACCACAAGAAATTACAGAGAGTTGTGAACACAGCCCAGCCCATCATGCAAACCAGAATTCCATCCATTGACTCTATCTATACTTCCCGCTGCCTCAGGAAGGCAGCTAACATCATCACAGACTCTCACCAGGTTATACTCGCTTCCATCCCCTTCATTCGGTCAGAAGATATAAACGTTTGAATACGCGTATGAACGGATTTATGAGCAGCTTCTTCCCCACTGTTATCAGACATTTGATCAGGGACCTCTCAAATGTTAATTCTGATTTCTCTCTCTCTGCACCTTCCCTGAAGCTGTAACAGTGTATTCTGCACTTCGTTATGTTATCCTGATGCACTTTGGATGGTACAATCTGCTATATCTGCCAAGATACGTTGAAACAACACTTTTCACTGTATCTCGGAACATGTGACAACAATAAATCAAACTCAAACTCAAAAGCTCAGGAGATTGCTTTGTCCTGGATGGTGTCAGGCTCTGGTGTGTTACTGTGTGTGCAACCATGGAGAGCTCTAAGAGGACATCTTCTCGAGAGCAATTTAGGATGGGCAATGAATGCTGGCCCAGCCAGAAACACTCCAATTCCATAAATGATTAGGAAAAAACAAGCACCTGACTTGGGTGTAAAACATTTTGGGATATACAGGTGATGTTCTGAAGCAGAGACATACCAGACTTGAAACGTTAACTGTGTTTCACTGACGCTGCCAGACCTACTGAGTTTCTCCAGCATTCTTTGTACTTGTTTGGAATGTACAGAGTCACAATAAAAATCCAGGTTTCTCTGTTTTTCCTCTATGTTATGGTGGAATGATTTTGGGAAGTAGGGAGTGAGATATATGGCCTCACCAGTCAGCACAGTATACGGGGGTCACCAGCTAAGAGTTTCTGGTCAATGGTGATCCTCAGGATGTTGATGGTAGGCATTCAATGATTTGTTGATTACAAACTAGTTTCATTGACTCAGAGATAACAGATTTGAAAAGCACCTCCAAGTGACAACAATTTAAACTCAAATAGAAAGCTGGTCTCAGTGATAGCCTATCATTGAATTGTTGAAAAAACCCATCTGGGTCACAAATGGCCTTTAGTGAAAGAATCTGCTGTCCTTACCTGGTCTGGCCTACATGTGACTCTAACCCACAGCAATGTGGTTGTCTCTTAATTATTCTCTGAACCAACCCAGCATGCCACTGGTGTAAGGGGCAGTTAGGAATGGCCAGTAAGGGGTGGCTTTGCCAGTGACTCTCACATCCCATGAAAGAACAAAAAAAACCTGCCTGAATGATACATAATTAGACCATTTCACCCACAACTGCACCAGCCAATAGAATTCCATCGAGTTAAACCATAAAGGAGTTGGGTTTTGTCAGTTTGTAACAAACTAACTACTCTGGTGCATTTTTATACTTTTCAATTAAACTGAAATGACACCTCTCAGTTGAGACAACAATTTCCTCCTCTTTATTTGTGCTAATTACAACTGAAATACAGAAAGGGAAAATGCATCATTACACCGAACAGCACAATGTATCCTGTTAATCCGTTTGCATCATTTCAGTTACAGGCCCTTTCCTAAGGTGAGATTTTACTCGTTATATCGGTGAACATGTCAAATGCAGCCCAAAATGTAAATCCCAGACACGCTACATCTCCCTTAAACAAAAGAGAGTATTACAGTTTTATGGCCCCATTCATGACCCTGGCACATCCCAAAGCTCTTTAAAGTCAACAATGGGACAAGGAGTAGCTGATTTGTACACAGCAAGATCCCACCATTCATGAATGCCATCACAGCCACTTTTTGATTTTAACTATACCTCTTGTGCACTAAGGTACTCCTTCAGCCAATATCTCCCATGGATCTATAGCAACTTTTGTTTGTTAGTCACTCCTGCTTTAGAACATATTTGACCACATTCATGGCACAATATCATTCTAGGTTATTCTAAACAGTTTTTATGCTGGAGATTGAAAGATAAATACCATAAGGCCATAAAAATAGGAACAGGAGTCGGCGATTTGGCCCCTTGAGCCTGCTCCATCATTCAATAGGATTGTGGCTGATCTGACATTTCTCACGTCCACAGTTCTGCCCTTTCCCCGTAACCCTCGATTCCCCAACCGATATCCCAGTATTGGCCATCCCTTAACCTTCTCTTCATCAAAGGAAAACATTGCCATCTCCTACATTCACTTGAGAAGGCAGACAGGCCTTGGCTTCATAAAGATAACATCTCAGACACGGCAGCACTCCCTCAGGACCCCACTCAGTGCAGTGGGTCCATCCGCGAAGACTCAGGGATCATTCCCTGGACAGGGATTTGAAGTCACCACCACAGCCACTGGGGGTGAGAGTGAACCCACTCTGACAGTGACAGCTAACTCTCCAAACGATATCACCATTCAGATGGAACAAAGAATCAATGGTTATGGCTGACAGGTTAGGGTTAGGAGGATAGGCACTGCAGGGTGTCACATTGGCTCAGTGGTCAGTACTGCTACCTCACAGTGCCAGGGACCCAGGTTCAATTCCAGCCTCAGGCGACTGTCTGTGGCAGATGAAGTTAAATTTAGATAAATGCAAGGTGCTGCATTTTGGAAAGGCAAATCAGGGCAGTACTTATACACTCATTGACAAAGTCCTGGGGAGCATTGCTGAACAAAGAGACCTAGGGGTACTGGTGCATGGTTCCTTGAAAATGGAGTTGCAGGGAGACAGAAAGGTGAAGAAGGCTTGTCTTTATTGGTCAGAGTATTGAGTACAGAGTTGGGAGGTCATGTTGCAGCTGTACAGGACATTGGTTAGGCCATTTTCGGAATATTGTGTTCAATTCTGGTCTCCATCCTATTGGAAGGATGTTGTGAAACTTGAAAGGGTTCAGAAAAGATTTACAAGAATGTTGCAAGGGTTGGAGGGTTTGAATTATAGGGAGAGGCTGAATAAGCTGGGGCTGTTTTCCCTGGAGCATCAGAGGCTGAGGGGTCACCTTATAGAGGTTTATAAAATCATGAGGGGCATGATAGGATAAACAGGCAAGGTCTTTTCCCTGGGGTGGGGGAGTCCAAAGCTAGAGGGCATAGGTTTAGAGTGAGAGGGGAAAGATATAAAAGAGATCTAAGGGGCAACGTTTTCATGCATAGGCTGGTGCGTGTATGGAATGAGCTGCCAGAGGATGTGGTGGAGGCTGGTACAATTACACCATTAAAAAGGCATCTGGATGGAGATATGAATAGGAAGGGTTTAGAGGGATGTGGGCCGGGTGCTGGCAAATGGGACGAGATTAGGTTTCTGGAACGATGTTAAATCAATACAATTTATAGACTTCCCTTCATTTCCCTCTTTTAATTTACTCCAGGTATTCACATTGACAGCAGTTACTGTTGATGGCTGCTCTTTATCTGCGGTACACACACACACTGCGTAAAACAAGGAGTTAATGCTTGTTTGCTGCCTCATTCTATTGAGTTAAGAAAAGATTTACTCAGCTCATTTACTTCCAATGTGCAGTAAAACACAATCCACATTGAATTCCTGTCCCATGATCTCGGTTTTAATGGTCTCAGAGAAGTTATGGATTAGCAAAGACATTAAAACCATTAAGGTGCAACAATGGCACTTTCAGATCCAGATTCAACTATTCAAGGTTCAAGAGCCACTGGAGACAGCAGCAAACACCTTCAACGTAGAAAAGGGAGAGTACTGCACTGTCAGAGGGTCAGTGCTGAGGGAGTACTGCACTGTCAGAGGGTCAGTACTGAGGGAGTGCCGCACTGTCAAAGGGTCAGTGCTGAGGGAGTGCTACACTGTTAGAGGGTCAGTGCTGAGGGACTGCCGCACTGTCAGAGGATCAGTACTGAGGGAGTACTGCACTGTCAGAGGGTCAGTACTGAGGGAGTACTGCACTGTCACAGGGTCAGTACTGAGGGAATGCTGCACTGTCATAGGGTCAGTGCTGAGGGACTGCCGTACTGTCAGAGGGTCAGTACTGAGGGAGTGCTGCACTGTCAGAGGGCCAGTACTGAGAGTGTGCTGCACTGCCAGAGGGTCAGTGCTGAGGGAGTGCCGTACTGTTGGAGGGTCAGTGCTGAGGCAGTGCCGCACTGTCGACGGGTCAGTGCTGAGGGAGGGCCTCACTGTCAGACAGTCACTGCTGAGGAAGCGCCGCACTCTCAGAGGGTCAGTGCTGAGGGAGCGCCGCACTGTTAGAGGGTCAATGCTGAGGAAGTGCCGCACTGTCGGAGGGTCAGCACTGAGGGAGTGCTGTGATTTTCCTGGAGGGGTTAATGTGAAAATGCAGAGTCAGTTCCCAAAGTAAAAAACTTCTCTCCCATCCCCTCAGTCTCTGTGGTGACTATACGACCTTTTCCAGTATTTTCTGAGTTTATTATCAGGAGGTGAAGCTAATGACCAGCATCACACCATTCTTTGCAATGTTCCTGTTATATCATTATGTTCAAATCATGCTCTCAATGGTGAAATGCCAGATAAACATTGGAAAATTTGCCATAGTGGTTGTTAAAGAGACAAAGTATCCTACAGTTTATTAACGATTTGTTTCTTGCTGTTCCACATCTAACTGCCTTGAATCCCACAAACTCTTGCCAAGTTTAACCTGCATAAAATAATACAGTCTCTTTGACCCTACTCCTCTGGCTTTTCCCCACAGTTTTGCAAAGAATTACCTCCCAGTATTTCCCAGATTCCCCTCTGAAAGTTCTGACTGAATCTGCTCCCACAGCCCGTTCAGGTAGCACATTCCCTCTCACAACAACACACTGTGAAAAACAATCCCCTGATCTCCCCGACTGACTGTTCTGGCCCTTACCCTCATAGCTGTAATTCCAACACATCACAGATCTCAGCAAGTTAAACTGAAATGAGCTGCCAAGGGTCAATCGAAGAAGTCCCACTGCAATGGCTTTACTCACATCCTCGTCCTCTCAGTTAGTTACCTCAAGAAATTTGACCTTAGCAAAGGAATTTTGGCACGAATTTAAGTTTCTGACAATTTCTTCAGTTGTGTGAGAGAACAGTGAGGAGAGAGGAACCTAAGTAGCAGTCTCTCAAGCCTGTTCTGATGGTCGTTATGAACATGACCGAACATTCCCTTGAGATGCTCTGGTTTCCTGTCTCCCTTGACTGTTCAGCTCAGTTGGCTGGGTCCAGGATATGAAATAGTGAGGAATGCAGATGCTGGAGAAATCAGAGTCAATAAAGCGTGGTGCTGGAAAGAACACAGCAGGTCAGACAGCATCTGAGGAGGAGAGTCATTTTGGGCTTAACCCTTCATCAGCACTGGGGAGGGGGGTGGAGGCAGAGATATAAATGGGGGATGGGGTTAAGGGAAAGTTGGTTGGGATGACAAATGGTGGGAGGTGATGATGATGATAGGTCGATAGGAAGGGTGGCGCAGATAGATGGGAAGGAAGCTGGACAGGTAGGTCAGGTCAAGGGCAAGGCATGAGTCAGAAGGTGGGGGGAGGGAGGCCCAGAGCTGCGGCAGGGAGAGGGAGGCCCTGAACTGGAGTAGGGAGAGGAAGCTGGGGTAGAGAGAGGGAGGCCCTGAGCTGGGGTAAGGAGAGGGAGGCCCTGAGCTGGGGCAGGGAGAGGGAGGCCCTGAGCTGGGGTAGGGAGAGGGAGACCCTGAGCTGGGGTAGGGAGAGGGAGTCCCTGAGCTGGGGTAGGGAGAGGGAGGCCCCGAGCTGGGGTAGGGAGAGGGAGGCCCCGAGCTGGGGCTGGAAGAGGGAGGCCCCGAGCTGGGGTAGGGAGAGGGAGTCCCTGAGCTGGGGTAAGGAGAGGGAGGCCCTGAGCTGGGGTGGGAGAGGGAGGCCCTGAGCTGGGGTAAGGAGAGGGAGGCCCTGAGCTGGGGTAAGGAGAGGGAGGCCCTGAGCTGGGGCAGTGAGAGGGAAGCCCTGAGCTGGGGCAGTGAGAGGGAAGCCCTGAGCTGGGGCAGTGAGAGGGTGGCCCTGAGCTGGGGCTGGGAGAGGGAGGCCCTGAGCTGGGGCAGTGCTGCTGCAGGGAGAGTATGTGCTGGCACATGGCTGTGAGTGCGTAGAGGAGGATCCAGAGGGAGAACTGGTTCTGGAGGCTCTAGTTTTGCTGAAGTTAGTGGTTGTCCCAGTTTGATCCAGATTGAAACGGTCTGAATGTTGTCTGGTGTCCATGGGGGATAAGTCGGTCTTGTAGGTAGGTGCTGAGTAAGGAGACTTGGCTGTAGTAACGGGATGTAGTTGAAGTTTGACCAGCTCTATAACCTGTTGAAGATAATTCTAGGCTGGTGTGATTGGGGCCTGCCCCTTGCCCCACAGTGGTATTATTGAGCCAGGCTGAGTAACCCTTGGTCCTCAAATAAAAGACATCAAGAGACTCATTCAGATGAAAACGTCTTGCATTTATATAGTGCCTTTCATCACTCCCCATTTACCAAAAGGCAGAGTACCAACAATGTGGTCTGCTCTACACTGGGGAAATGAGGGGAAGACCACTTTGCTGAACACCCACATTCTGCCCACAAAAAAAGACCCTGAGCTTCCAGTTGCCTGTCACTTCAGGGTGTGGTTGAAGGGAGAGATAGCAGCTGAACACATGGCTGCAAGGATGGTGCAGGAGGGAAGGTTTCAGGTTTATGGATAATTGGGGCTCATTCTGGGAAGGTGGGACCTGTATAAACAGGACAGTCTTCACTTGAACCAGAGGGGTACCAACATCCTGGGTGGGAAATTTGCTGGTGCTATTCGGGTGGGTTTAAACTAGCTCAGCAGGGGGATGGGAATCTGAGGTGTAGTTCCCAGTACACAGGAGGATGAGAGTAGGGAGGGCATGGACAGGATTTCATGGTCACAGGAATGTGTTGGCAGACAGAAAGCTGGTTTGAAGTGTGTCTATTTCTATGCCAGGAATATCCAGAATAAGGTAGGTGAGCTTGCAGCCTGGATAGGTACCTGGGACTTCGATATTGTGGCCATTACTGTGACATGGATAGAGCAAGGTCAGGAATGGATGATGCAGGTTCCACGGTTCAGATCTTTCATTAAGATCAGGGAAGTTGGTAAAAGGGGGGGAGGTGTGGCTTTGTTAGTCAAGGCCAGTATAAAGGTGGCTGAAAGAACATTTGACAAAGATTCATCCACTGAGGTGGTATGGGCTAAGGTTAGAAACAGGAGAGGAGAGGTCACACTGATGGGAGTTTTTTATAGGTCTACACAGAGTTCTAGAGAGGTGGAAGAGAGGGTTAGCAAAAGTATTCTGGGTAGGAGTGAAAGGAATACGGTGGTCATTATGGGGGACTTTAACTTCCCCAACATTGACTGGAAATGCTATAACTCTAGTACGTTGGTTAGATCAGTTTTTGTCCAATGTGTGCAGGAGGGTTTCCTGACACAGTATGTTGAAGGGCCGACAAGAGGGGAGGGCACACACTGGATCTGGTACTTGGTAATGAACCAGGCCAGGTTGTTTGTTTGTAGGTCACTTTGGAGAGTGACCGTAATTCGGTTATGTTTAGTTTAGCGATGGAAAGGGATAAGGACATGCCACAGGGCAAGAGTTATAGATGGGGAAAGGGCAATTATAATACAATTAGGCAAGACTTAGAAGGCATAGAATGGGGCAGCAAAATGTAGGGGATGGGGACAATCAAAATGCAGAGCTGGTTTAAGGTACAGATATTGCGTGTCCTTGATAGGTATGTCCCTGTCAGGAAGTGATAAGGTAAGGAAACCGTGGTTTACTAAAGAAATTGTATCACTTGTTAAGCGAAAGAGGGAGGATTATGTGACGTTGAAGCGAGATAGTTCAGATGAGGCGGTGGAGAGTTACAGAGTAGCGAGAAAGAATTTAAAGAGAGAGTTAAGAAGAGCAAGGAGGGGACATGAGCAGTCTTTAGCCGGTAGAATAAAGGAGAACCCTAAAGCTTTCTAAAGGTATGTGAGGAATAAAAGGATGACGAGGGTAGGAATAGGGCCAAAGACAGAAGTGGGAAGTTGTGTGTGGACCCTGTGGAGATTGGAGAGGTGCTAAATGAATATTTCTCAAGTGTTTTCACTCAGGAAATGGAGAATATTGTAGAGGAGACAACTGAGATACGGGCTATTAGACTTGAATGGATTGAGGTTAGTGAGGAGGTGTTACCAACTCTAGAAGGTGTGAAATTAGATAAGTCCCCTGGGCCGGATTTATCCGAGGATTCTCTGGGAAGCTAGGGAGGAAATGGCCTTGATCTTTGAGTCGTCATTGTCTACAGGTTTAGTACCAGAGGACTGGAGGATTGCAAATGTTGTGCCCTTGTTCAAGAAGGGCAGTAGAGATGACCCAGGTAATTATAGACCAGTGAGCCTTATGTCTGTTGTAGGAAAAATTTTGGAAAGGATTATAAGAGATAGGATTTATAATCATCTAGAAAGCAACAATTTGACTGTAAATAGTCAACATGGATTCGTCAAGGGCAGGTCATGTCTCACGATACTCATTGAGTTTTTTGAGAAAGTGTTCAAGTATGTGGATGAGGGTAAGGCAGTAGAGGGATTGAGTTCCGGAGCCGTGATGTCATGCTGCAACTATACAAAACGCTAGTGCGGCCACACTTGGAGTATTGCGTACAGTTCTGGTCACCCATTACAGGAAGGATGTGGAAGCATTGGAAAAGGTGCAGAGGAGATTTACCAGGATGTTTTCTGGTCTGGAGGAAAGGTCTTATGAGGAAAGGGTGAGAGACTTGGGTCTGTTCTCAATGGAGAGAAAAAGGCTAAGAGGCAATTTAAGAGACATACAAGATGATCAGAGGATTAGATAGGGTAGACAGTGAGTCTTTTTCCTAGGAATGATGACATCTGCTTGTATGAGGGGGCATAGCTGCAAATTGAGGGGTGATAGATTTAAGACAGATGTCAGAGGCAGGTTCTTTACTCAGAGAGTGGTAAGGGCGTTGAATGCCCTACCTGCCAATGTAGTTAACTCAGCCACATTAGGGAGATTTAAACAATCCTTGGATAATCACATGGATGATGATGGGATAGTGTGGGATGATGGGTTAGATTAGTTCACAGGTCGGCGTAACATCGAAGGCCGAAGGGCTTGTTCTGCGCTGAATTGTTCTATGTTCTACGTTAAACACCCCACCGTATTCCCCAGCCAGTGTCTCTGTCTCAGCCTTGCTACAGTGCTCCAGTGAAGCTCAGCACAAGCTGAAAGAACAGCATCTCATTTTCCGCTTGAGGACTCTGGAGCCTCTGGATTCAACATCGATTCAACAACTGTCAAACGTGAATGCCTCCTTTCATGTCCTTTACCCATCTCCACAGCCCAGGCCCTGTCATCACAGCACTGCTGATCCACTCTCACCCACTCATTGTCCCCATTATCACTTTTCTTCTGATGAGTTCTGAGGAAGGGTCACTGGCTCTGAAATGTTAACTCTGCTTCCCTCCACAGATGCTGCTGAATTTTCCAGCAATTCACAGTTCTTTGGACTTTTTTCTAGCTTATCCTCTTCCCTGGTTTATAAGAACAATCCCTTTGTCTGTCCAACTTCTTCCTTCTCTCTGTCTCTGAGCTCCTTCCTCCCCTATCTGCTCACTCCACTTCCCTCCCAACACCTCCCCTCGTCATCAGCATACTGACCAGCTTTTCCCAGCAGCAAACAATTCTGAAGAAGGGTCACTGAACTCAAACATGAACTGTCTCTCTCTCTCTCTCTCTCTCTCGCCACAGATGCTGCCAGACTGGTCTGTGTTTCAGAGTACCCAGAGGGAAGGCTGGTTATATTTGGAAATGAACCTGTTGTTCCTCCATTGGGAAGTCCACAAGACAAGTCATGCCATTCGTACCATCTAATACTCTCTGGGTCTGTGATGAACGGGGAGCTTCACAGTTATTGACCTCACTGTGACCACTACAGTCTGGGATATCAGAGATCTATTCAGTTCCCCTTATATCTTGTTTCGCGTTTCCCACGATAATGAATTTAACCACTCAGCCCCTGATGGAGCTGCTGCAGGTTATGCCCTCGGATTGATAACTGAGGCAATGGAATGGGAGCAGGTCATTTGGCCCATCGTGTCTCCTCCGTTGCTCCATATGATCTTCACTCACTCCACTTTACTGCCCTCTCCCCATATCCCACCATTCCCTCCAGATTATGCCAACCTGAAATATATTCAGTGATGGAAATGCCACAACCATCTCATTCAGAGAATTCCAAAAGGGCCACAGTCCTCAGAGGGAAGACATTTCTCTTCAGTTCGGAACTCTGAAGTTTCGAGGATGACACATCACCATAGAATCCGTGAGGAGAGACTAAGCTAGGAATGGACAATACTGAACTCCTGCAGGCAGATACATCAATGCAGTGGTCAATGAGTCAAGTAAGTAACTGCTAGCACTTCAAGTGTGTCTTGTCTCTATGACAACTGCTTTCAGTAATAACGTAGTGAGACAGGACTGTTGCACAGGCCGTATCCATAGCAATTACCAGTAGAGGAGGCTGGTGTAAACTGCAGCAGGAATAATGGGGCCAATGCATCACTGGCACTGAATCTGAAACCTGAGAATGAAACAACTCCATGACAGCTCTGATTCTCGTGGTCACAGAGAATACAGTTACTATTAAAGTGTCTGTTAATCATTCCTGTCCCAGGCATTCCATCAACTCTTTATTACCAAGTACTCATTCATCTGCTCAATTATGCAGTCTGTTACTTCCAGTGCACAACTCAATTGTACTGAGGGATCGCTGCACTCTCAGAGGGTGAATGCTGAGGGTGTGCCGCACTCTCCGAGGGTCAGTGCTGAGGGTGTGCCGCACTGTCGAAGGGTCAGTACTGAGGAAGTGCTGCACTGTCAGAGGGTCAGTGCTGAGGGAGTGCTGCACTGTCAGAGGGTCAGTGCTGAGGGAGTGCCGCACTGTCAGAGGGTCAGTGCTCTGGGAGTGCCGCACTGTCAGAGTGTCAGTACTGAGGGAGTGCCGTACTGTCAGATGTCAATGCTGAGGGAGTGCCGCACTGTCGGAGGGTCACTGCTGAGGGAGTGCCACACTGTCAGTTGGTAAGTCCTGAAGGAGTGCCACACTGTCAGGGGGTCAGTGCTGAGAGAGTGCCGGATTGTCATAAGGTCAGTACTGAGGGAGCACTGCACTGTCAGAGGGTCAGTACTGAGGAATTGCCATATTGTCGCAGGGTAAGTACTGAGGGAGTGTCGTACTATCAGAGGGTTAGTGTTGAAGGAGTGCTGCACTGTCAGAGGGCTAATGCTAAGGGAGTGCAGCACTGTCAGACGGTAAGTGCTGAGGGAGTGCTGCATTGATGGAGGGTCACTAATTCCTGACGGAGTTTAACACATCACAAACAGATTATTATTCTCCTGCAATACAACCAAAGAATTGTGGATGTTGGAAATCTGAAACAGTAACAGAATTAGTTGGAGAGACTCAGCAAGTCTGGCTGCGTTGTGGAGATAAACAGTGTTAATGTTTCTCAGCTCCAGTGACCCTTCATCAGAACTATAGGAGGGTCACCAGGTGGACTCCAGGCATGAAAGTGCTTTTCTACAAGGAGCAGTTAAATAGTTTGGGCTTGTATTCCATGGAGTTCCGAAGAATGAGGGGGAATCAGATTGCGATTTATAAACTGCTGATGGGGATTGAGAAGGTGGATGTTGAATAGATGCTCCCCCCTGTGGGAAAAACTTGAACAAGAGCACACAGATATAGAGTGACAGGAGGCAGGTTCAAAACTGAGATGTAGAGAAACTATTGCTCTCAGGGGGTTGTGAATCTGTGGAACTCACTGCCCCAGAGTGTAGTGGAGGCAGAATTAATCACCAAAATCAAGAAAGAAATCAATATGTTTCTGTTGAAAAGCAGAATAAAATGCCAAGGGGAGCAAGCAAGAAAATGGGGTTGAGACCAGGATAAGATCAGTTATGATCATGTTAAATGGTAGGGTGGGCTCAAGGGGCTGGACTCAGCTTCTAATTCCTGTTTTCCTGAGAAGGGTCACTAGACTTGAAACGTTAACTCTGTTTCTCTCTCCACATAAGTTGCCAGACCTGGTTGAGTTTCTCCAGCACTGTCTTGGGTTTGTGGTCCCATGACTGTGTGTGGGATCTTGCTGTCCCACATGATAGGCATATTTCCCACATGACAGCTGTCTCAGCATTCCAAAGGTTCTCATGGCCCTGGTGTTGACAGGTGACTCTGTTGAAAGGCAGTGAGGGCTGAGCATCAAGCAGTGTCCATGCCAACAGCACCCAGATCCCAGTGAGACTCATCAGAAAAACGACTGGAGTGCAATGTTCCAAACATTATTGAGCACAATTTCTAACATTAGATTTCTAACATTCAGTGATTTGTAAGGGCAGGTGAATCTCCGTTTATATTTTCTGAGAAACATGTACAGAGATGTTATGACATACCCTCTGGAGTAGATGGGACTTGAGACAGGAACTTTACAACCATACCCCTTGAACCTCAGGTTATTATATACTAGATACAAATTGGTTCTATTGATGGGAGGGTGAGTGAGCAGAGGGAGATAGATTGAAGGGAATTGGGAAAAGCCCCAGAGGGGGAGGTGAGGGGGATTGTTTTACACAGTGAGTTGTTGGGATCTGGAAGGTGCTGCCTGAAAGGGCAGTGGGAGCAGATTCAATCAGAACTTTCACACGGGAATTGGAGTAGAGGAATTGGGGTAACATCTTGAAGAGAAAAGGTTGCAGCGCTATGGGGAAAGAGGAGGAGGGCAAATCATTGATTAGCAAAGTCAGCATAGAGCCAAAGGGCTTCAGTCATAACAACAAGTTCTATTTGCGTGGTGCTATAAATGTACTCCAATATGGCAAAACACTTCATGAGCACAGTATAAAACACCCCAATAAGGACATATTAGAGAGGGTAACAAACCCTTACTCAAAGGGCTAGAGTTTAAATAGTGAATTAAAGGGGAGAGATGAAGAATTGTGGGGAAGGAATTCCAAAGCTTGGTGTTGTGTGATCATTTCCCAACCCTGGAGCAACGTTTTAATGATGTCATAGAGCTGCATATCACTGGGTATAAATAGCACAGCGTGAGTGGAGCTAGAATACTCTCAAATGGGAAAGAGGTTGAAGAGCACATGGGCAGAAACTCATGAACTTTCCTCCAGATGGCAGAGATAGCGAGGGATTTGAAAACAAAGAAGAGGATTTTAATGTCAGGGTATTTCTTGACTGGGACTCAATGTCAGTCAGTGAGGACTGTGGGAGTGTGCAGAGGAGTTTGGTGTGGGTTAAGACAAGGACAGTAGCATTTAGTTTGACCTCAAGTTACTGTCCCTTGTGTGACTCTAATTGTCAAGGGTTGAGACAAACAGCTCGACGTAGATCTTTGGCAAATCATGTGGGTTTTATTATATTTCTTGTATGTTTGGCTAAATTAACAAATCAGAACAGCTTCACAGACGTGGTTTATGCTCCCACTGACAGATGGGACGTGGGACAAGTCAACAGAGACAGCTGTCAGCTTAGCTTCACACCCTCTGCAAAGTATGAACCAAAGACAGAACTGGTTAAGGGAAGCTAAGATGCTGGAAATGCTCAGATCTATTCATCAGCCGATGACACCACTTTAATTGCAACAGAGTACCTGCTGAGATTGTAATCTTCACTGACATTCAAGGGACCATAGGCTTTGTAAAATCTTGCCACATTATTTCAGCTCTCGAATTGCCATATTCCAAAATTTTATTGAAAGATCCTTGTTTGCCCAGTGGTTATTGCAATGTTTTCCAGGTCAACGCCCCACACGTGTTCATCCAAAACCTGCTTATAGTGAAATCACATTGAAACCCCTTCAACCATCACCCACCCACCGAGACTGCACTGAACTAGATGTAAGCTTGCTCGCTGAGCTGCAAGGTTCATTTTCAGATGTTTTATCACCATACTAGGTACCATCGTCAGTGAGCCTCCGGATGAAACACTGGCGGTGTAACCCAGTTTCCATTTATGTGTTTGGGTTTCCTTGGGTTGGTGATCTCATTTCCCGTGGTGATGTCATTTCCTGTTCTTTTCTCAGGGGATGGTAAATGGGATCCAAGTCAATGTCGATAGAGTTCTGGTTGGAACGCCATGCTTTTAGGAATTCTCATGCGTGTCTCTGTTCAGCTTGTCCTAGGATGGATGTGTTGTCCCAGTCAAATTGGTGTCCTTCCTCATCCATATGTGAGGATACTAGTGAAAGAGGGACATGTCTTTTTGTGGCTAGTTGCTGTTCATGTATCCTGGTAGCTAGTTTTCTGCCTGTTCGTCCAATGTAGTGATTGTTACAGTCCTTGCATGGTATTTTGTAAATGACATTAGTTTTGCCTGTTGTCTGTATAGGGTCTTTCAAGTTCATTAGCTGCTGTTTTAGTGTGTTGGTGGGTTTGTGGGCTACCATGATGCCAAGGGGCCTGAGTAGTCTGACAGTCATTTCCGAGGTGTCTTTGATGTAGGGGAGAGTGGCTAGGATTTCTGGACGTGTTTTGTCTGCTTGTTTGGGTTTGTTGCTGAGAAATCGGCGGACTGTGTTCGTTGGGTACCCATTCTTTTTGAATACACGGTATATCCACAGTATTCAACACATCACGTTTCTACAGATTCCCCAAAATTCACAAACCAGGAGTGCCCCCTCAGACCCATAGTCTTGCTATTTGAAACACCAACCTACAGACTGGCCAAGGAGCTACACCAAAGACTAAAACACTGAGTAGAAGACTCACGCCACTCCGTCCACTCCACCCAAGAAATCCTGAAGACCATCAAAGACACTAAGATAGAAGATGATGGAATAATGTTCTGCTTTGATGTAACAGCCCTGTTCACATCCATCAACATCAGCCTGACTGCACTGACTACACTATTAGAAGACTCAAAGACACGTACACCAAACACCACCAACTTCATCAGAAAGGACAATATCGTCAATCTAGTGGGCCTATGCTTTACCACTCACTTTACCTTCAACAACAAAGCCTACAGACAAGCCAACGGAATACCCGTGGAATCTCCGATATCAGGGTTCTTAGCAGTAATGCAGAGATTCAAACAAATAGCTCTGCCAACCATCCAACCCAAACTTTGGGTCCGCTACATGGATGACACCTTTGTCATCACTAAACAAAACAAATTAGAGGAAACCTTCAAGACCATCAATAATACCCTTGCTGGCATAAAATTCACGGAAGAGGAGGAAAACAACAACAAACTGCCATTCCTGGATGTTACAGTAGAGCGAACAGCCAATGGGGAACTTCAAACCAGCGTCTACAGGAAAACAGCACATACGGAACAAATACTGAACTACAGAAGCAATCATCCCAACATCCACAAACGAAGCTGCATCAGAACATTATTCCAACGAGCCAACACACAATGCAGCATAGAGGAACTACGCAGAGCAGAGGAAAATCACCAATATAGTATATTCAAAAAGAACGGGTACCCAATGAACAAAACACATCCAGAAATCCTAGCCACTCTCCCCTACATCAAAGACATCTCGGAAATGACTGCCAGACTACTCAGACCCCTTGGCATCATGGTAGCCCACAAACTCACCAACACAGCAGCGAATGAACTTGAAAGACCCTATCCAGACAACAAGCAAAACTAAGGACATTTACAAAATACCGTGCAAGAACTGTAACAAACACTACATTGGATAAACAGGCAGAAAACTAGCCACCAGGATACATGAACAGCAACTAGCCCCAAAAGACATGACCCTCTCTCACTAGTATCCTCACATACGGAAGAGGAAGGACACCACTTCAACTGGGACAACGCATCCATCCCAGGACAAGCTAAACAGAGACACGCACAAGAATTCCTAGAAGCATGGCATTCCAACCAGAATTCGATCAACAAACACATTGACTTGGATCCCATTTACCAACCCCTGACAAAAAGCACAGGAAATGACATCACCCTAAGAAATGACGTCATCACAGGAAATGAGATCACCAACCCAAGGCAACCCAAACACATAAATAGAAAGTGGGCTACACCACCACTGCTTCATCTGGAGGCTCATTGATAATATTACCTAGTATGGTGACGAAATGTCTGAAAACAAACCTTCCAGCTCAGTGAGCAAACCTACATCCAGGATCTCAACCTGAGCTGCAAATCTTCTCAAAACTCACTTTACGGAACTGTGTCAACACCTTAACTTTTAACTTCTCATGCCTTCATTCACACTCTATCATGGCCCTGCCGCCAGCACCAACCTGACCTCCTGAAAACCCATTCCCTGTTTCTCTAACCTCTGCCAGCTCGACAACTTCCTGTGAACTCTTCCTTCTGAATCCCTTTCCCAATCCTCATCAGTTCTCTGATTTCTCTCTCTGTCCTACTTTATATCACTTTTTAGAATTTGATCCTTCAACCGTGTTCACATGTAGAAACGTCTCCTTGTGTGGCTATATGCCAGAATTTTGCCTGATTTACACTCCTGAGAAGTAAAACTTTACAGTTTGAAAGGTGGTATAAAAATGCAGATTGTTGTTGTTGAAGGCAGGCATGTTGGCCTTACCTCGGTGAGTGGAACATCACCACTGGGCGCACACCTCGCTTTTGTGCTCGGAATGAGACCACTCACTTAAATTTTGTAAAAGTAGGCATTTTCACAGAATACCGGGCTGGCTGGATGTGTCTAGACAGGGGCAAACAGGAATCCCAGCCTGCGACAGAACACTATCACCTGCAAGTTCCTCTCCGAGCCACTCACCATCCTAGTTGGGAAATATATTGTCGTTCCTTCAGTATCATAGAATCCTGACAGTGTGGAAGCAGGCCCATTGAGTCCACACCACTCTTCTTAAGAGCATCCCATTCAGACCCACCCACTACCCTGTCCCTGTAACCCTGCTAGCCCACATACTTACAGGGCAATTTAACCTTGCCAATCCACCTAATCTGCACATCTTTGGATTGTGGGAAAAAAACGGGAGCACCCGGAGGAAATCCACGCAGACACGGGTAGAATGTGCAAACTCCACACAGAGGGTGACCCGAGGCTAGAATCGAATGCGGGTCATTGGCACCATGAGGCAGCAGTGCTAACCACTGAGCTCTGTATTTCTGGGTCACAATCTTGGAATTTCCTCCCTAAGAGCATTGTGGGTCTACCTAGAGCACATGGACTGCAGCGGTTCAAGAAGGCAGCTCACCCCCACCTTGTCAAGGGGCAACTAGGGATGGGGCAATAAATGCTGACCCAGCCAGCGATGCCCACATCCCAAGGATGTGTTGGTTGGGTCAGTATTGGCATTATATACTTGCTGCATCGCGATGCCAATGTTAACCCAACCAATGAGCAGCCTCTTATTATTACATGTAGAATGGTCACTCCTTTTTCCAGCCCTGTTTCTCATCCCCTCATCATGGAGAATGCAAGGAGAAAAGTTTCAAGTTAAATTTCTACAGGAAGGGAGGTGAGCTTTCTGCCCTCTCAAGGATAGAAAAGATTCCACAGCTGCCCCTGAGTTCAGGGGAGAGGGTTCACCCTGGTGTCCCGGTCAAGACTTATTCCTCACAGTGAGGACTGCACTGGATACACTCTCCAGTCAAAACCTGCACTCACATTTCTGACATTATAACAGTGCTTCTGCTTTCTCAAAGTCTCACTGGCTATTCTGCACTCTGCCACAGCCTGAGGTTGTGACCAGTGCTTTAAAAATACAAGTACTGCCTTTGAAAGGCTAAGCCTGCAATTTCACAGGGTGCTCTGAATATTGCAACTGGGCATTGGTACAGCATCTGTCAACGCTTTCTGGAGGTGGATCTCACTGACAAAGAGCCACTCTGACATTCACTGTCACTCCACTGCGTCTCTTGGTCAGTGAGCACGTTGTTTCAGCATCATTTCCACTTTGTTGGAATGAAAGGAAATGTATTGACCGATCCGGAGTGTGGAGGGTGTTTGTCAGTTTGTTGAGAATGTTGCGGTCACAAAGAGGCAGATAACCTAGGTTTGCTAGCACTCTTCGGGGGGGTTTAAACTAATTTGGCAGGGGGATAGGATCCGGACTTGTCGTCCAGCAAGGAGGTTAGCTGTTTTTCAGGATGTCCAAGAATGTAGGGAGGCTGTGATGAAGGTAGCACTGACAGGGAATACTTGCGGACACAGAGATGGGCTCAAGTGTGTATCTGTCAACGCAAGAAGTATCAGAAATAAGGTGGGTGAACTTAAGGCGTGGATCGGTACCTGGGACTACAATGTTGTGGCCATCACGGAAACGTGGATAGAAAAGGGACAGGAATGGTTGTTGGAGGTTCCTGGTTACAGATGTTTCAGTAAGATTAGGGAGGGTGGTAAAAAAGGAGGGGGTGGCGTTGCGAATTAGAAATGGTATAACGGCTGCAGAAAG
>NC_057720.1:1930183-1966726 GCF_004010195.1 Chiloscyllium plagiosum
CTCTGTTCAAAAAAGGGAATAGGGATAATCCTGGGAATTACAGGCCAGTTAGTCTTACTTCGGTGGTATGCAAAGTAATGGAAAGGGTACTGAGGGATAGGATTTATGAGTATCTGGAAAGACACTGCTTGATTAGGGACAGCCAGCACGGATTTGTGAAGGGTAGGTCTTGCCTCACAAAACTTATTGAGTTCTTTGAGAAGGTGACCAAGCATGTGGATGAGGGTAGAGCAGTGGATGTAGTGTACATGGATTTTAGTAAGGCATTTGATAAGGTTCCCCATGGTAGGCTTATGCGGAAAGTCAGGAGGCATGGGATAGTGGGAAGTTTGGCCAGTTGGATAGAGAACTGGTTAACCGGTCGAAGTCAGAGAGTGGTGGTCGATGGTAAATATTCAGCCTGGAGCCCAGTTACAAGTGGAGTACCACAGGGATCAATTCTGGGTCCTCTGCTGTTTGTAATTTTTATTAATGACTTGGAGGAGGGAGTCGAAGGGTGGGTCAGTAAATTTGCAGACGATATGAAGATTGGTGGAGTTGTGGATAGTGAGGAGGGCTGTTGTCAGCTGCAAAGGGACTTAGATATGATGCAGAGCTGGGCTGAGGCGTGGCAGATGGAGTTCAACCCTGTCAAGTGTGAGGTTGTCCATTTTGGAAGGACAAATAAGAATGCGGAATACAGGGTTAATGGTAGGGTTCTTAGTGAGGTGGAGAGCAGAGGGATCTTGGGGTCTATGTTCATAGATCTTTGAAAGTTGCCACTCAGTGGATACAGCTTGTAAGAAGGCCTATGGTGTATTAGCGCTCATTAGCAGAGGCATTGAATTCAAGAATCGTGAGGTGATGTTGCAGCTGTATAGGACCTTGGTAAGGCCACATTTGGAGTACTGTGTGCAGTTCTGGTCGCCTCATTTTAGGAAAGATGTGGAAGCTTTGGAGAGGGTGTAGAGGAGATTTACCAGAATGTTGCCTGCAGAATAAGTCGTACGAGGATAGTTTGAGAGTGCTAGGTCTTTTCTCACTGGAACGGCGAAGGATGAGGGGTGACTTGATAGAGGTTTATAAGATGATCAGGGGAATAGATAGAGTAGACAGTCAGAGACATTTTCCCGGGATACAATAGAGTGTTACAAGGGGACATAAATTTAAGGTGAAGGGTGAAAGGTATAGGGGGGATGTCAGGGGTAGGTTTTTTACCAGAGAGTGGTGGGGGCATGGAATGCGCTGCCTGTGGGAGTGGCAGAGTCAAAATCATTGGTGACCTTTAAGCGGCAATTGGATAGGTACATGGATGGGTGCTTAAGCTAGGACAAATGTTCGGCACAACATCGTGGGCCGAAGGGCTTGTTCTGTGCTGTATTATTCTATGTTCTATGTTCTAAAGACAATGGCTCTGGGTACAAATACACATACTTGTCAACAACAACTTGCATCCACATAGCACCGTAAATATTATGAAAACATCCCAAGATGCTTCAGAGGAGTGTAGTTAGACAACATTTGACACTCAGCCACATACTGATAATTGGCAGAGATGATCAGAAACTGGGTCTAAAAGGTAGGTTTGACAGAGCATCTCAAAGGAGGAGACATGGAGAGATGGGAATGTTTAGTGATAGGTTTTCAGAACTTGGGGTCCAGGCAGCAATTAAATTCAGGGAGGTGGGAGAGCGCAGAGGGTTCCGATTAATGGGCTAAAGGAGACTACAAGGCTAGGGAGGGTGGAGGGGATGGAAGGGATTTCAAAATGAGGATGCAAGTTTAATAAAGTAACGATCGAGGCTATGCAGGTCAGTAAATATGGGAGTCCCACATCTTGGAGTGAGTAAGGATTTGGGCAGAAGAACTTTCAGGGCCAACTATTTAAATTACTGCATCAGAAATGGGGATTCTGACATGATTAGTAAATCTACCAAGATATCGCACACAGGAAAGAGGAAATGCCAGTCTCTAAAAAAGTTAATCTGAGTTAGTGAAAATTGTACGGTCAGAACAACCCAGGTGCTGTTGGGGTGACCACATCTGGAGCACTGGGAGACACTTGCTCCCCTTATTTAAGGAGAGATATAATTTCATTGCACTCAGTTCAGAGAATGTTCTTTGGGATGATCCACGGGATAGAGTGATTGTCTTATGAGCAAAAGTTAAACAGGTTGGGACTCTTCTCCCTGGAGTTTAGGAGAATGATAGGTGATCTCATTGAAACATCTCAGGTTGTTAAGTGGCTTGACAGAGTCAATGCTGAGAGAGTGTTTCTCCTCATGGGAGAGTCTAGTACCAGAGGGCACAGGCTCAGAATAAAAGGGCACCAATTAAAGACTGAGATGAGGAAGGATTTCTTCTGTCAGAGGTTATGAGTCTCTGGAACTCCTCGCCACAGGGAGCTGTGGGGGCAGAGTCCTTGAGTAAATGAGATCGAGAGATTCTTGATTGGTGAGCAAAGCGAGGGTTCTGGGAAAAGACAGTAAAGTGGACATGAGAAATGTCAAACCAGCCGTGATCTTATTAAATAATGGAGCAGGCTCAAGGCGCTGAATGGCCTCCTCCTATTCCTATTTCCTACGGTTTTACTTCAGGCACAGGTAGATTAACATTTCTGCATTTATTGTATCAGCTGGAGACAGAGGGAATTTGCTTTTTTACACTGTGAGTTGTGGTAATCTGGAACAGGCTGCCTGAAAGGGCAGTGGAAGCAGATTCAGCAATAACTTTCAAAGCAGCTACTGAATATATCTTCTTGAAAACTGGAGGAAATGTTTTACAGGATTCTGGGCAAACAGAGGGCATAGGGAATGGACCCAAACAGAGAGGTCTTTCAAAGGCCCAGAAGGCATTCAATGGGCTGAATGGTCTCCTGCAAGATCAGCCTTACATCAAACTATGAAGAGTAACACAGTCAGGTGGGTAGCAGCTTGTAATCTGATTTGTTGTGAGCAGATTGTTCTCACAGCTGGAGCTTTCACTCCCTGTGGCGGAATTAATTCGCACCGTGTTATCCAATGGCAGCAGACCAAACTGAAATAAGGGAGGAGAAAGTGAGGTCTGCAGATGCTGGAGATCAGAGCTGAAAATGTGTTGCTGGAAAAACGCAGCAGGTCAGGTAGCATCCAGGGAACAGGAGAATCGACGTTTCGGGCATAAGCCTGAAGAAGGGCTTATGCCCGAAACGTCGATTCTCCTGTTCCCTGGATGCTGCCTGACCTGCTGCGCTTTTCCAGCAACACATTTTCAAACTGAAATAAGGCCCAATTGTTTGTCATGGAGCCTGATAGGAGTCATACAGGCTTGGATGTCACAGCAACAGAAATGGTCAATTTCAAAACCTCCCTTAATTAGACCACACCATATAGCAGCAGAAGTAGGCCATTCGGCCTATCATACTGTTCCACCATCTAATGGCTGATCTGATCATTCTCAACTCCACTTTCCTGCCTATTCCCCAGAACTCTTGATTCCCTTCCTGGTTAAAAATCTGGCTGTCTCATCTGTGAATATGTTTAATGACAGCCTCGACAGCACGCTGTGGGAAAGAATTCCACAGACTCACCCCCCCCCTCAGAGGTGATGAAATGCCTCCTCCACCCTGTCTGAAGTGTGCCATTCCTTATTCTGAGATTAGGCCTCTCCTACAAGTACAAATAACATCTCTGCAGGATTCTGTGAGATGAAGAAAGCTTGGGAGAGGCTTGTGTCCAGCCCAGCACCAAGCAGGAGGGCTGAATGGCCTGTTTCTGTGCTGCTATGTGCAATATTTTCTCGATAAAAACTATCTGTTCAGATTAATGAACACAACAGCATGGATCAACCATTCAGGTGAGTCAGCTATTTGGAAAGAGAATGCTGTATTATAATTCTGGCAAGAATTTATATCTTAACATCAGTTGTGAAGAAAAATCATTTCAGACTCAAACCACTGACTCTGTTTCTCCCTCCACAGATGGTGAATTTCTCCAGCATTCTCTATTTCAGATTTTCAGCATCCCCAGTACCTTTATTAGTTGCTGAAAACTGGTGCCTTTAACCGATAGGTTAGAGATTTTGTAATTTATGAAGCAGTACTCTGTGCCACTTGCAGACAAGTGACAACTACCCAGTGAAAGAAGGGTGAAGAACGGCAAGTCCTGGCAATCCAATAGGATCATCACAGTGAACCCTGTGCTTAGAGGCCAAAGAACTGCCTTTCCAGCACTTTCCCTTCCACTCAGAACACCAATGTTTTTGTATCTGTAGTTTGATGGAGTTTGTCTGCATATATAATATATATATATATGGTTATGGGGAGTTTCTACAAGGGCATGAGAGTTCTAACTAATAGACTTATATGTTGACAAGTCAATGTGATTTACCTGTATAATCATCTAGAAAGGGGTTTGTTGACAAGGGATAGTCAACACGGCTTTGTGAAGGGTCAGTTGTGCTTCACAAACTTTATTGAGTTCTTTGAGAAGGTGATCAAACAGCTAGATGAGGGTAAAGCGGTTGATGTGGTGTTTATGGATTTCAGTAAGGTGTTTGAAAAGGTTCCCCATGGTAGGCTATTGCACAAAATACAGAGGCATGGGATTGAGGGTGATGTAGCGGTTTGGATCAGAAATTAGCTAGCTGATTGATGGGAAATATTCATCCTGGAGTTCAGTTACTAATGATGTACCTATTTTGGGGCTACTGCTGTGGTCATTTTTATAAATGACCTGGATGAGGGCGCAGAAGGATGGGTTAGTAAATTTGCGGATGACACTAATGTCGGTAGAGTTGTGGATAGTGCTGAAGGATGTTGCAGGTTGCTGAGGGGCATAGATAAACTGCTGAGCTGGGCTTTGAGGTAGCAAATAGAGTTCAATACAGAAAAATGTGAGGTGAATCACTTTGGAAGGAGCTACAGAAATGCGGAGTACTGGGCTAATGGTCAGATTCTTGGTAGTGTAGATGAGCAGAGAGATCTCAGTGTCCATGTACATAGATGCCTGAAAGTTGCCATCCAGGTTGATAGGGTTGTTAAGAAGGCATACGGTGTGTTACCTTTATTAGTAGAGGATTGAGGATTGAATTTTGGAGCCATTAGGTCATGCTGTAGCTGTACAGAACTCTGGTGCGGCCACACTTGGAGTATTGTGTAAGTTCTGGTCAGTGTATTATTGGAAGGATGTGAAAGCTTTGGAAAGGGTTCAGAGGAAATTTACTGGGATGTTGCCTGGTATGGAGGGAAGGTCTTACGAGGAAAGTCTGAGGGACTTGAGGCTGTTTTCATTAGAGAGAAGAAGGTTGAGAGGTGACTTAATTGAGACATATAAGATAATCAGAGGGTTAGATAGGGTGGACAGGGAGAGCCTTTTTCCTCGGATGGCGATGGCTAACACAAGGGGACATAGCTTTAAATTGAGGGGTAATAGATATAGGACAGATGTCAGAGGTAGTTTCTTTACTCAGAGAATAGTAGGGGCATGGATTGTACTGCATCCACATTAAACTCTATTTGTCATCTCTCAGCCCAGCTCTGCAGCTTATCTCTGTCCCTCTGTAAATTGGAACATCCTTCAGCACTATCCACAACTGCACTCGAACTTAGTATCATCCGCAAATTTACTAACCCATCCTTCTACACCCTCAACTCGGTCATTTATAAAAATGACAAACAGCAGTGGCCCCAAAACAGATCCTTGTGGTACCCCACTAGTAAATGAACTCCAGTATGAGCATTTCTCATCAACCATCACCCTATGTTTTCTTTCAGCTAGCCAATTTCTGATCCAAACCCAAAAGCACCCTCAATCACACGCCTCTGTATTTTGTGCAATAGCCTACCATGGGGAACCTTATCAAATGCCTTACTGAAATCCATATACACCACATCAACCACTTTACCCCCATCCACCTGTTTGGTCATCTTCTCAAAGAACTCAATAAGGTTTGTGAGGCACGACTGACTATTCACAAAACTGTGTTGACTATCCCAAGTCAATATATTCCTCTTGAGATGATTATAAATCCTAACTCTTATAACTGTTTCCAACACTTTACCCACAACCGAAGTAAGGCTCACTGGTCTATAACTACCAGGGTTGACTCTACTCCCCTTCTTGAACAAGGGGACAACATTTGCTATCCTCTAGCCTTCTGGCACTATTCCTATGGACAATGACGACAATGAGCCAAAGGTTCTGAAATCTCCTCCTTGGCTTCCCAGAGAGTCCTCAGATAAATCTCACCCAGCCCAGGGGACTTACCTATTTTCATACTTTCCAGAATTGCTAACACTTCCTCCTTGTGAACCTCAATCCTGTCTAGTCTAGTAGCCTGGATCTCAGTATTCTCCTCGACAACATTGTCTTTTTCCAGTGTGAGTACTGTTGAAAAATATTCATTTAGCGCTTCACCCATCTCCAATGGCCTCCACGCACAACATCCCACTACTATCCTTGATTGGCCCTAATCTTTCTCTAGTCATTCTTTTATTCCTGACATACCTATAGAAAGCTTTAGTGTTTTCCTTGATGCTACCTGCCAACAACTTCTCATGCCCCTTCCTGGCTCTTCTTAGCTCCCTCTTTAGGTCTTTCCTGGCTAACTTGTAACTCTCAAGCTCTCTAACTGAGCCTTCACATCTCTTCCTAACATAATCCTTCTTCTTCCTCTTGACAAGAAACTCAACTTCTCTATTAAACCACGGCTCCCTCAGTCGATCATTTCCTCCCTGTCTGATTGGTACATACTTATCAAGGATAGGAACATTGTTCTTTAGTACTGGGAATAGATGGGTGGAAAGAACAGAATAAAGAAGAGGAACTTGCTTTTAAATGCAATTGGGTCAGTGACCAGAAGATATTTAGGAACAGGAGTAGGCCATTCAGCCCATTGTGTCAGCCCTGCCATTCTATAGAATCATGGCTGATTGAATACTTCAGTGCCTTTTCCTTACCCCATCACCGTTACCATAGTACACCTTTGGCAATGAGAAATCTATCAATTACTATGGTTTCAGATATTAAGCAGAAAGTAGAGGTGATAAGGAGAATATTAAACACAATGAGTTGTCGTGATCTGCCTGATGTGCAATAATTTTCCAAAGGGAGTTGGGGAAATACTGGGAGGAAGTGTTTGGCATAAATGCAGTGCATGTACACTTAACTGCTTGCAAAGATTTAATCAGGTAGGGGAATCTTTGGTTTCTCAACTGTGTTAATCGTGATGTGAAGGAGCTGGTGTTGGACTGGGGTGGATAAAGTCAAAAATCACACAACGCCAGGTTATAGTCCAACAGGTTTATTTGTACTTTCACATAAGGTTGTTGGATGATAACCTGGTATTGGGTGATTTTTGACAATGTTAGTGTCACTCTCCAATGACATCATGGGGAAAGAGCAGCAGGAAAAGGACTGGCGGGGAGGTTTGCTAGAGCTGCTCGGGAGGATTTAAACGAGTAAGGTGTGGAGGTGGGGGGTGGGGGGACCCAGGGAGATAATGAGGAAAGAGATCAATCTGAGACTGGTACAGTTGAGAACAGAAGCGAGTTAAACAGTCAGGGCAGGCAGGGACAAAGCAGAGAACAAGGCAGGACTGATAAATTAAACTGCATTTATTTCAATGCAAGGGGCCTAACGGGGAAGGCAGATGAACGGAGGATATTCCTGGAAGTACATCCAGGGAGTTATTTGTGTGGAACTGAGAAATAAGAAAGGGATGATCATCTTATTGGGATTGTATTATAGACCCCCTAATAGTCAGAGGGAAATTGAGAAATAAACTTGTAAGGAGATCTCAGCTATCTGTAAGAATAATAGGGTGGTTATGGTAGAGGATTTTAACTTTCCAAACATAGACTGGGACTGCATAGTGTTAAGGGTTTAGACGGAGAGGAATTTGTTAAGTGTGTACCAGAACATTTTCTGATTCAGTATGTGGATGTACTATTCGAGAAGGTGCAAAACGTGACGTACTCTTGGGAAATAAGACAGGGCAGGTGATTGAGGTATCAATGGGGGAGCACTTTGGGGCCAGCGACCATAATTCTATTTGTTTTAAAATAGTGATGGAAAAGGATAGACCAGATCTAAAAGTTGAAGTTCTAAATTGGAGAAAAGCCAATTTTGACGGTATTAGGCAAGAACTTTCAAAAGCTGATTGGACGCAGATGTTCGCAGGTAAAGGAATGGCTGGAAAATGGGAAGCTGTCAGAAATGAGATAACGAGAATCCAGAGAAAGTATATTCCTGTCAGGGTGCAAGGGAAGGCTGATAGGTATAGGGAGTGCTGTATGACTAAAGAAATTGAGGGTTTGGTTAAGAAAAAGAAGGAAGCATATGTTAGGTATGGACAGGATATATCGAATGAATCCTTACAGTATAAATGCAGTAGGAGTGTACTTAAGAGAGAAATCAGGAGAGCAAAAAGGGGACATGAACTCTATTTGGAAAATAGAGTTAAGGAGAATCCAAAGGGGTTTTTTGCAAATTCATGAAGGGCAAAAGGATAACTAGGGAGAGAATAGGGCCCCTCAAAGATCAGCAAGGCAGCCTTTGATGGGAGGCGCACAAAATAGGGGAGATACTAAACAAGAATTTTGCATCAGTATTTACTGTGGAAAAGGACACAGAATATATAGAATGTAGGGAAATAAATGGTGACATCTTGAAAAATGCCCTTATTACAGAGGAGGAAGTGCTGGATGTCTTGAAACACATAAAGGTGGACAAATCCCCAGGACCTGATCAAGTGTACCCTAGAAATCTGTGGGAGGCTAGAGAGGTGATTGCTGGGCTTCTTGCTGAGATATTTGTATCAACGATAGTCACAGGTAAAGTGCCAGAACACAGGAGGTTGGCTAATGTGGTGCAACTATTTAAGAAGGGTGGTAAGGACAAGCCAGTGAGCCTGACGTCGGTGGTGGGCAAGTTGTTGGAGAGAATCCTGAGGTACAGGATGTACATGTGTTTGGAAAGGCAAGGACTGATTAGGGATAGTCAACATGGCTTTGTGCTTGGGAAATCATGTCTCACAAACTAGATTGAGTTTTTTGAGGAAGTAACAAAGAGGATTGATGAGGGCAGAGCGGTAGATGTGAATTATATGGACTTCAGTAAGGCGTTCGACAAGATTCCCCATGGGAGACTGGTTATCAAGGTTAGATCTCACGGAATACAGGGAGAACTAGCCATTTGGATACAGAACTGGCTCAAAGGTAGAAGACAGAGGGTGGTGGTGGAGGGTTGTTTTTCAGACTGGAGGCCTGTGACCAGTAATTCAGATAAATGCGAGGTGCTGCATTTTGGGAAAGCAAATCTTAGTAGGACTTATACACTTAATGGTAAGGTCATAGGGAGTGTTGCTGAACAAAGAGACCTTGGAGTGCAGGTTCATAGCTCCTTGAAAGTGGAGTTGCAGGTAGATAGGATAGTGAAGAAGGCGTTTGGTATGCTTTCCTTTATTGGTCAGAGTATCTAAGGGGCAACTTTTTCACGCAGAGGGTGGTATGTGTATGGAATGAGCTGCCAGAGGAAGTGATGGAGGCTGGGTGCAATTGCAACATTTGAAAGGCATTTGGATGGATGTATGAATAGGAAGGGTATGGAGGGATATGGGCCAGGTGCTAGTAGGTGAGACTAGATTGGGTTGGAATATCTGGTCGGCATGGACTAGTTGGACTGAAGGATCTGTTTCCATGCTGTACATCTCTGTGACTCTATGACTCTAACTGGACCTCTTTTTCAAAGAGCAGACATGGGCAAGTACAGAGCAGAGTTAACAATTCCATTGCTCAAACACTTGCTGCTGAGCATGGGCATAATGATGTGTGTGACGGTGCCATTAAACTTGGGAATGGGGACCCCAGCCTCTGGGTATCTGCACACATCCTATCATACAATCTGTAGATACAGTTAGGGTTAAGGAAGCCTGTTAACATTCACTGGATTTTACAAAAGCATGATGGGCCAAATGGCCTTCACCTCTGCTCTATGGGTTCAACTGTTGCTCAAATGATTCACATCAATCAGGGAAGCATGTGGAACTGTGACTCTTCAACTGTCTAGACCCCACAGGCTGTGCACAGTGCAGCGTCCCCAAAGCAATACCAAGACTAAAAGATGAAGTGGCCATTGTGAAGGAGATACGCCCGAAATGTTGACTCTCCTGCTTCTCAGCTGTTGCCTGACCTGCTGTGCTTTTCCAGCACCACACTTTATCAATTCTGACTCTCCAGTATCTGCAATCCTCACTTTCCATTGGACTAAAAGGAGTCAATGATGAGGACAAATTGCAGACAATAGGCTTGTACTCACACATCTATCAAAGATGAACTGGTGGTTGAACTGAGAAGTTCAAGTTGATTCAATAAATCTGACAGTGCGGCACTCCCTCAGCACTGACCGTCTGACAGTGCGGCACTCCCTCAATACTGACCGTCTGACAGTGCGGCACTCCCTCAATACTGACCCTCCAACAGTGCAGCACTCCCTCAGTACCATCCCTCCAACAGTGCAGTACTCCCTCAGTATTGACCTTCTGACACTGCGGCACTCCCTCAGTACTGATTCTCTGACAGTTTGTGTTATTTTTCACATTGATGAAAGACTGCAGTAATTTTGTGAAAAGTAAGGAAGATGCTGGGTGTTTAGAACGTGGATCAGGTTTCAAAGCTGCTGGTTATTGACAGGGAGGCGTAGTCCCAGTCTGGGCCTTCTGCCATCATCTTGAATAAAGTGGCTCCGGAACTTTCCTCGAGATGTGTTAATGTATTATATAAATGCAAATCTGCCTCTTGCGTTATGCATTAAACAGCCGAGCATGCTGAGGAAAACAATTATTATCCCTGTTAATCAACATTAGGAATGCAAATTTGATTCTTTAATTTCTCTGTGGAGTCATAATGAAATTATCTCAATGATCAGGAGGGTAGGGAGCCGATACGGCACTAATGTATTCAATTAACGACATTATTCATTCTCTTCAGAATATCATCTGTACTTTACTTGCCCAGCCTGGCCAGTATTTAATATTGGACAAACCCAGCAGTTTTCAAACAAGACAAAAACAGAAGTAGCTGGAAAAGCTCAGCAGGCCTGGCAGCATCCGTGAAGTGAAATCAGAGTGAACGCTTTGGATGCAGTGACCCTTCCTCAGGAAGTGTCACCAGACACAAAATGTTAACTCTGATTTCTCTCCACAGATGCTGTCAGACCTGCTAAGCTTTTCCAGCAACTTCTGTTTTTGTTTCTGATTTACAGCATCTGCAGTTCCTTCGGTTTTCACTTATAAAATGCAGTCTATCATTCTCTAGGTTAATAAGAATAAGCAAATTCGGGTTATAAATATCAGAACAGACAAAGAAACTGGGAGGGAGTTAAATTGGAGAAATCTCCAGGAGCTAATGGATGAGACACTCGGGTTCAAAGGAGAGAGCTGCAGAGATCGTGGGAGCTCTGCCTCTGACTGACCGACATTCCCCGTGGGGAATGGAATGTTCTCAGAAGATTAGAAATAGGCAAAGTCCCCTGGACCTGATGGGATTTATCCTGGGATTCTCTGGGAAGTGAAGGGGAGATTGCAGAGCCTTTGGCTTTGATCTTTATGTCGTCATTGTCTACAGGAATAGTGCCAGAAGACTGGAGGATAGCAAATGTTGTCCCCTTGTACAAGAAGGGGAGTAGAGACAACCCTGGTAATTATAGACCAATGAGCCTCACTGCAGTTGTGGGTAAAGTGTTGTAAAAGGCTATAAGAGATAGGATTCATAATCATTGGGAGAGGAATAAGTTGATTAAGGATAGTCAATATAGTTTTGTGAAGAGTAGGTCATGTCTCATAAACCTTATTGAGTTCTTTGAGAAGATGACCAAACAGATGGATGAGTGTAAAGCAGTTGATGTGGTGTATATGGATTTCAGTGAGGAGTTTGATAAAGTTCCCCATGATAGGCATTGCACAAAATACGGAGGCAAGGGATTGAGGGTGATTTAGCGGTTTGGATCAGAAATTGGCGAGCTGAAAGAAGACAGAGGGTGGTGGTTGATGGGAAATATTCATCCTGAAGTTCATTTACTAGTTGTGTACCACAAGGATCTATTTTGGGGCCACTGCTGTTTGTCATATTTATAAATGACTTGGATGAGGGCGTAGAAGGATGGGTTAGTAAATTTACGGATGACACTCAGGTCGGTTAAGTTGTGGGCATTGCCGAAGGATGTTGTAGGCCACAGAGGGACATCAATAAGCTGCAGAGCTGGGCTGAGAGGTGGCAAATGGAGTTTAATGCAGAAAGGTGTGAGGTGATTCACTTTGGAAGGAATAACAGGAATACAGAGTATTATTTACAAATAAGAATGCGGAATACAGGGTTAACGGTAGGGTTCTTAGTGAGGTGGAGGAACAGAGGGATCTTGGGGTCTATGTTCATAGATCTTTGAAAGTTGCCACTCAAGTGGATAGAGCTCGTAAGAAGGCCTATGGTGTATTAGCGTTCATTAGCAGAGGGATTGAATTCAAGAGTCGTGAAGTGATGTTACAGCTGTACAGGACTTTGGTTAGGCCACATTTGGAGTACTGTGTGCAGTTCCGGTCGCCTCACTTTAGGAAAGATGTGGAAGCAGCGGCAATTGGATAGGTACATGGATGGGTGTTTAAGCTAGGACAAATGTTCGGCACAACATCGTGGGCCGAAGGGCCTGTTCTGTGCTGTATTGTTCTATGTTCTATGTTCTAGTACTGGGCTAATGGTAAGATTCTTGGTAGTATAGGTGAGCAGAGTGATCTCAGTGTCCATGCATATAAATCCCTGCACATTGCCACCAAGGTTGATAGGGTTGTTAAGAAGGCATACGATGTGTTAGCTTTTATTGGTAGAGGGATTGAGTTTCAGATCCATGAGGTCATGCTGCAGCTGTACAAAACTCTGGTGTAGCAACAATTGGAGTATTGCGTCCAGTTCTGGTCACCGCATTATAGGAAGGATGTGAAAGCATTGGAAAGAGTTCAGATGAGGTTTACCAGGATGTTATGGAGGTATGAAAGGAAAGTCTTATGAGCAAAGCCTGAGGGACTTGAGGCTGTTTTCGTTGGAGAGAAGAAGATTAAGAGAAGACTTAATTGAGGCATATAAGATAATCAGAGGGTTCGATTGGGTGGACAGTGAGAGGCATTTTCCTTGGATGGTGATGGCTAGCGTGAGGAGACATAACTTTAATTTGAAGTGTGATAGATATAGGACAGATGTCAGAGGTAGATTCTTTATTCAGAGAGTAGTAGGGGCGTGGGGTGCACTGTCTGTAACAGTAGTAGACTTGCTAACATTCAGGGCATTTAAATGGTCATTGGATAGGCATATCATTGGATGAAATTGAAAGTGTCAGTCAGATGGGCTTCAGATTGGTTCCACAGGTCAATGCAACGTCGAGGGCCGAAGGGCCTGTACTGCACTGTAATGTTCTATGTTCTATCAGTGCTGGGATCTGGGCTGTGTGTAATTTACATCACTGACTTCGGCAAAGAGACATGAATGGCCCATCTACATTGATGATGTAAATCAAAGTGGGAAGGTAAGATGTGGGGAAGACACAGAGAGTTTGCAAAGAGGTAAACAAGTTAATTTCATGGGGAACAAGATAGCAGATGGCTGATAAAAGGGGAAAAGTATGAGGTAATTCACTTCTGGCCGTAAGAATAGAATTTTAAAATAAGGTTTGTAAATGTTGATGTTCAGAGAGATTTGGACATTCTCAAACAACAAACATGGAAAGTCAAAATATCCAGGTACAGCAAGCAGTCAGAAAGATAAAGGCATGTTGGCCCTTATGGCAAGGGGGTGGGGGACAGGAGGAAATAAATCTTGTTCCAATTGTTGTGAGACTGCATGTGGAATAGTGTGTCCAGGTTTTGATCTTTGCATTCAAGAACGACTGGACAGGCAGCACAGCGGCTGTTCACAAAATTGGTGAATGTCGAAAGGCTGACCACACTGGCTGTCTGGAGTTTATTAGGTTGAGAGGCAACCTCATTGAGACTGAAGAGATTCTGAAATACTTCTTTTTCTCTGTGTGTTCATTTCTGAGATGTGACCATCACTGAGAGGGCCAATATTTTTTGCCAATCCCCAACTGACCTTGAACCAAATGGTTTACTCAGAGGGTATGGAGTCACATGCAGGTCAGAAAATGTCCTTCCAAGAGAGCATTTGTGAACCAGATGGGTGTTTTACAACAATCAATGCTGATTACATACTGACCAACATGTTACATTCCAGATTCATGAGTGAATTTAAATCCCACCAGCTGCCTTGGTGAGACCTGAGCATTAGCCTGGGCCTCTGAATCACCGATCCAGTGACACAGTCAACGCTGAGAGCTGGCTTCTTTCAAACAGAGAATTGGAACACAGACATCGTAGTCTCTGATAAGGGCTTGATCATTTAGGTCTGAGATAAGGAGGCATTTTTTCATTCAAAGGACTGTAAATCATATCAATGCTCCACTCTTGAATCTATTTAAGGCTGGGAGAGGCATCTGTGAGAATTATGGGATGTGGGGAAGGGAACAGGAATGTGGAGTTAAGCCCAAGATCAGTTAAGTTCGGTCTGAACGGAAGAGCATCTCTGAATCACTGTGTGCTATGTACCAACACCGAAGCACCATCAAAATGTTTTGGTTGTTTGCTCCATCTGGGTTTTGAGGTTAACTACGTTATTGTTTTATTAAAAGAGACAAATTCTCTGAAATAAAACACAAGTCCTAAACAGTTGACAACTCTGGACAAATCTATTCCTGGAGGGTACATCACATGACACTCCATCAATCTCCAAGCATTCCTGCCATTGGTCACTTGAGGTGGTCATTGTCACGGTAACCCATCCTCCTGCAGCCACTGAGCCAACAGCAGATCCATAACCAATCAATTGGATATTCCCTGACTGTCCATCAACATATTTGTAACGCGTCAACAAAAGTGTTGAAACAAATGATCAAAAACATAAAGTTCCCTTTGCTGCCTCAAAAATGTTTTTCTCCCAGAGTTGGTTGCAGCCCAAGTTAGTCCCTAATTCCTGGGAGAAACTGGGGAATTTCTGAAGACAGTCCATAACCCTAGAGGATACAGGAACATGTTCGAACACAATGTGATATTCCCTCTTTGTAATACACAGCTAACAATGAAAGCAATGACACACTTGGATAAGCTGCTAAAATATTGAGGCTTAAGATCGTCAGAGAAATGCTGGTGCTTAAAATCTCTTTCAAGGAACATTGGCTTGCAATCTACTTGCACCAAACGGGGGAATGACTGGCTCTATGTCAGTCATACTGAAATGGCTGGATCCAATTTCATACAGGAATAGGAGATAATGTCGCTCAGATGACAGTGGTGATGAAGAACTGTGCATTTGGACAAAAATGTAGCTCATTCAGGAGCAGTGGGATTGACCCAATGGCTGTAGGTTTATATTGCACTGTATCTTACTAGCAGTAAGGAGTCTACTGTATTTCACAAGCCCAGAACACCCCAAGGCAATTTACTGTCAACAAAAATAGGATAGGACTGAGCTCCAATTGAATCCCTTCAATGATGTTAATGCCCTCTCTTAGATCCCCCTTAAGTCTTCTTTGTTTGAGAGAAAGAAGCCCTAGACTGTTCACGAATACCTCTCAGTTCTTAATTCAGCCTTGCACCTTCTCCAGTAGGTCTGAAAACATCTGTGCAGAGATTCAGGGTTATCATTCCACAGAAGCTGTCAGACCTGCTGAGCTTTTCCAGGTTAAAAATCACAGAACACCAGGTTATAGTCCAACGGGTTTAATTGGAAGCACTAGCTTTCAGAGCGTCGCTCCTTCGTCAGGTGTTCTGTGACTGGTGTTGTGTGATTTTTAACTTTGTACACCCCAGTCCAACACCGGCATCTCCAAATCAAGCTTTTCCAGCAATTAAGGAGGCGTTTGGTATGTTTTCTTTTATTGGTCAGAGCATTGAGTGTAGGAGTTGGGAGGTCATGTTGCAGCTGTACAGGACATTGGTTAGGCCACTTTTGGAATATTACGTGCAATTCTGGTCTCCTTCCTATTGGAAAGATGTTGTGAAACTTGAAAGGGTTCAGAAAAGATTTACAACGATGTTGCCAGGGTTGGTGGATTTGAGCTATAGGGAGAGGCTGAACAGGCTGGGGCTGTTTTCCCTGGAGCGAAGGGTTTGGAGGGATATGGGCCGTGTGCTGGCAGGTGGGACTAGATTGGGTTGGGATATCTGGTCAGCATGGACGGGTTGGACCGAAGGGTCTGTTTCCATGCTGTACATCTCTATGACTCTATTTACAGCATCCGCAGTTTTTTTTCAGTTTTTACATTCTCCAGTGTTTTGGTGTCCTTTCAGGAATATCTAGATTGGAACCATACCCACTGATTGGTTGGTAAGTGGACTGTCATTGGTAAAGGTATTGCCAGAGAGAATGGACCATCAAAGCCACTGGACAGGAACCAGGTGGGCTGTGCTTAAGTTGTAAACCTGGCAGGTTGATTCGGATTGGTCAGGGCTTTCCCCTGTGATGAAACAGCAAATAGCTATTAGTTATTTTGTTGATGTGAAACAAAGTACATGTAAATGTTCTTCAGGGCCCTGGACATTAATATACAGCAAGCATTTATTAGCCAGCACCTATAGGGACCAGGAGAACACCAGCTAATCAAATATCCCGGCTGATCAAGAAGTCCACATAATCAACACGAAAAGACACTGCATATCACTGATATACTTTATTTACAGCGTAAATCATTTAAATAATAATGCAATTTTGCCTTAAATGAAACTTACTCTCACTTGCACTCTCAACTAACTAATTAGACATCTCAGAGATCGCAATAATAGAGTAAACTTCCAGGCTTTGAGGTACATAACATTTGACAGTTTATGGGGAGCACTAGTTCATTTAAGGTACTGATTAAAACAGATTTTGCTGTGCATATAGCTTCCAGTACACACATGTACACCACACTGTCAGACTGACTGACAATCCTACATTGGTGGCAGAGTAGTTCCTTACACACTCAGGGTTATCCAGTAAAAGTTGTCCATTTATAAAAACACATCTACCGCTAGACACTCTGTTGAGGTTTTCACAAGTGCTGATGGGTTGGTCATGGTCAGAACCTTCCTTGTTGCAAGCAGCCATTCTGGCAGTCTTTGGGATTCCAAGCATCACACTGGCATCGAAACTTAAATAACACAGCGGTCATTGTGTGATCGATAAATATTGGTTTGCCCCTTGAATTATTATTCATATTAATGGTCCTAATGAAGATAAAACTGAAAGCTTCATCAAAATGTGCCCTTTTCTTGCAATGTTTTTAATATAATAAGTGGAGAGACTGTCATAGTTAACCAGAGGGAGACAGATGGTAGGGAGTTAGTAAAACACCCAGAGGGCAAGCAGAGAGAGTTGTTCTTTCAAAGCGAGTTGTTAAGATCTGGAACACACAGCCTAAAAGGGCAGTGGAAGCAGATTTAATAACTTTCAAAGAGAATCATATAAATAATTGAAGGGGAAAATGTGCAGGGTCATGGGGAAGGGTCATGGGGAGTGGGACGAGAGCTCCGAGGCAGGATGGGCTGAATGGGCTGCTTCTGCACTACAGGGTCATTATGTTCCTTCTGAATACTTCCAGAAGGCACATGATGATTCCAAACTGGGAGAGACACTGAAAATGCACAAGCCTGCGTTTCTTTCAAAATATGCATGGATGAGTTGGACCAAAGGGTCTGTTTCCGTGCTGTACATCTCTATGACTCTATGTCATCCCGAATATCTGTCTGATAAAATGAGTGAGGGACCTAACAAATGGAAGCTCGCTCTCTATATTTGCAGAATGTCAATATAGCTGTGTCAAAACAATTTCACTGGAGCTGGTAAGACCGACAGATAAAGAACCTTAATTTATATAGCACCTTGTATGACGACAGGATGTTGTGGAACCCTTTATAAAGTAGATTCTGAAGCATGGCTGCTCTGGCACTGCAAACATATGTCCACAGAGAACTCCCTCAGTCATCGAATCATTGTTCAGTTTTAATCTGTTCCTGATTGGTTGGAGGTGGCAAGGTGAGGGTGTTAATTGTTGCTCCATGCCTGACCCTTGCTGCAAGGTTTGGACTTGACCATTTGTTGGCAGCTTGTGGCTCTGGTCCTAGTTCTCATCAGTATGACCTCGATTTGAAAGTCTCTCTCAATCTGAGGTGGGGTTGTAGGTGAATGCTCCGGGCACACTGGGTTAGAGAGCTCCTCAGTGATTGGCACAGGTATCTGACCGAAGGGCAGGATGTCGCAGGGGTCTGTGACATGGACGATGGAGGGGAGACCAGCAAAACTCATCATGACATCAAGAAAATCTCGCTGCATCTTTGATGCTTTTCACGAGCAGTGTGGTGAGATTCTCGCCAGGCAGTGATGAGTTGCTAATTAAGGGGGATTATTATTTGTTAAACACCTTGCCAATGACCCAACTCACCACATTAATATTTAGCTTTCTCTCTCTGCAAACCTGCCAAATAAACCAGCTGTCAAGAAATCTCCACATGGGAGTCCAAGTGAGCACCTGGTGACTTCAGCTCATCGCCCGCTCAGAACAACCTCCATGTTGGGCACTCAACACCAACATCAGGGCACGCTCCATGGGCACTGACCACACGCATCCCACATCCATTGGCATTTGGCATGTACCAGCCTCTATGAACCCTGGCACATCTCCCATCCACTTACAGGAAACTCCTGCATTTCAAAGCTGGCCCTCAGGCTGCCATGGTAACTCTCACGGTAACGCTGCAGCAAGGAGAGAGTGTGACTCTAACACAGGAGTTCACCTTCACTCAGGAGGTCATGGGGGAAGGCAGGGGCAGAGCTCAGAGGCTTGGACACTATCAGTTAACCCCTCCAGGTGGTAAGAGTCAGGATCCTCTCCACATAACAGGTGAGGAGCTGAATGTCCAGCTTGCCTCATTCTGTCCCATTAGGAGACTTATTTTCTTCTGGAATGAGAGAGAAGCGGGTAATACTGGAGATGAAAGCAACTGGTACAGCTGCTACTGTCTGTGCAGCAGGGAGGTGCCCTGAGTGGGCAGCACAGAGGGCACGCAGGGTTAGTGGTTTCAGGAGGGGGGAGTGGTGTTGGGGTGGGTGAGGGTGAGGGAGGGAGGATGTTGTGGGTAATAGTGAGAGTGGGAGAGTCTGAGCCTTGATGGGAGATGGGTGCCATATCAGAGAGAAGGTGGGGGTCAGGTATTGGAGAGAAGATGGTGGCACTTACCCGGGCAGAGGGGAGTTTGATATTTAATCAAAACATTCAGCTAGGTAGTGCAAGTCATAGTGTAGTGGGACTTGAGTTCAGTGCATTCCTCCTATTAAAATCTTGACAGACCACTTTCTTACAACAGTATTTACAGAGTCAGTGTAGATTATGTGCTCACATCCTAAAGATTAAATTACCAAACAACAATTGCACACATGCAAATTAATGCCCACAAATCACTTTGCACAAAAAAAGGACAGTGCTACTTAGCACACTGTCAGTGGATAGGTCAGGCTGTTGGAAATTACAAACCTCGGTATTATTAGGGGATTAAGGCAACTAATAAAAGACAGACATAATCCCCAGGGAAGAATTGTCATGACTGTTGCAATCCTCATTTGCAAAGTCAGTTAACAAGCGAGGATACAAGCAACATATCATTAACACCACAAACCCAGGGAATGGCTCCATCGGAAATAGCCTTGTATCATCTCTGGGCTTTAGTACTGGCCGAAAGAGTCATATGAAACTGGGTCAAAAGTCATGCGTCATAAACAAGGTACGTTTCATGCAGCAGAGCACAGACTGAACCATACAACAAATATAATACCTATCACTGAGGTTTCATCAGAAACGAGCAAGACAGAATCTCACACTGGAGATTAGAACCAAAAATCCAAACTAACATTCCCAGAGCAGGACTGAAGGAGTGCCGCACTGTCGGAGGGTCAGTGCTGAGGGAGTGCCGCACTGTCAGAGGGTTAGTACGGAGGGAGTGCTGCACTGTCGGAGGGTTAGTACGGAGGGAGTGCCGCACTGTCGGAGGGTCAGTACTGAGGGAGTGCTGCACTGTCAGAGGGTCAGTACTGAGGGAGTGCTGCACTGTCAGAGGGTTAGTACGGAGGGAGTGCTGCACTGTCGGGGGGGTCAGTACTGAGGGAGTGCTGCACTGTCAGAGGGTCAGTGCTGAGGGAGTGCTGCACTGTCAGAGGTTCAGTGCTGAGGGAGTGCCACACTGTCGGAGGGTCAGTGCTGAGGGAGTGCCACACTGTCAGAGGGTCAGTACTGTGTTGAGATCTCACCGGGTGAAGATTCACAATCAAGGTTCACACGTCTTCAAATGTTTCTTCCTTGGCATTCTCAGAATTTATTTTATTTATTCATGGAATGTGGGCTGGGCCAATATTTATTGCCCATCCCTAACTGCCCCTTGAGAAGTTGGGGTTGAGCTGCCTTCTTGAACCTCTGCAGTTCATGTGACCCACAGTGTCCTTAGGAATGGAATTCCAGGAGACAGTGAAGGAACGGGTGATATATTTCCAAGTCAGGGTGGGGAGTGGCTTGGAGCGGAGCCTGCAGGGGGTGGTGTTCCCATGTATCTGCTGCCCTTGACCTTCTAGATGGAAGTGGTTGTGGGTTTGGAAAGTGCTGTCTGAGAATCTTTTAGGAGAAAGTGAAGACTGTAGATGCTGGAGATCAGAGTTGAGAGTTTGGTGCTGGAAAAGCACAGCCAGTCAGGCAGCATCTGAGGAGCAGGAGAATTGACGTCTTGGGAATAAGCCCTTCAATCCTGATTCTCCTGCTCCTTGGACGCTGCCTGACTGCTGTGCTTTTCCAGCACCAAACTCTAGAGTCTGACGATCTTTGGTGAGTTTCTACAGTTTATCTTGTAGATAGTACACACTGCTACTACTGAGTGTCGGTGGTGGAGGGAGTGGATGTTTGTGGATGTGGTGCCAATCAAGCGGCTGCTTTATCCTGGATGGTGTCAAGCTTCTCGAATGTTGTTAGAGCTGCCCCTATCCAGGCAAGTGGGGAGTATTCCATCCCACTCCTGACTTGTGCCGCTGTAGATGGCAAACAGGCTTTGGGGAGTCAGTATAGGTGAGTTATTCACCACAGTATTCCCAGCCTCTGACCTGCTCTTGTAGCCACTGTGTTAATGTGGCGAGTCCAGTTCAATTTCTGGTCAATGGTAATTTGCAAGGTTTTGGTGGTGACAGATTCAGTGATGATAATAACATTAAATGTCAAGACCAGTGGTCTATTGTTGGTGATGGCGTGGAGCTGAGATCACTGATCTCCAATAACCACAACTATCTTCCTGTGTACCAGCTATAAATCCAACCAGCAGAGAGTTGGTTCCAATTCACAGATTTGGACATCGTTTACATAGGGCTTTCATTTTCAGTCCTGAGTCAGTGGCATACAGTTCAGATTATATCATGTCCAGCTGATGGCCTGTCCCAGCTCTACCTTCCATGTTCCTCCATTCATCAGTCAGTCATACAGCATTAATGCAGTCATGATATCCTGCACATTATATCAAGAGATGGGGTGAAATAGTAAGAATTGATTGATTTGAACATTCCGCACATGTGTTTGCAAATAAATAAAGGGCAAGACTATTAAATACCATGACAGCTTTCTGGGTGCCTTGTGCAGTTACATGTGGCAGCTTTGTTGATCGTTCCAATGAACCTGACAATTTCAAAGCACTGTTTACATTGTTACACACAGTCACAATTGTCTACCCTTGGCAATCCCAAAGGGCACCTCACCTTTCCCAAAAGGTGTCCCAGGAACAAATCCGAAAGGGCATCCAACTGTTCCAAACGATACTGTGAAGGATGGAGTTGCTCTGACCAGATCAATCCGCAAATATCACGTTTCTCACTGCTGCCTCGTGAAAATCAGACACAGTTTTGGAACTACCTCTGTGAACACCGGATGTGCAACTTGGAACCCATTCCCATCAGACATCAGAGCAGACACAGGCCATTCAGCCCATCTAATCAGCTCCACCATTCTGGATAATCAGATATTCCTCAACTCCACCTTCCTGCCTTTTCATTATAATCCTCGATTCCCTTTCTGTCTACCTCAGACTTGAATTACGTAATGACCCAGCTTCAACAGCCCCCTGCAGTAAGGTATTTCCCTTGTTCACAACCCACCAAGAGAAGGAATTCCTCCTCATTTTCCCTCCTTACACTAATATTATTCCCTCTGATCCAAGGCTTTCCCACAAGGAGAAACAACCTCTCTGTATCTACACCCTTTACAGCCCTCTTTCCCTTGTTGAAATATTTTTGGGCAGAGCTTCTGCATTTGTGTCTGTGTGGCCATGTCTCCAATTGGGAAATATCCAGGACATCGAACCTGCAGCAGGTGGAAATGGCAGCGGTGTTTCTGTCATTCAGAGTTTTATGAGAACAAGGTTGTTCATTGTCACTTTCACCAACAACCAACACTTTTTGCCCAGTTTTGTTTTTAACAGAATTCAAATTCTGGAGTTGCCCACTGAGAGATTTAAATCAGATTACTTCACAATTGGAGCAGGAACAGAATCCCTGCCCTAACACACTCCTCCCCATCTCCAACAATGACCAGCTTACTGGGTACACAGCATGACAAATGAAACTAGTGACATAATGATTGGGACAAAACACAGGCTCACAAACCAGACAATTGTCCTGATCTCTCTAATGCAATGTGAATAATTTATTGTAATTTTGTACTCATTTGGAATACATTCATTTCTGCTGAACTAACTCGTCAATTTTAAGTCAGTTTCCTTGTTCTGACCTTCAATTAGCAAGTTCTTGGGCCTTTGTAACACACATTCAACAAATGTTGCTGCACACAAATTTTAAAATATCACTCCCATTTATTCCCAAGCTAAATTCAATAACTGCCACAGCTGAAGCTGTTAAAATAAACTTGTTCAAGAAAAACTACAGATATTATTCGTTGTTTTATAGATCAGGGCTTAGAGTACAACAAGGGAGTTGAGCAAAACCTGTGATACATCAGCTCAGCCTCAGCAGGGGAATGTACTTGAACTCTGGGCTCCACACTTCCCTCCCCAAAATGGCTGTGATGGTCCCAACACCGTGCAGATGACAGGAGTTCAAGAACACAATTCACCATCACCTTCTCCAGAGTAATTCAGGATGGGCAAAAAATGCATCCCCAACCAACAAGCCCCTCATTTCCTGAATAACTATATAAAAAAGACACATTGAGGACTTAGAGAGAGTGTGGATGAGATTTATTGGAATGGGATCAGGGCTGAGGGACTTCAGTGAATGTGGAGAGACTGGAGAAGCTGGGATTGTTTTCCTTAGAGCAGGGAAGGTTCCAGGGGATTGAACCAAAGTGTTTAATCAAAGAGAGTTTGACCTAGTAAAGCAGACAAGAGAGAAGTATCAGTGATCAGATAGACACAGATTTAGGATAAGTTTCAGAACAACAGAGAAGGAAATAAGGAGACTTTTTTGACACAGTGAGTTGTTGGGATCTGGAAGGTGCTGCCTGAAATGGTGTGGGAGAAGATTCAATCATGTGAAGACCATGGTGTTTGTGGTAATGTGGTAATCTGTAACGTCATGGTCCGGCATATCCCCCACTCAACCATTACCATCAAGCCAGGCAGCATCCGAGGAGCAGGAGAATCGACGTTTCAGGCATAAGCCCTTCTTCAGGAATGAGGTTTGTGTGCCAAGTGGGCTGAGATAAAAGATAGGGGGGAGGGAATTTGGGGGAGAGGCGCTGGGAATACGATAGGTGGAAGGAGGTGAGGGTGAGGGTGATAGGTCGGAGAGGGGGTGGGGCCGAAGAGGTTGGGAAGAAGATTGCAGGTCAAGAGGGCGTTGCTGAATCCGAGGGTTGGGACTGAGATAAGGTGGGGGGAGGGGAAATGAGGTTGATGCGGGTGTCCCAGAGGTGTTCCCTGAAACGTTCTGCAAGTAGGCGGCCTGTCTCCCCAATGTAGAGGTGACCACATCGGGTGCAGCGGATACAGTAAATGATGTGTGTGGAGGTGCAGGTGAATTTGCGATGGATGCTGTCTGGCCTGCTGTGTTTTTCCAGCACCACATTTTTCAACTCTGGTACTCCAGCATCTGCAGTCCTCACTTTCTCCTCCATTACTATCAAGCCAGGGGATCAACCCTGGTTCAATGGAGACTGCAAGAGGGCATGCCAGGAGCAGCACCAGGCACACCTGAAGATGAGGTGAAGCTATGAAACAGGACTACTTGCATGCCCAACAGGCAAAGCAGCAAGTGTTTGGGTTAAGCAACTCCAAAACCAATGGCAAAAACAAAAACAGAAATTGCTGGAAAAGCTCAGCGGGTCTGACAGCATCTGTTGAGAGAAAGCAGAGGTAACTTTTTGGGTCGAGTAACCCTTCCTCAGAACCCCACAAACAATGGATTATATCTAAACTCTGAAGTCTTGCCGCATCCAGTTGTGAATGGTGGAGGACAATTAAACATATTACAGGAGGAACAGAAGAATCACAAATGTCTCCATACGCCCAACATCACACATACCAGCCTTCAACCAATTCGATTCACTCTGTATGATATAAAGAAACAGCTGGAGGCCTTGCCTCTGACAAAGGCTATGGACCCTGTGTACATCCCAGCAGTAGTACTGATAACCTGTGCTCCAGAACTTGCCACTCCCCAAGGCAACCTGATTTGAACAAAAGGAACAAAGAAAATTTACAGCCCAGGTACAGGCCCTTCGACCCTCCAAGCCTGAGCTGATCCAAATGTACTGTGTAAACCTGTCGCCCAATTCCTAAGCATCTGTATCCCTCTGCTCCCCACCTACTCATGCATCTGTCCAGACGCATCTTAAATGAATCTACCATGCCTGCCTCTACCACCTCTGCTGGCAACGTGTTCCAAATGCCCACCACCCTCTGTGTGAAGTACGTGCCGCGTGTATCCCCCTTAAACTTTCCACCTCTCACCTTGAAAGCATGACCTCTCGCTATTGAATCCTTCATCCTGGAAAAAAGCTTGTCTGTATCCACCCTGTCTATACCCTTCATGATTTTGTAAACCTCAATCAGGTCCCCCCTCAATCTCCTTTTTTCTAGTGAAAATAAACCTAACCTACTCAACCTCTCTTCATAGCTCGCACCTTCCATACCAGGCAACATCCTCGTAAACCTTCTCTGCACCCTCTCCAAAGCATCCACATCCTTCTGGTAATGTGGCGACCAGAACTGTACACAATATTGATTTGATTTGATTTGATTTATTATTCATCAGAACATTCCTGTACTTTTCCAGCTGTGCTTTTCCAGCACCACACGTTTTGATTTTTTTTATTTTCACATTTACCAAGATACAGTGAAAGGAATTGTTTTGCGTGCTATCCAGACAAATCACACCTTACATAAACATATCACATCTCGACAGACAATCGGCACAAGGGAAACTAGGGGTGGACAACAAGTGCCTGTCTTGCCCGTAACACCCACATCCTGTGAAAGAAGAAAGGAAAACATACTAACCTGGCCAATTCCCGCCCCATCAGTCTACTCCCAATCATCAGTAAAGTGATGGAAGGTGTCACCAACTGTGGTATCAAGCAGCACCCGCTCAGCAATAACCTGCTCAGTGACGCCCAGTTTGGGTTCTGCCAGGGTCACTCAGCTCTTGTCTTCATTCCAGCCTTGGTTCAAACATGGACAAAAGAGCTGAATTCCAGAGGGGAGGGGAGGGGGACAGCCCCTAACATCAAGGCTGCACTCAACCGAGTGTGGCATCAAGGAGTCTTGGCAAAACTGGAATCGATGAGTATCAGGGCGCAAACACTCTGTTCTCAGATATCTTGAAGGTTTTTTTCACAACAGCAGTAATTAAAGGGACACTGCTCAGGGAGAATGAGCAGGACCTTATGGAGCTGCTCCACGTTCATCTGCTCCTTCCAAAAGCTCAAAGAGGACTCCCCATCTCCACCCCAACAGACTGTGTGTGGTGTCAGGAGAATGGGTGCAGCCAAGGGAGATTTCATTTTGACGTCTGCTCCCTAAATCCCAACGTCATCCAGGTACCATATACCCCTCAAACTATTTCACTAACCAATCTCATGCAGGCAACATCTCAATTTTACTATCAACCCTGCTGTTCAAATGCTCCATGAACTCAACCCTCTCTATCTCTGTAATCTCCCCAGGCCCATCACACCTCCCTATATGTATAACCTCCTCCAGCCCCTAAACCCTGCCCTATCTCTATCACCTTCTCCATTGCATCCGTTTCACAGTATAGACCCTCAAACAATGAAGTACTCCCTCTGTACTGTCTGTCCGACAGTGTGGCACTACCTTCATACAGACCCTACAACAGTGTGTCACACCCTCAGTGCTGATCTGCCAACAGTGCGGCACGACCTCTGTATAGATCCTCCGACAGTGCAGCACTCCCTCAATACTGAGCCTCTGACAGTGCGACAGTCCCTCAGTACTGACCTCTGACAGTGCGGCTGTCCCTCAGTACTGACCCTCTGACAGTGCAGCACTCCCTCAATACTGACCTTCTGACAGTGCAACACTCCCTGGGAATTGCTTGCTGAGTGTTGTGTATCGTGTGAGTTCATGTCTTTGGAATGAGATTCCATGCTGTGACTCGGGAGTGTGATTGCCTCGCACGGTGTCACAGCTGACAGGGTAACGTGGAGAGTGATTCTCAAAGTTTATTGCTGGTGCTTTAATGAAGGGAGCAAATAATGAAGTGGTTCTAAAAATGAAATCTTACATGATGTCATTGTCAGTGAGATCATTTGCTATACGTAGCATTAACCGGCTAGCTCATAAATCCTTCTCATAAATCACCAGCCAATTACTTTCACCTTCCCATGTGTGACAGGGAACCAATCAGGTTTCTGTTGAGCCACAGACCTTGTTCCAAGTCGTGACTATGGATAGAATTGATTGATAATACTCAATAACTTTCATCTTTTCCTCTCTCTCTCTCTCTCTCTCTCCATCCCTCATTCTCTCTCTTGTTCTACTAATGAGCCACATGCCTCTGCAGTTAAATATTAAAATTGCATTTAAATTACATGTTAAATGTTGTACAATTCACTGAGACGCTGTGCAGGAGTCAGACCCAAGCCAAATCTGAGCCACACAGGATTTTCAGACAAGTGGTTGAAACAAACAAGTTTTCTCCAAATGGCTGGTTTTAAGAACTTCAAAGAATAGAATAGAGTATCCTTCATTGTCATGAGTACTCCACTGCAGGAATGCAGTGTAAAGCTTTTACAATGTTTACCTCTTATCTTAAATACATGCTACGAGGTACAAATCTTGGATACAAAAGAGAAATAAAAAGTAGTTGCATTACTTTCTAGAGTTTAAAAAGTAAGTTAGAAATAAGACATGGTGGAGGCGGAGTGGATTAGAGAGCAAATTCCAGAAGCTGGGGCCCCAGGACATGAAGGCAAATGGTGGAAGGATTAAAATCAGGAATGCTCAGCAGGTCAGAATAGTGCAAGTGACGATATTGAGGATGTCTTACAGTTAGAGGAAGTGGGAGAACCATAGAGTGGATAAAACTATATACGGATTTGAAAACACATGTCAGAAATTCAAATTCGAGGTGTTCCTGGACCAGGAACAGGAGTAGGCCATTCAGCCCGTTCAGCTTTCCCTACCATTCAATGAGATCATGGCTGACCTGCGACCTAACTCCACATACCTGCCTTTAGCCCATAACCCGGAACAGCTTTACTCGACAAAACTTTATCTCTGTCAGATATAAAATTAACAACTGATCCAGCATCCACTGTCATTTTCGGAAGAGAATTCCAAACCTCTCCCACCCTTTGTGTGTGGAAGTGCTTCCTAACATCTCTCCTGAACAGTCTGGCCCTAATTCTCGGACGATGCCCCTAGTTCTAGAATCCCCAACCAGTGGGAATAGTTTATTTTTATCCACCCTGTTTTTTTCCTGTTAATATCTTGAAGACTTCAATCAGATCATCCCTTAACTTTCTACATCTTAAAGAAAACTGGCCTCATTTCTATGATCTCTCCTCATAACTCAACCCCTGAAGTCTAGGTATCATTCTCAGAAATGTGTGGTGTACGCCTTCCAAGCAGCAATGTTGTGAGTAACACATGGAACACAATGAACACTTCAAACAATTTGTACACAGCAAGCTCCCACAAACAGCAACCATATCATGGGAGTACATCTCTGTCTCCTTGCTCATCTGCAACTGTATCATTTGCAGCTACCCAAAGGGCAGACTCAATGCTGACAATTCCACCTGAGCCACACTCCCACAGAACTGTCCCTGCAGTTTCAGGATGGAATGTGTGTTTGAATCACTCAAGTCGAGCTTGAACCCACAACCCTATCACTCCGAGGTGAGGGTTAGACATACTCTTGCGTCTTCACCGATAATATTCACCCCTTAACTAACAGCCAAGAAAAAATACAAGTGATCTATGTGATCTCTCGCTGCTAAATTTGGGATCTTCCTGTGCTCAAATTAGCTGCCCTCTATCCGGCATCGATTAAGCTTCCAAAGTACTTCAGCAGCTGGGAAGTGGCTGTGGGATGTCTGCATTCCTGGGAAAACACTTCATGTTTGAAAAGACAATCTTTAAAAACAATCGTTCATTTTAAGATCCACTTCTGAAGAAGGGTCATTGGACTCCAAACTCGATTTTTGTCTCTCTCCACAGATGCTGCCAGATCTGCTAAGTTTCTCCAGCATTCTGGACATCTGTTTTCAGATCCATTCTGAACTGAATTTGGAATTAGGCTTTGTGTTTCTGCCTGGAGCTTGCTGTGCACGCTCTGCGCAATGGCTGCATTGCCTTCAAGGAACAATCAAGTGCAGTGTCTTCAGGGGCTGGAGCATGATATCTGGAGTCATTAACCCGGAGTGTTGAAACTGTCCTGATCCTTTTGGTGAATTTAGCTGCGACATTGACAGCTCTGAGTCACTGCTCTCTGTGACGATCTCAATACTGAAGCTACAACCAAAATATAGCCAGAAGGAAGCCTCCAGAAAGAACTGGTTCATTGGGCAGGACAAGGTTTCCCTGTCTCCACTGCTGCTTCAGATCCCTGGCTTCTGCCATCACTACCTCTGTCATCACCCAGCTAAACCCGGGAATTTACAAACAAGAAGCAAGTGTAGGCCACACAGCTCTTCGAACCTGTTCCACCATTCAATAAGATCAGGACTAATCTGAATTTAACCCCAACTCCACATTCCCGTATCATCCCTGATAAGCTTTTACCCCCTTACTCATCAGAATCTATTTCCCTCTGCCTTAAAAATATTTAAAGATTCTGCATCGATGGCCTAGTGGTACTATTGCCATACTATTGATGCAGAGTGAAAGTGAGTATTGCAGATGCTGGAGATCAGAGTCAAGAGTGTGGTGCTGGGAAAGCACAGTAGGTCAGGCAGCATCTGAAGAGCAGGAGAATCGACGTTTCGAGCAAAAGCCCTTCATCAGGAATGTGATGAAACGTCGATTCTCTTGCTCCTTGGATGCTGCCTGACCAGCTGTACTTTTCCAGCAACACACTTTTTGACTATTAATCCAGAGAGCCGGGCGGCACGGTGGCACAGTGGTTAGCACTGCTGCCTCACAGCGCCAGAGACCCGGGTTCAATTCCCGACTCAGGCGACTGACTGTGTGGAATTCTCTTGCTCCTTGGATGCTGCCTGACCAGCTGTGCTTTTCCAGCAACACACTTTTTGACTATTAATCCAGAGAGCCAGGTTCGAATCCTGCCAAGGCAGATGGTGGAATTAAATTCAATAAAAAATGTGAAATTAAATCATGAATCTGTTGTTGATTGATTATGAAAAACCTGTCTGGTTCACCAATATCCTTTAGGGAAAGAAACTGCCATCCTTACCTGGACTGGTCTACACATGACTCCAGACCCACAGCAATGTGAGTGACTCTTAACTGTCCTCTGGGCAATTAGGGACGGGCAATAACTGCGGGCCTAGTCAGTGAGACCCACATCCCATGAATGAGAAAAAATCTCAACACTGATGTACTATGTCTCTTAAAGTAATACTGACATACTCTGTCTCTTTAAAGTACGCTGACCTACTGAATGAAAGACATGTGGAGGCTTTTATTCCCACCTTCCCTGAGATTACTCTGGATATCCATAACCCATGGATATACCCAATGTTCTTTATTAAAGCACGCACACTACAAAAATAATCCTGCATAAATATTACCCAGACACTGGTGACAATCACAATTTAACCCATTTCCATGGACATGTCGAAGAGTCATGCCATCAGACTGTTCCAGCCACTGACCGCATTACCATGGAGTGCAATCCTTTTACACGTCCATCCCCCATGAGGATAGTCACAAGGCTCTCTGCTTCTTCTTGAAGTGAAGGCCTGAAGTGGCCCCACCCACCATCAGCCTCCTCCACCCGGCTGAGCTCATCCTCACCCTCAACAACGTCTCCAATAACTCCTCCCATTTTCTTCAGGTCAGTGGGGTGGCCATGGGTACTGGCATGGGCCCCAATGATGCCTGTCGCTTTGTGGGATATGTGGAACATTCCTTGCACCAGTCCTATCTGGCTTCCACTTAACTCTTTCTCTGACATATCGATGATATCATCAGTGCTGCTTCCTGCTCTTATCCAGAGTTGCAAAGTTTATTGACTTTGCTTCCAATTTCCACCTTAACCTCACCTTTACCTGGTCCATCTCCGACTTCTCCCTTTCCTTCCTCAACATCTCTGTTTCTACTTAACTGGCCGATAATACTCACTACAAACTGACCGAGTCCCACAGTTACCTGGACTATATATTCTCATACCCTGTTTCCCATAAAGACTCCAGTTCCATTCTCTAAGTTTCTCCATCTTTGTCGCATTGTTCTGATGACATCAACTTTGACAAGGCAGTCTCCAAAATGTCCACCTTAGAACATAGTACACAGAAACGTAGGGCACAGAACAGGCCCTTCGGCCCACGATGTTGTGCCGACGATTATTCCCAATCTAAAATAAAATAATCTAACCTACGCACCCCTCAATTCACTGCAATTCATGTGCATGTCCAGCAGTCGCTTAAATGTCCCCAATGACTCTGCTTCCACCACCATCGCTGGCAACGCACTCCATGCATTCACAACTCTTTGCGTAAAGAACCTACTTCTGATGTTTCCTCTATACTTTCCTTCTAACACCTTAAAACTATGGCCTCTTGTGAGAGTCAAACCTGCCCTGGGGAAAAGGTCTCTGGCTATTGACTCTATCCATGCCTCTCATTACCTTGTATACCTCTATCAGGTCACCTCTCTTCCTCCTTCCCTCCAGACAGAAAAGTCTGAGCTTAGTCAACTTCACTTCATAAGGCAAGCCCTCCAGTCCAGGCAGCATCCTGGTAAACCTTCTTTGCACTCTCTCCAAAGTCTCCTTATCTTTCCTATAGTAGGGTGACCAGAACTGGACATGATATTCCAAGTGTGGTCTCACCAGGATCTTGTGGAGCTGTAGCAAAGCCTCGCGGCTCTTAAACTCACTCCCCCTATTAATGAAAGCCAAAACACCATATGCTTTCTTAACAACCCTATCCACTTGGGTGGTGACTTTGAGGGATCTATGTACTTGAACACCCAGATCCCTCTGTTCCTCCACACTGCCAAGAATCCTGTCTTTAATCTTAGATTCAGCATTTGAGGTCGACCTTCCAAAATGCATCACTTCGCATTTATCCAGGTTGAACTCCATCTGCCATTTCTCAGCCCAGTTCTGCATCGTGTCTATGTCAGGCTACAGCCTGCAATAGCCTTCGATACTATTAACCTCCAACCTTAGTATCATCGGCAAATGTACAAATCCATGCCTCAACCTCCTCATCCAAACCATTTATAAAAGCTACAAAGAGCAGAGGCCCAAGAATAGAGTCCTGCGGGACACCACTCACCATTGACCTCCAGGCAGAATACTTTCCAACTACAACCACTCTCTGCCTTCTGTCAGCCAGCCAAATCTGAATCTGACTGGTCTGTAATTGCCAGGGATTTCTCTATTCCCCTTCTTGAAGAGAGGAACAAGATTCGCCTCCCTCCAAACCTCCAGTAAAACTCCCGTGGAGAGTGAGGAAGCAAAGATCTTCGCCAGCGGCTTAGCAACCTCCTTTCCTGCTTCTCAGAGCAGCCTGGGATAAATCAGGTCTGGCCCCGGGGACTTATCAATCTTAATGTTTGCCAAAATTTCCATCACATTAACTTCATCAATCTTGATCTGTTCAAGCCTGTATCCCAGCTCCTCAAAGTTCTCACTCACAACAAGGTCCCTTTCCTTAGTGAAAACCAAAGCAAAAAACTCATTTAGGGCTTCCCCTATCTGCTCAGACTCCACGCAAAAGTTCCCTCCACTATCCCTGATCAGCTCGACCTTGTCCCTGATCATTCTCTTATTCCTCACGTATGAGTAAAATGCCTTTGGTTTCTCCCCTAATCCGTCTTGCCAAGCCTTTTTCATGCCCCCTCCTGGCTCTCCTCAGTCCCTTTCTGAGCTCCTTTCCAGCAAGCCTGTAACCCTCTAAAGCTGTGCTAGATCCTTGCTTCCTCCACCTTACATAAGCTGCCTTCTTCCTTTTGCTGAGAAGCTCCTCTGTTCTCGTCATCCAAGGTTCCTTAATCTTACCCCTTCTTACCTGTCTCAGAGGAACAAATTTGTGCATCACTCGCAACAACTGCTCCTTAAATAGTCTCCCATGTCTGTTGTGCCCTTTCTGCAGAACAATTGCTGCCAGTCTGTACTACCCAACTCCTGTCTGATAGCATCATAATTTCCTTTTCCCCAATTAAATATCTTCCATCGGTAACTGCTCCTTTCCCTCTCCATGACTGTGGTAAATGTGAGGCACTGATGGTCATTGTCACCAAAGTGCTCTCCCACCATGAGATCTGACACCTGTCCTGGGTCATTGCCGAGCACCAAAACCAAAATGGCCTCTCCCCTTGTCAGCCTGTCTCCATACTGAGTAAGGAAACCCCCCTGAACACACCTGACAAACACGGCTCCATCCAAACCATCCGCACTAAGGAGGTTCCAGCCAATATTGGGAAAGTTGAAGTCACCCATAACAACAACCCTGCTACATCTGCATTTTTCCAAAATCTGCTCACCTATGAGTTCTTCCATCTCTCTACTGTTATTAGGGGGTCTGTAGAAAACCCCCAATGAGGTGACTGTTCCCTTGCTATTCCTAACTTCCACCCATACTGACTCAGTAGACAAACCTTCCTCAACAACCTTCGTTTCTGTAGCTGTGCTGTACTCTCTGATTAGCAATGTTACACCCCCTCCTCTTTTTCCACCCTCCCTGTTCTTTTTAAACGTTCTAAACCCTGGAACATCAAGCAACCATTCCTGCCCAGTGCAACCCATGTCTCCGTTATGGCCACAACATCGTAGCCCCAAGTACTGATCCATGCTCTAAGGTTGTCACTCTTATTTGTGGGCGCCACAGTGGCACAGTGGTTAGCACTGCTGCCTCACAGCGCCAGACACCCGGGTTCAATTCCCGCCTCAGCGACTGACTGTGTGGAGTTTGCACGTTCTCCCCGTGTCTGCGTGGGTTTCCTCCGGGTGCTCCGGTTTCCTCCCACCATCCAAAGATGTGCAGGGTCAGTTGAATTGGCTATACTAAATTGCCTGTAGTGTTAGGTAAGGGGTAAATGTAGGGGTATGGGTGGGTTTCGCTTCGGCGGGTCAGTATGGACTTGTTGGGCCGAAGGGCCTGTTTCCACACTGTAATCTAATCTAAATCTAAATCTAATCTAAATCTTATTTCTAACACTCCTTGCGTTAAAGCAAACACACTTTAACCAATCCCTTTGCTCCATCACATGACTAACCTTCCTGATTGATTCACTACATCTTGTCACTGCCCCCATATCTAACTACCACCCTCTCAGACATGTGGCTCTGATTCCCACCCCCCGCCAAACTAGTTTAAACCCTCCCGAATCACACGAGCAAATCTCCCACCCAGGACATTTGTGCCCCTCCAGTTCAGGTGCAACCCATCCTTCATGTACAGGTCACACCTTCCCCAGAAGGTATCCCAATGGTCTAGGTATCTGAAGCCCTCCCTCCTGCACCAGCCTCACAGCCACGTGTTAAGCTGCATTCACTGACTGTTCCTCATCTCACTCTCATGGCACTGGTAGTAAACCTGAGATCACTACTCTACTCGTCCAGCTCTTCAGCTTCCAACCTAGCTCTCTGTAGTCACTTTTTAGATCCTCAATCCCTTTCCTGGCTATATCACTGGTGCCAATATGTACCACGATTACTGGCTGCTCACCCTCCCCCTTCAGAATCTTGTAAACCCGATTGGCGACATCCCGGACCCTGGCACCAGGGAGGCAACATACCTTCTGGGAGTCCTGTTCCTGACCACAAAACCTCCTGTCAATCCGTCTAACTATTGAGTCCCCTACCACTAGCACTTTTCTATTTCCCTCCCTTCCCTTCTGAGCCAGAGACCTGACAACTATGGCTTTCCCTGCTGGTAGGCAGTTCCCACCAGCAGTATCCAAAACGGTATACTTATTGCGGAGGGGAACGGCCACAGGGGATCTCTGCTCTGACCGTCGGTTCCTTTTCCCCTCCCTGACAGTAACCCAGCTGTCCTTATCCTGTGTCTGGGGAGTGACCACCTCCCTGTACATCCTCTCAATTTCTCCCTCAGCCTCCCGGATGATCCGTAGTCATCCAGCTCCAGCTCCAGTTCCCTAACTCGGTTTTCGAGGAGCTGGAGTTGGGTGCACTTCCCACAGATGTAGTCAGCAGAGACATGTGAAGTGTCTCTCACCTGCCACATTCTGCAGGAGGAACATGCAACTGCCCTAACATCCATATCCCGCTACTCTGAAAGCCCACACAGAGACTAAACAAAGGAAGAGAAGAAAAGAAATGAGAAAACCTGAAAACTTACAGAGTTTACGCACTAATGGTAGGGGACTCAATAGTTAAACGGATTGACAGGAGGTTTTGTGGTCAGGAACAGGACTCCTGGAAGGTATGTTGCCTCCCCAGTGCCAGGGTCCGGGATGTCGCTGATCGGGTTTACAGGACTCTGAAGGGGGAGGGGGTGCATCCAGAAATCGTGGTACATATTGCCATCAATGATATAGCCAGGAAAAGGATTGAGGATCTGAAAAGTGACTACAGAGAGCTAGGTTGGAGGCTGAACAGCAGGACGAGTAGTGTTCTCAGGTTAGCTACCGGTGTCACAAGATAATGAAGTTAGAGGAGATGGGTGGGAGGGAGGCACTATGGTGTGGGGTGTTTGGTTTAGGGTCTCACCTTCTTCATCAGCCAAGGATTCCCCAGCACCGTAGTTGACTGGGCCCTCAGCTGACTCCGACCCATCTCCCACACTTCTGCACTCAGCCCCTCTCTTCCCTCCCACAAAGTGATAAGATCCCCCTTGCCCTTACCTCCCAACCCACCAGCATCCACGGCTAGAAGATTATCGCCACCATTTCTGCCCCCTCAGTGAGATGCCACCACCATATTCCCCTCCCCTCCCTTCCCTTGTCCACCTTCCACAGGGATCGTTCCCTCTGGGACACCTTGACCCACTTTTCTCTCACTCCAAACACACCCCCCACACCCCCATAGCACCTTCCTCTGAAACCACAGAAGGTGTAACACCTGCCAATTTACCTCCTCCCTCCTGAGTATCCAGAGGCCTAAACATTCCTTCCAGGTGAAGCAGCACTTTATCTGCACTTCTCACAATCTAGTCTGCTGCATTCACTGATCACAATGTGGTCTCCTCTCCACTGGGGAAACAAAGTGCAGGCTTTAATGTACTGTCACCTCACACCAGCTAGTTCAGGCTGCTCCTATAAGCTTTTTCCTTGCAGCTTTTGTTTGATCACTTAGCAGAACACCTACATTCTGTCGACAAAAATGAACATAAGAACTCGGAGCAGGAGTAGTCTGTCCGGCACTTCTAGCCTGCTCCGCCATTCAATAAAATCATGGCTGATTTGTTCACAGCCTCAGCTCCACTTACCTGCCCTCTCACTGTAACCCTTAATTCCTTTATTGCTCAAAAAATGTCTATCTTTAGCTTTAAAAGCGTTTACTGAAGTGACGTCAACTACTTCCCTGGGCAAGGAATTCCATAGATTTCCAACCCTCTGGGTGAAGAAATTCCTTCTCGATTTAGTCCTAAACCTGCTTCCGCTAATCTTGAGGCTATTCCCTCTTGTCCTAGTCTCACCTGCCAATGGAAACATCCTCTCTGCTTCTATCTTGTTGGTGGGCAGCACGGTGGCACAGTGGTTAGCACTGCTGCCTCACAGCGCCAGAGACCCGGGTTCAATTCCCGCCTCAGGCGACTGACTGTTTGGAGTTTGCACGTTCTCCCCGTGTCTGCGTGGGTTTCCTCCGGGTGCTCCGGTTTCCTCCCACAGTCCAAAGATGTGCAGGTCAGGTGAATTGGC